>NC_050574.1:206526951-206838617 GCF_011100635.1 Trichosurus vulpecula | reverse complement strand
GTCTTGGGCGGGGAGGGGGGAGGAGAGGAAGGGGGACAAAATTTGGAACTTAAAAACTTGTGGAAATGAGTATTGTAAACTAAAAATAAAAAAATAAATTTAAAAAAAGATACAGCAATGGAGACTGACAACAAGCAAATCAGACTGGTGGGAGGATAACTGAGATGGAACAGTTTTTTGAAAAGCCAGAGAAGAGAGTATACCCAGAAGAAGGTTATCTACAGTGTTAAATAGGGCAGAGAGGTTTAGAAGGATGAGAAATGAAGAAATAACCATAGATTTATCAATTAAAAGCTTATTGGTAACTTTATAGAGAGCAGTGTAAGTTCAATCAGGTTAGAAGCTAGATTGCAAGGGGTTTAGAAAATAAAGGTGAGGAACTAGAGGTACAATTTTTTTCAAGGAGTTTAGCTGAAAAGGGAAGAGAGATAGAAGATTATAGCAAACAGAAGTAGAATCAAATGAGAATTTTTTTAAGGTTTGAGGACATAGACACATTTGTGGGCAGCAGGGAAAAGTCAGCAGAAAGGGAGAGATTGAACATTAGAGAGCGGGGATAAGAGTAGAGCAGTTTACTGGTACAGATGAGAGATGGGCATAATGGGCAGAGAAATATGAGATAAGGAGGAGGGAGGAAAAGGGAGCTCTTGTTGAATGGCTTCAACTTTGGGGGGGTGAAAAATGAGTTGAGGTCTTTCGTTGAGAGAGTAGGAGGAGGGGATGCCATGGGAGGAGGTTTGAGGAGAGAGGAGGAAGTTTGGCACAGCCTCTTCTAGGTAACATGTTTTTTTTTTTAACAGTTTTTCCAAGTGAGAGGCTCTAACCCAAGGGTAAAACCATGAGAAATCATGGAAAGTCAATGGGGAATATATTTTGTTGAGCAGGTGGGCCTTGCAATTGTCCAAAATTCATTAAGTAGATCATTGACATTTTTCCCAAGTGAAGAATGGGTGTTGAGTGAGGACTCCGAGCACTTTAGTTATAAAACTAGTGAGTGACTGAACTTCTGGTTTTAATTTCACATTGCAAAGATGGACTAAAAAACTTGCCAGTTCAGAAATTTTTCTTTCCACTTCATTCTTTCCTTTGGAACGACACAGGCAAATGTAGTTAAAGAGAAATTCTTCTTACTCACATGTTGTAGATTATTAACTAGTTTAGGCAATTTGCTTTTTCTTTTTTTTTTCCTAGACAAATTAAACTGACTAAAACACAGACAAAAGAGAAAAACTAGTTACTTAACCTCATGTCATCTCTGTGTTAATCTCTGACAGACTCAGACAAGGCATTCATCTGAGAGGCCTCTTAAAATAACAATATATCTGGGGTGCTTTGTCCCCAGTCAGGGTTTTCCCTGGGAATTTTAGTATTTTGTTGGTATCTCTCAGGTGTCTCTGGCTGATGCCCCCAACGATAGTTCCTTAAGAACATCAGTATCATGGGATTGTAGGGAGGATTAAATGAGATAATGGTTAGAAAGTGCTTAACAAAGTGCCTGACATGTAATAAATGCTATATAAATGTTTATTTCCTTCCCTTCCATTAAAAAAAGCATGGCAAAAACTTTGTAGCAAACAAGTGTAGTCTAGCAAAACAAATTCACACGTTAGCTATGACTGAAAATGAAGATTTGTTCTATACCATGAACTTATCACCTCTCTATCAAGAGGTGGGAAACATGATTCCTCATGAAGTCATAGTTTGTAAATGCATTTTTCATAATTTTTACGTCTTTTACATGTTTTACTTTATAATGTTATAATTGTTGTAAAATTTTTTTTCTCCTAGCCCTGCCCACTGTACTCAGTATAATTTGGTATAATTCTTTCCAGCTTTCTTTGACTCCATCCATCCCTTTTGTTTTTTCCATTCTAGATATATCCATATTCGATATCTGTTTATTTATTCCCCACTAGATGGGCACCCCCTTGGTTTCCAGTTTTTTGCTACAACAAAAAGTATTACTACAAATATTTTTGTACATGTGTCCTTTCCATCTTTCTTTGATCTCTTTTGTGTATATCCCTTGTAGTGGCATAATTTTGTCAAAAGGGTATGCAGAGTTTAGTGATGTACTGTCCAAGTGAATAAACTTAGGTAGTACTATAATTTTTATTATATTGGCATGGCCTAACCATGAATAATTAATACTTTTCCAATTATTTGTTTATTTCTGTCAAGACTTGTTAAGACATGAACACATGCATTCATATGGTTATTATGTGTGTTGGTAGGAGGACTCTGAAAATATTTTATATATTCTGTAGTTATTTTGAATGTAATTTCTCTTTCTTTTTCTCTTCTTGTTTGGTTTTCTTGGTAATATGCAAAAAAAACCCCTGATAGTTTATGTGAGTTTATTTTATATCCTGAGATTTTGCGTCTGAATCTGTTTCCTTTCTCTATTAGTGAGGATGTGTTTCTTTTTCGATGCTTCCAATTGGCCTTGTCCCCTAGGTGAATGTGGCCCTCTGGAAAGGCCACATAAATATACAAACTTTTCTTCACTGCCTCTGCCTCAAATTCTGAGTCTCCCTGTTTCATCAGTTTGGTTTTCTGGTCTTCCTCTAAATATGCAGTCCGAAGTATAAGGAGTCAATTTGGTAATCCTCAATGGTAGCATAAATTTGAAGAAGTGATTTGAGTTTGTGTCAGAGCAAAGACTACAATAAAAATTGATAATGTTTCAAGAAGTCACACCCTCTTTAAGAACCAATGGGGTAGAGGATTGGAGGAGAGGAATTTACCCAACTCAAATTCATGCATTCCTCAGTATTTCCAAAAGTTTTTACTTAGCTTTTTTTTAAAAAAAAAGGGCAGAGAAGAAACAAGGATCAGAGCTCTGAGATGCCTACCATTCTGTTTTTAAAAAATTGTTGCTTTGATTAGTTTTTTTCCCTTTTTGAAATACTCTATAAATATCCTATGCCAATTCTTGGCATTTTAACTGGATGATGTCCTAAAAGCAGAGTTCCTTCTTTCTGATTCTGTGGCCTCAGCTACATTCCATTAATGCTACATTAGACTGCATGAATTTAAAAGCTAACAGTAAATATAGGTGTCGTGTGCAACAGCTGGGACCAATACTATCTCACCCTGAACCAGTTTGTGTTGAAATTGATTCTAAACCCACCCCAGAGGAACAGAGGGAAAATATCTTATCTCTGATGGAGAGTTACATTCAGCAACAAGGGTGGGAGAGTCTAGCTAAAGGATAAAGTAGTGAGTTCTCTTAGGAGGATTTAGTGGGCTCTGTGCAACAACTGTTGGGGTGAAGGGATGCTAGCTGGTTGGCAAATTCAAAGTGAAAAAAGAAAAAGCAGAGTTCCAGCTCTGCCCAGCTGTGTGTACCACTGCTAATCCATCCGCAGAATAAGTCATTTGCTTGCTCCGAATGCGTTTGGTTTAGCCTTGCCAGGAAGGCAGAGAGAGATAGTTCAGAGAGTAGTTAAGAAGCAGGCTGCTCACAGATTTCCTTTTCTCTCTACAAAAACGTGCTTCTATATTTTTTTCTCCATTTTAGCAATGACAGTTCTAAGCATTTCTTAGGACAGTAAACTAGGATTTTCTGTCTCCTACCCCTTTTTTCTTTGCTCAAATTGAGTGATGAAACTATAAAAAATTTTTTCTTACAACAATTAACTTGAAAATGATCAATGGGGATCTCAGACATTTTCTTTACCTCTGAAATAGTGTTTGTTTCTTATGAACCTAATAATCTCAACGAAGGGTACTATACTTAGAAGCAATAAACTTTGGTTCACATAACAGCTCTGCCTTCAAGACTTTCAATATTTATATTTCTCATATTTTTTCATTTGTTACATATGGTAGAATAATATTCCATAAGGTCTATGCGCCACAATCTTTTTAGCCATTCCCCAGTTGTTGGCTTTTTGCAGTAAGAAGTTCATCTGATGATGAACTGACTGTGGAGTCAGTTCCAAGCCTTGTTTTAGCTGATTGTATACACTTAGCTTCTTAAACTTTTTCCACTTGTGACCCCTTCAGCAATTCTTAAACTGTGGGTCATGACCCCACGTGGGGTCACGACTCCCAGTTTAAGAAGCACTACAGAGCTTCTCCACTTTTGGCTGCAAAGTAAATAATCAATCTGATTTTTATATTGACCGTCTGGTGATGTCCATGTGTAGAGTCACCTTTTGGGTTGTTGAAAAGGATTATTTGTTATGACCAGCAAATGATCTTAACAAAACTCTTTTAGTCTCTGCCTGGCTTCTTTTTGTTCTCTTAAGGCCAAACCTGCTTTTTGTTTCAATTATCTTTTGATTTCCTATTTCAGCATTTCAATCCCATATGGTATATGTGACAACTCTTTGGTTGTTAACGCTAGAAGATGTTGTAGGTCTTCATAGACCTGATCAACTTTGGCCTCTTTGACAGCAGTGGTTGGAGCACAGACTTATATTACTGTGATATTGAATGGTTTGCCTTGTACTTGAACAGATATCATTCCATCATTTTCAAGACTATACCCTGGTGGTGTTTTTCTCACCCTTTTATTGACTATGAAAGCTACTTTATTTCTTCTAAGGGACTCTTCTCCACAGTAGTATATGTATTGATCTTCTGAATTAGATTCACCCATTCTCGTCTATTTAAGTTCATTGACACCTAAGATGTTGATGTTTAAACTTTCCATCTCCTGTTTGACCACCTCCAATTTACCTCGGTTCATCTTACATTCTAGGTTCCTATGCAATATTGATCTTTACAGCATTGACTTTTCTTTTGTAACTAGATGCATCCACAGCAAAGCTTCCTTTTGGCTTTGGCCTAGCTGTTTCACCAATACTGGAGTTACTCGTAGTTGGCCTTTGTCCTTTGCTCTTTGTATTGGACACCTTCTTACCTGAGGGGCTCATCTTCCAATGTCATCTCTCTTATCACTTTAGTACTGTCTATGGGATTTTCTTGTCAATGACTCTGGAGTAGTTTGCCATTTGCTTCTCCACTAGGTTGCTTTTTGTCAGAAATCTCCGTTGTGACCTGTCCATCTTGGGTAACCCTGCATAACATAGTTCATACTATCATTGATCTATGCAAGCCCTTCTGTTACAACAAGGCAGTGATGGATGGGGGAGGAAGGAAGGGGGAAGGAGGATTTAAGGGATTCAATTTGGTAGATACAGTGCCTGAAGAACTATGGACAGAGCTTCACATTATTGTATGGGAGGCAGCAACAAAAAACATTCGAAAGAAAAAAAAAGAGCAAGAAAGCAAAATGGTTATCTGATGAAATTTTACAAATGGTTGAAGAAGGAAAAAAAGTGAAAGGTTAAGGACAAAGGGAAAGTTATGCCCAGTTGAATGCAGAATTCCAGAGAATAGCAAGGAGAAATAAAAAGGTTTACTTAAATGAGTAATGGAAAGAAAGAGAAGAAGACAATAGAATGCGAAAGGCAAAAGATCTCTTCAAAAAACTGGAAATATCAAAAGAAAGTTTCATGCAAAAATGGGCATGATGAAAGACAAAATGGTAGGGATTTATGTTGCAATAATCTGGCTAGCAGTTGCTGTGGGGGTGAAAAACGAACACAAGCCCAACAACAAGAACGCTGCCAGCATAGCTTCTTTTGATCTGCTTTACTAAGGAAAGCAACATTAAGGGGTTAACAATCTTATTTCAATCCAACATACAAATATCATTCACTTATTTCAGGGGAAAAACCCTGAACTTCAGAGCAAATACAAACAAATTACAAACATACATTATAAACAGACCAAATACAATTCATAGTTACTGAGAAGGCATCAACATCTGGGTTCACAAGCTGGAGGGCTCTTAACTGCAGCTGCCCAGAGTCTCCACATCAACACTCCTCCAAGAGTGGAAGTCCCAAGCAAATAGCTCTGTTCTCTCTTATACAGGCTTTGGATGTCATCAAATGACACCTGAGCAACCAGAACTTAGGCACATACTATTGGCTCTGGTCTTAGCAACTCCCCTTACGGCCCCAAGGACTTCACGCCCACATAGGCTTAGCACCTAGTGGATAGGGGTTTGGGCCTGGGGCTTTGCACCTAGTGAGGCTCAGTCAAAGACACTAAATTAATTTAGCATTCTAAAACCATAAAAAAGTTCCAACTTAATTAATATTACAATTTAACAGAAGGAGAAGAGATTAAGAAGTTGCAAGAACACATGAAAGAATTATACAAGAAAAATCTTAGCATTACCAATAACCACAATGGTGTGGTTACTGATCTAGAGCCAGACATCCTGGATAATGAAGTCAAGTGGGCCTTAGGAAGCATTGCTAACAATAAGGCTAGTGGAGGTGACAGAATTCCAGATGAGCTATTTAAAATCCTGAAAGATGATGCTGTTAAAATGCTGCACCCAATGTGCCACCAAATTTGGAAAGCTCAACAGCAGCCATTGGATTGGAGAAGATCAGTTTATGTCCCAATCCTAAGGGCAATGCCAAGGAATGTTCAAATTACTGAACAATTGTGCTCATTTCACACACCAGCAAGGTTTTGCTTAAGATTTTTCAAGCTAGGCTTTAGCAATATGTGAACTGAGAATTACCAGAAGAGCATGACCCTTGGGAAACTGCAAAATTCTTTTAATGATGCCAAGCTTCTCCATGGAACAAAGACTCATCTTTCTAAAACCAATATTCTTTTGGTGAAATATGGTTGTGATTCATGGGACACTTTAGCCTCTGAAGGACGAAAGTTGAGCATGGCAGAAAGGGCAAGAGACACATGTTGGGCATGAGAAAATATAACATTACAAATCAAGAACTGTTAGAGAAGCAATGTAAAGGATAATGTGGGTCAGGCCCTTGTTAGGAGTAAGGAATAATTGAGGGGTACCTGCATACTCCATTGGTACCCTTGTTATTTTAGGAGAATGAGAAGGGCCTTAAAGATTTGGGTTGGCCTCTGTAGCAAGCTTGTGGGAGTATGTGGATGAGATTTGCATAGGATTTGCCGGCATTGAAAGGTTATTTGCATCTCTGGAGGGAATTTGGCATCAATGAGATCAGCATTGTTGAAGCATAGCAAATAAATGTCATATACACACAACTTTTTTCATTTTAATATCATTGAGATGATGTCTAATTCATTGTTTATATCTACAACCATGTAGAAAGATTGTACCAACTGTGTTTCTACCAATGAAACAGTCATAATGAAGATGACAATGATTCATGTTTAATGCACTTTCCTACCAATAGCAAAAAGGGGTATAAATGTTATTGTTCCCATTTTATAAATGATTAAGCTGAGGTTCGAAGATATTAAGTAATTTCTCCATGATCACACAGTAGTAAGTGATAGATTTGGGTTGTAGACCTAGATCTTCTGTCTCCAAATTTCCTGTTCTTTTCATAGTGCCATGCTGTCTTCCAAAATACTATTTTCACATAGACCTGTTAACATTAATTTTTTTTCCTTAACAGTATTCTCCAATTTGATGAGTATAAAGTTAAACCCCAAAGTTGCTTTAATTTGCATTTCACTGATAGAGTTTTGACAGTTTTTCAGTGGAATCTTGTTAGTGCTCAGTAATCCTTCAACTTTACCATTATCAAGTTCCTATCTTGTTTTCTGGGGAAATTGCTTCAAATCTTTTTCCCCCTTTATCCCCAGGCTCCCAAACAGTTCCTCTATTCCATGCTTAAAGCAGATTACCTAGCCACCTACTTTACTGAAAAGATTGAGGTCATCTGGCTTTAGTTCCCTCATCTCTCTCTCTTGCTTCTCAGAACTTTTTCAGTATCATCACTTACTCCTTCCATTTCTCATGTTATAGAAGAATAGATATCCTTATTCCTCGCTGACATTAAGCCTTAATCCTATTTCCTTTTAGTTCTTCAAGAACACTGCTCCAGCAATCATCCTCATTCTTTCAAGATTCTTCTATCTCTTGTCTTCCACTGCCTCCTTCCCATCTATTTGCAACATGCTCAGATTTCCTCAATCTTAAATTGAAATTTCTTCTTAGGCCCAGTTCATACTAACCCCCTTTTTAAAAAGGAGGTTTAGTAATAAGTCTTAAAAGCTAGTAATTAGCACTAAATAAATAAATGTTTAAATGTATAAATAAATGTAATATAATTCAACAACTACTTTAAAAAAGAATCCCAATGGCATATGTTTCATTTATGCCAAAGGGATGAACTACAAACTACAAAAAATCTTCAGGTATCAATAAATGGATAAATAAGATGTAATGAGATAAATATAATCCTAAAATTTGATAGGTTTGGTCTGTGATATCTGTTCTAGCTCTAAATCTATGACTTTAAATCCCTAATCTCATCAATGACATGCACAATCAAGAAAGGGAGTTGGGCTGGTCATATCCTGTGAGGAGAGGATTAGCCCAAGCACTGATATGGGCACCTTTGAGGTATTAAAAGAACCAGAGAAAAGACAAAATGGGTCCTCTATACATTCATGGAAGGACATAAACAAGAGTCACTCGGGGTGAAAAGTTATGTGGGGTTGTGATGGGATGTGATCACCAGCAGTGTAGTGAGTACCTATAGTCATGAGGTCAATGGCCCACAGCAGTATTTAAGTATGTCCTGATCACCTAGATTTGCAGCTCCAAGGTAGTTAACCAAAGTAGTTCGTCTTGTTTTGAATTTAGATTTCATCCTGTTTCTAACTCCCCTCTTCTTCCCTTAAGACCTACGTGAAGTGAAACGGAGTAAAGTATTGGGAGTTGATTAGGGGCATTAAAGATTAAATTGAGGAGTTAATAGGATGATGAATCTTTTGTGTGTGGGGGGTGGGGAAAGGGGGTTCTTAATTGCATCTTCCCGTGGAGCATGTGGAAATGTCGTTCAGCCTGTCCTGGAGGATAATCTTCTTCACTGATGAAAGCTATCCAGAATATGAAATGGCTCTCACTGTTGAAGAATGAATTATTTTGGAAGGAGACAGCCACTTACAATGGCTTATAAATATATTATTATAATTATATAATATTGTATAATGTATTCCTTTTGTTCTCTCTGCCTTTCATCTGAGAAGATCCTGAAAGCAGAGCAGAGCTAAGAGCAGAACTTGGTCCAAGGGCAGGGGTTCCAACACCAGTTCTGCCACCATGTTTTTCCATGTTTCTTTGTATTCATCATATTTGTCAATTGTGGCGATGTAATAAGCCATCGAACATTTAGTAAGAACCTATTATAGGACCCATAATGTTCTAGGTGCTGGAGATAGGAAGTCAAATAAGTTACAAATCCTGGCCTTATATTTTATCAGAGGAAACCACATGTATATAGGCTATAGCTGGGGTGGGGAGTGGGAATTGAGGAGAAATCAGTAAAGGATTCACGTAAGATACTCTGTTTATGTGGGATGTCATGCTTGGGGCGAGGGGGAAGTAAATAAGGAGAGTGACTAAGCATTTTGCTTAGTGCCTTCTCCTAGGCACTATGCTAAAATCCTTACAAATATTATCTCATGTTATGCTCAATCCCGTGAAGTAGGTGCTACTATGATCTTCATTTTATAGCTGATGAAACTGAGGGAGACAGAAGTAAAATGCTTACCTAGGGTCACTTAGGTAGTGAGTTTCTGGGGTCAGATTTGAACTCAGGTCTTCTGATGCCAGGCCCAGGGCTCTGTTGATTGTACTACCTCACTGCCTCTGAATTTTGAAGGAATCTAGGGATTTTAAGAGGCAGAGGCAAGGAGGGAGTGCTTTCCAGGCATGAAGGAAGACCTGTAGAATGTCACATCTGAATTCCCTCATTGTGGTTCTAGGTTTTTTTTTTTTAGATCAAAGTGGCCACTTTTCTATATGTTGTCTGGCATAACTGATATCGGTGTCAAAATGTTCTCCCCAGAAGACTGGGCAAGAGGAATGGAAACTGCAGACACTGGACAACTTCCCGAGACTGATGAGGAGGGACCCCCATCATGGTCTAGGAGCCTGGAGGCCAAGTTTCTAGTTCCAGGCCTGCCATGGACTAACTCGCTATGTGGAAACCAAGGATTCCAGAAGTAAGAGCAATCTTATTCTGTTGGTATGGAACTCAGGGGAGGTCATTCCTGAAACACAGTCTGATGTCTGTAGATAGTAAGCTTCAGCTTTAGCAATAATTTGCTGCTTTAGAAATTATTGCTCAGTGCTGTTGCCATTGCTGACAAAAACTTGTTCTAAGGATAGGTACTGGAAACAGGCCTAGCTGATAGAATTCAGAAAGTACTAAAGTGCGCATATCATAGTTTCATGATTGCTTCCCTTATACTGGTAAATACTCTGGGGACAATATGAGGTACAAGCTGGACTAGGGCAGTCACCCCTCAATATATGAATCATTCTGTCAAAAGGGAGGACAGGCACCACAGCCCTTCCACACTTTGGTCTCCTCTTTTAACTCCAACCTAACATTCTCTAACTCTTGTTTCTTTTTCAACTACGATTGAAAAATCATTCATGAAGCACTCACTATGTACCAAGAAATATGCTGAGTGCTGGAGATACAAATAGAAAAAGTGAGATGGTCCCTGATCTCAAAGAAGTTTACACTCTAAATTGAGAAGACATGTATAGGAGAGTTCAATTCCAGAGTGGGTAGAAAGGATTGGAAATCTTAAAGATGCAGCAACAGGATGGACAGCAGGGCCCAAGGATTTGGAGATTCCAGTGACAGAATGAATAATATGATTGGAATACTCTCTTCAGGTAAAACACACTTTCCTCTCCTAGCTTGTTTTGTTATTTTTCAGTCCTGTCTGACTTTTCTTGACTTTTATTTTAGGTTTTCTTGGCAAAGATACTGGAATGGTTTGCCATTTCTTCCTCCAGGTTATTTTACAGATGAGAAAACTGAGGCAAACAGTGTTAAGTGACTTGTCCAGAGTCATACAGCTAGTAAGTGTGTGAGGCCAGATTTGAACTCAGAAAGGTGTGTCTTCCTGACTCCAAACCTGGCACTCTATCTACTGTGCCACTTAGCTGCCCCTCATAGCCTGTATGACCCATATGACAGCCAGTCTCACCACTCGTACACCAGTTTCTTTCTTACTCCTTGGCTCTCCAAAAGACCATTGGAGAAATGCTCACCCCTCAGTTGCTCCTCTCAAAAGCTGATCTCACATAAGCAAATAATGATAGGGGAGGGATTTTTCCTTAGTGCTACAAATGGCGACACTTGTAGAACTCTCCTGCTCCCATCCTCCAGTACTAGTCCAAATCTGAAACTTCAACTGTGTCCCAAATATACCGACAGTTGATACAATAGCATGAACTATACTTTGTACATAGTAGGCATTTAACAAATATTAATTATTTTGTCAATTGGATAATCAACATACTGGAGAATCAACATCCAAGATAAATGAGAATTAGCTGAATTTTTAAGTGTCTGGGTGCACATGGCAGTGTACTAGCTGTTCTGAAGGATGAACAGAATGCGGCATATGTGCCAAGCTTATTTATTTCTCTCTCCTCCATTTAAGTACCCCAGTTTTCTTTCTGTTACCAATCAAAATGTACCAAATACATTAAGCATCCCTTTCTCAAGTATCAGTACAAGTAGGTACACAATAGACATTTTATAAATGACCACAAAGATTCTTCTTTACACAAAATAGAGGAAATCAAATGCCAAAAGAAAAAAATCCTCAGAAGTAAAATGAAGGGTTAGATGCTCTCTGACAAAATCAGAGAACTGAGAGAGAAGGGCAATATGGTGCTTTCAGCCATATGCACTGGTGCCCTTTCCCCTCATAACAGGGTGAGTTAAGGTGGAGTGTCATCCTTAACTTTGAATTTTGCTGCTTTTGTCAGTTTGTGTCACAACCTTAACATTATTTAAATGTACTTTTTTGTATTTAATATTCATATTCAGGTGTTGAAGCCATAATTTCTGTTAGTAAAAGTGACATTTCTTAAAGTTCATTATTTTTTCCACATAGAAATCTCAGGCATTAAAAAAAACAGACTTTAAATAATAGAACAGAAGTGTCTTCAGGCTAACAGCCACCTCTATGATTTGTCATTTTAGTACTTGAGTATTTGGAAGAAATAAGTTTGATAACATGGGGAATCATTTAGCTGTGTGATTAGCAGCGCCACAGTCAGAGTCCTGTGTCTTTGGGAGACCTTCACATCCAATGGAGAGCCTTCAGACTGTGTCTGACTTTTTTGCTTGACATTTTCAAGCCAAGATTCACTATATAAAGTGTCCATTAAATTTTCTCTGGATTTCGAGTTATCACAGAGGTGTATCTTGATGATAATTGAGACCATGGCAGCTTGCGTGGCACCTATCTATGGGGTGTCATATAAAGTACACTAATGAAATCCACAAATTAATCACTCACCAACAGCAAGATTCTTCATGCTGAAGGAGGAAAAAAAATGTTAAACTAGTTGAGATGCAATATGGTGAAAATATAGATAAGTAGTGACAGATTAAAAAAGTTTTAGTTTAATAGATTATAATGTTTACCTAGGTTGGCAGAATTGCCTCATTGTTAAAGAGATAGTCTTGGAGCAGGGAGGATGCGACTTCAACTCCAGCCTCTTGACATATATTGGCTGGGTGATTCTGGTAGAGGCACTTATACTCTGTGAGACTTTAAATTGATTCTTTGGTAGAGAAAGTTTCCACACAGAAATTCCCTATTCCAATAAAAACCAGGTCTAGTTAAATCCTTTTTTAAAATGTTTACTTATAGCTCATTTTCCTGGTGCATTAGGATTCATTTCTAGAAGAAAGTGTGGGTGTTGGTGTATAATTACATTAGAATCTGGGATGGCAAGAAGTTCCTTTCCAATTTCTGCCAGATGTGTCCTGTTTAAGAAAACCTAATATACAGAGCTCTGATTTACGAAGTAGATATATCAAGTAATGATCATTCATACTATAAAGTGCTGTTTTTCACTCTTCTAAAAATTCCCTTCCAACAGCTCCCCTAGTACATTATTCAATTTATAAAGATTCACTCTATGTACAAGTTGACAGAAGCACATAATAACGCACTTGTTATTATGATGGTAGCAAGTAATATCCTCACTTCCACAGCTTGTATAATGTTTATAGTTGGATACATTAAAAAAAGCATGGTGAATATCATTTCTTTATGGTTCTCAAGATAATGCTTACCTGCATTTGTAAGAGATGTGCTGTTATTTTGTGTGACTATTTTCTCAGCTTGAAAATAGATTGAAATTATTTCAGGTTCCACAAAAGTCCTAAAAACTAATCATGGCGTGGACCATGATGCTGTGGAAAGAACACTGGCTCTGGAGCCAGAGGGCATGAGTTTAAAATCACACTTCCTAAAGTGCCTAGGACTCAGTTTCCTCATTAGTAAAATGAGTTGGGGTCAGATTAGATGGCCTCTGCATTGCCTTCCAGGTTTAGATCTGCAATCATATGATTCCATGAGTGAACCATGGGTTCTCAAAAGCTATTCCAATGGAATATAATTGTAGCCCTTTCAACCAAGCTGTAGAAGCTTTAAGTTCAATGCTGGTAACAGATTGTGCTTGCTTTTCAAGGATCAGCCTAGTTAAATATGGAAACGCTCAACACCAGTGGGTTAGCCAAAAGTAGACAAATCTTTGTTATGTCCATCCATGAAACAGAAAAGTAAAAAGTGACCATTCGTCCTGTGATTCTTTCTGCTTTTAAAATGATGGTCAAAGCAGTGCAAAAAAAAATGGTAACGGGCGCTGGGAATCACAAACATTTTGGCATTAATTTTGTTGTTGCTGTAAATGTGGAAACTTTGTCCAATTAGCATATTATAAGAAGAAAAGCATCAGTATTAATGTTTTCCTTAAGTATGTTACCAGAAGACACAAAGGAGTTACAGCTAAATGAAAGACTAACTCGAGTTCTCCTTTGAGAGTCAAATAGAGGAGCTGGTAAGTTGGCATCATCAAATGTCCAGAAGCAATGAAATATATCATTTCCTGTGTCACATAGACATTTGATCTTTGTTGCCTAGAAACAACCCAGGATAACACCTAAACCCATACTTGCAATGAAGCTATTTGGAGAATATAGGTCAACATCTGTTGCAGAGGCTTTGAAGAACATGACAAGATTCTCTAAACCAATTCGACAGATATGCCTTGATATTCAGTGAGGGTAGTCACAGGAAAGGAATGGAGAAAAGGGTAAAACTGTGGTTCAATTTTGAGAAATGAGTCCTATAGAATAAGAAGACATGTACCTATTCATCATGAATACTTTCTTCAAGAAATTATTCCTTTTCCCAAACTTCCCTGTTATTGTTGTCACAGTCACCTGGCCTCAAAAGCTAGGTGTTATTGTTGGCTTATCACTCTCACTACCCAGATCTAACCTGTTGCTAAGTCCTGATGAATCTACCATTGTAAAATCTTACATATGCTTGCTTTTCTCGTAAGACACTACCAGTACCCTAGTTCAGGCCCTCATCATCTCACACTTGGACCACTGTGTTGCAAGGGCCTTTGGGTTGCTTTCCTTTCCTCAAGCCTTTTCTCAATACAATTCATCCACCGCTCAGCTATTAATCTTCCTAAATCACAAGTCTGACCATGTCAACCCCCCAAACCCCAATAAACTCTAGTGTCTACTTATTTCCTCCAGGATAAAATATAAAATCCCGTCTTTGGCTTTTAAAGCTCTTTATAATCTGTCCTCTTCCGACCTTTCCCGTCTTCTTATATTTAACTCCCCTCAGTTTACTCAGTGATTAAGTGACACTAGACTCCTTGCTATTCCTGGCACAAAACACTCCATTTACCAACTATATGCACTTTTGTTTACTGTCTCTCAGATGTGGAATTCTTTCTTTCCTCATCCCTGTCTCCTGGCTTCCTTCAAGTCTCAGCTAAAATCTCACCTTCTGCAAGAAGCCTTCCCAGTCTCTCTGAATATTGATGCTTTCCTGCTGAGATTATCATATACCTATACAGTCTAATAACAAATATAATTTCTAATATATTCCTCTGTGTTGGAAATATGATATAATACTCGTATTGCATTATATTAAATATAATGCCATATTAGACTATGTTATATATAATTATATACAAATATTTGTATACATGTGTACATCTGTAATTTGTGCATAGTTCTTTGCCAGTTATTTCCTACTGTTAGATGGTAAGCTCTTTGAGAGCAGAATTTGTTTTTGCCTCTTTCTGTATTCACAATATTTTGCACAGTACCTGATAACTAGTAAGTATAAGCCCAGTGATACTACTGGGCTTATATAATATAATAAATGCTTGTTGACTGACTTGAAGAAAAAGAAATAGAAGGTTCTGGGATCAATGAGTCCCAAATAACACAAAACAATGACTAAAAAGGAGCACTCCTCTGGTTCTTGATGGAAGAGTCATTTTGGACTCAGCTGTCTGTATGTACTTGGAAAACTGACTATCCAGGCACCAGGTTTAAAATCAGCACCAATTACAAAGCCCAAAGAACCTCCAGACGGACAGCTATGAAAAACATTTATCTCTATGCCAGGCACAGGTACATGGCAAACAAGAGTGAAATCAGTTTAGAGTACAAAATCATTTGTGGAGTATTATGGAGAAGGACTGAAGAAGATTGCAAGTGGCATTGCTTCATAAAATAGTAAAAAATCAGTGAGGAGGATATGAACTTGCAGAAAGCTTGGCATGAGATCCTTTTTAGAGCATTTATAGATGAACCTGGAAGGTGGCCAGTGAAGAGACATCAAGTAGGACTGATTTATCAGCATTCCTATAATGAGCTCTTTTCATCATCGATGAGAGTGGCACTACCAAATTTGATCTCTGACACCTCAGTCCATAATGTGTTATAAGAAGATGTCAAAATCACACCTAAGAAGATGAAGGCAAAAAGAGGGGTTGGACCAAATCAAATACATCCAAAATGATGCAGATCTGTACTGGGGATAGTACAATTTTAAAGGCTTTGAGGGACTGATTTTTCTAGATTTCTCAGAGAAGAGACTATGAAATAAAACTAAAAATTAAAAAAAAAACTTCACAGATGGCATTATTATCAAAAAGGGAAAAAATGCCACAAAAAACTACTGACCCATATGCCTACTTTCTCATTGCTATAAATCCTGTCATAATGGCCTTTGCATATATTGATGAAAATATGAGAAAAGAACTGCTATACTTTGGCAGATTATTTCCTACAATGCTCCACATCTTCAGTTACGTGGGTAACTGAAAGAGGTACAGAGGATGTGAAGTCCTACTATGTTTATAATCTTTTGTTACACACAAAAAAGCATTTGTCATGGTAGGGCAAAAAAATCATTAATTTTTCAATTAATGGAGGTGAAAAAAGAGTACATTGCAAGCATGGAGAGAGAACAGAGTGCAGAGGCCTAGAGATAGGAAATGGAGCACTCTTTGTGTGCTACAAGAAGTAGTCTAGTATGGCTGTACTGTAATGGTTCTAAGAAACTGTAGCATGTGCCGTGGCTGGCAAACCATCTCAGCAGATGGGCAAAACCAGGTTGAGGGTAACTGACAAGCCTCAAACCCATCAATGAGTTAGCGGGATGTCTACCCCAAGCATATGAAGA
Source organism: Trichosurus vulpecula (assembly GCF_011100635.1). Taxonomy (NCBI): domain Eukaryota; kingdom Metazoa; phylum Chordata; class Mammalia; order Diprotodontia; family Phalangeridae; genus Trichosurus; species Trichosurus vulpecula. The sequence goes on along the minus strand of NC_050574.1, from coordinate 206,822,078 downwards.
CTTCCCTGGTGGAATGGGCAGTTGAGAATAATTTATTCCCACAGACATAAAGGCAGCTGAAATGGGCATCGTAGAGGGCTTAGAACTTGGTGAGATGCCAAGGTCTTCCACTGTATCCAGAGTCATCAAGAGTTGTTTTGACTTTTGTCTTGCCACTGGACTTTGATAACTCTGGAAAAGAGAGTAAACCTGATGACTTTTTGCAAATCTGCCTCACTTAAATTCATTTTCATGCATTAGTCAAGACTTCACATTGTGATGTCATTGGTGCTTTTTGAAAATGAAGAACAAAAAATTGCATTGTGTATATAGGGCATTACTAGTATTTAAGATGACTTCAAATGTAGGAAGCTCCAAGTTGGGAAGAGCTTCCAATGCAGAAAGGATTTTATATTTGAAACAGAGATCATAGAGAACCACAGTTGTTTATTGAGTAAGGGTGTGATATAGGCAGACCCATACATTTGGAAAATCACTTTGGCAGCTTCATGGAGGACGGATTGGAGTGGAGAGAAGCTTCAAGCAGGAAAACTAAATAGGAAGCTATTACATTGGTCCATGAGGGCCATGTGAGTGGAGAGGAGGTGTATGTGAGAGATGTGGTGAAGATAGAAATGACAATGCCAGTTCATTAGCTTATAGATCCAGGGGCTAGCTCATTCTCAAGGCATTTGGCTCCAGCTAACTGTACTTGGATGATGCATTGGTTGGAGCACTAGCCCTGGAGTCAGGAGGACCTGAGTTCAAATCCAGCCTTAGATAATAACTGTGTGTCCCTGGGCAAGTCACTTAACCCTGTTTGCCTCAGTTTCCTTATCTGCAAAATGAACTGAAGAAGGAAATGGCAAACCATTCCAATATTTTTGCTAAGAAAACACCAAATGGTGTCACAGAGAGTAGGACATGACTGAAATGAAACCACCACTGCCACCACCACTTGGCCAGTTAGCTAGAGAATCACTTAAGACATTTTAAGTTTGTTGTTTCAACTGCTTTTATGCTATTATTACTCCAGTCCTTTAGACTCCGGTAATTTGATTGATTGTGAGAAAATCTCTTTCAGGGTCTTTTTGTTTCCATGATGCCAATTGTGGTCCATACAATTCATGGGATATAGGTGGTTGTTTGTCTGGCTTCTCTCCCTCCACCTTTACTCTTGATAGCAACAAAATCACTCTTCTTCATTCTCTTCATCTTTATAACTAGCTCACCAAAATCTTTTTTTTTTTAACCATGTCTCATAAATAAACCAAGGTTTAGTACCAGCAACTGAGGAGTTGATGCTTTATGGATCTATGATTATTGACTCATTGGATATGAATAGGCAGTTTTGTTTCAGTTGATGATCAACCCTAGCATCTCCTAAAGGATGCTCTCTCGGGGGTTTTTAGTAGGGAAAAAAGTTCACTTATTGCTATTGTAGAAAGGAGTCAGATATTCCCACCCCTAGGAGAACCCTTGGAGAGTTTTCCTGGATAGGGTTATGTTATGCTACTATGACCTTTGGTAAGAGAATCAACAACTGAGTCCCCTTTCCATGCCTCCACTCATGCCAGTCCCTTCAAATGGAATGCCTTTCCTGATTCTTCCACCTAATCAAATCTCCCTCATGCTTTCAGGTCCACATTGTTTAACCCACTTTCTGGAGTCTTCCTTATGTCAGCCCTTATTGAAGTCTCTTCTTCTGAACTTCTATAGCACTATACACAACGTAGCCTTTAGTTACATACTGTCTAGTATTGCTCCAATCCTCATCCCTAGTTTTTTTGGTTACTGTTTCATGTCTGTCAGTCTTACACTCCAAACTGCATTATAAGCTTCCTGAGAGCAGGGATCTTGACCTTATGTTTCTTTATCCTTCAGAGCATTTAATACTATTGTGAATTCAGAGCAGGAACTGAACAAATACAGATTGATACTTTAGATGATGTTGCTGCAATATTTCATGATAATTTGATTTCTTTGTGAAATCTTAGCAAATTATTTTTGTTTCTTTAATGATGTAAACTCTTTAGTAGAAGAGTTTTGTATTCTGTATGTCTTGCCCAGAGCTCCTCAGGACCCTTAATAGAAGTGAAATACTTGTTTATAAAATATCTTTGCATATACAATGTTTGCTAAAGCTTATCCTTATTATTTCATTAAAAGTCACTTAGGTGGTACAGTAGTTTAGCAAGTTAATGAGGAGAGCATGATATCGTTTGTTTCTCCAGTAGGGTAAAAATGATTGTTAGGGTTTAGCAGTATTGTCATAGATGACTGGTAACAACAGGAGGTTTTTTCAATATCCAGAATTTTTAAACTCTAAATAAATTTCACATCGTGTTGATCATATTATTAACACAATGAGCCTAGTTACAGTCTATTCAATTCTAATCCTTTAGGAATCTGGTTCCAAAGACAATTCAACCAGTAGAATGTGGAACATCAGTGACTCAGCCATTTAAACCAGATTTGTATATTATCCCTCCAGATGACAGGTACAGGATGTTAACTCTATTAGCCATGTGACTGGCCAGGTAAATAATCCTATTACATATACAAACTGAGACAAAACTGATTTTTAGTACTCTTGGACACGGGGAGGGGGAGAAATTAAATGTTTTCCTCAAACCAGGATCCCCTGCAGTATATGTCAAAGTTAGCCCCAAGTGAAACTTGATGTAGGGGAATCTTGTTTATCTTTGTTCTTTAGACAATTTTCACTTTCTCTGGCCTTGTTTGTAAACAGGTCATAACTTATATGACAAAACTCTGATTTTACCAAACTTCATTAACATTCATCTATTGTGCCTATGAGGCATTTCTGGGTAGATTTTTTTTGGCTGTATGGGGAGGAAGTTGTTTGAAGTAAAGAGAAAATATTTCCCCATAGAAGTATATAGGTTGAGGCTGTGGCCCCAGGGAACTAATGTGTCAAGAAAACACTTTGTCCATTGAGTTTCAATGTAAAGCTCTGAAGAAACTTTATACTTCTCTGCTAGAGTCAGAACATTATATGCTCAGTGCTGTGCCCCAGTGAGCCACTATCACATGCAATGCTGTGCTTTTCTATTAAATTAAAAGATGAAATTAAATTATCACCTAATTCTTGGCAAGACATAGAAGAGAATTATGGGTTGTTAAGCTTCTCCTAAGAATGACTTAGCTTTGTTAATTTCTTCTGCCTCTGCTAAGGAAAATGACAGACAGCCAATGTGCGCATCTTGGATTTCACAATTCTCTCCTAAATTGTCTCATGCTCAATCAGTTAGATTGTCCTAGCTTATAGGCCAAACCACAATTAAATAGACTTCTCTCTAGTGAGAACTCTGACAGCCCATTCCCCTTGCCTGCCCCTATTTAGTCAGAGTTGTTTTGTCTACAGTCTTCTGGGTGACCCTAATTGAGTGGCCATTCCATATCTGAAAGTGTGTAAATATGAATTAGTTTATAAATTATGTCATCCTATCTAGTAGCCATAAAATAGCAAATTTAAAAAAATATGACTGTTATTGTGTGTGTGTGTGTGTGTGTGTGTGTGTGTGTGTGTGTGTTGAGGGTGTTTATTTAAAATGTCTGCCTTCTTATTGCCAATGTTTTCTGAAGAATGGAGATTGGCAATGGGCTGTTCCCATCCTGAGACATCCTTCACCATCTCTAGTCCTAACTACATCCTGTTCTGTCCTGGGAACACCATCAAATAAAAGCTTTCTCTAGGGAAATAAGTGTGTTGTATGTAACATGTGTCAGGGTACTGGTGGTGGTGGTCCTCCTCTAATTGGCTCTTAATGGCAGTATCTAGAATCTAGATGGAAATTTAAGAAGGTGCATTTTTATTGTTCCATCTACTTTGTGTTCAAAAGAAATAACATGTAAAGCATTTTTGCAAACTTTAAAGTATGATATAAATGCCATTATTATTAATATTACAATCCATTTTACTTCTTTCAGCAGAAAAAGTACTTAAATATTCAAATTCTACCCTTCACTTGGGCTCTTCTCATTGTCCTTATTATCCAGTAGTGAAAAGTCTTCTCTAAACTGTGACTGCTATTTAACTACTCAAATGGTTTCCTTTGAAGTGCAACTTGTGGAGTTTAGCATCTCAAGTCTTTGTTAATTCATTAGTAGTTGGACATATTCAGAGATATGAGAGGCTGTATTCTTCAGGTCAGTCAAGAGAACTAGGTTCTAGGGGAATATTGATCCACATTGGGATCTTTGGGGCAATACACGCTGTCAAGTGAGGTAGCCCATGGGTCATGTTTGTAATTAAGTTTTGCCGGGGGAGTTAAGTAGATAAATTTTCAGGTACCTGTGTGCATGGCAAATATTTTAGGTATTTTCAAAAGGAACTAATAGATTATTAACTTCATTTTCAGCATTTTAGAAAAGATAATTCAAATTCTCATTCTTCCTTTATAGAGTGGCTAACTGACTGTTCCTTTTATTTGGAAAGAAAAATGTATTGAATTAATAGAAATAAACTGAAAGGAATTATTGGGACCCAATATTGATAGAACTTTGTGTGTAGTGTGAACTATATATTAACACTTCTATAGGAGGAAACCAGATATAGCAGTGGATAGAGTGCTGGACTTGGAGTTAGAAAGATGAGTTCAAATTTGACTTCAGACACTATCTATGTGACCCTAGATAACTCATTTCACCTCTTAGTCTTGGCTTTGTTATCTATAAAATGGGGATAACAACAGCTCTTAATTCCCAGAGTTGTTTTGAGAATCAGATGAGATATTATTGGTAAAGTGCTTTGCAAACTTTCAAGTTCTATATTAATGCTAGTTCTTATTGTGTCATTATTCTATTATGTGAAACTTCTATTGTGATACGTTATTCTATCCTATTGATATTGAAAACAATGGCAGAATCTTGGAATTGGAAGCACTTTCCTATTTGGAATGGCTAAACAAATGATTGTATATGAATATAATGGAATATTATTGTGCCATAAGAATGACAGAATGGACAGTTTCAGAGGAAACTTGGAAGTCTTGTATGAACTGATGCAGTCAAGCAAGCAGAAATAGGGAAACAATTTATACAATAACAATACATTCTAGAGAAAAGCAACTTTGACATACGTTAGAACTCTGATTGATGCAATGTTAAAGCACAATTTCAGAAGACTGAAGGTGAAACATGCCACTCACTTTCTACCAGAGAGGTCACGAACTTAAAATGGAGAGGTATATACGTTTTCAAACATGGCCAATGTGGGAATTTCTTTTGCTGCACTATGCATGTTTCTGGTTAGGACCTCCCTTCTCTTCTTCCTTCTCTTCCCTAATCTCTTTTGGAGCAGAGAGATTTTCAAATTACAAGAAGGTTCCCTTTCTGAGCCCCAATCTTAGCTTTTAATAAGGTATTCATAGTATTGTAGCATTAACGAGACCAACTCTCACACCATGCTATTTACATAGGCTACACCATAGTAATAAATGTTCTACTTTAAAACAAAAACAAAAAATTCCACCAACTCATTTGGTCTGAGGGGGTTCAGTGATTTATATATACTATAATATTGTAAAGGATCCTTCTCCTTTCTGTGGGTACTCTTTCAATAGTATCACAATCTATCTGTATTTTCTTGTGCTTTATAATTCTTTTCTATGTCCTCCCATAAATCTATCTTGGGGAATCTATCCAGGGTACTAGAAACCTTCCAGTGTGTCATTTTAAATTCTCTGGGTATTAGTGTAGTACTCAGGTTTTTTGCCTATTTTTTATCTCATATTCACTACATAGCTAGTTCACTCCTTTTTTAAAAATATGTAATTGTAATAATTATAAAGCACTTCACACAGCGTCTGATACATAGTGGTATATGAATATTAGCTCTTATTGTTATTTCTTGGATGATATCTTTTCTACCACCTCTTATGTACAAGTTACTGATGATATGCTGGAGCCTGCTTATACAATGTGTCTTCCCATTGTTTTATATGTTAGGTATTTAATACTCCAATTTCGCATGATTCAAAATATTACTACAGCAAATGGAAGGAAAGAAAGCCCAGAGAAGATCCTAAATCCAATATTATCAAAAGCAGAAATTTCAGAATCTTGAAAAATTTTCTTGATGACAAAAGAAACTCCCCAGTTGAGAAACAAGCATGATTGAAAGTTTCATCAAATGCCTTGATCATACCATAAGGTCTTTAAAATGACCTAAATTATAGCGATCTCACCTGGGTCCCCCCAAAAGTAAGGAGACAAAAAACTCATAAGCTTACTATTTTTCCTTCATATTAGGAGAAGTGTTTTCTGGGGTTTTCAAAATTATTGCAAAACCTTCAATAACTGACTCATTTGTAAACGCTGTTTACATAATTACACAGAAATTGTGTCTAGCTGTGGAGTTTTTAGATAAGTCCCACTTCTCTTGTGCCCCCCTTCTCTTTATCCCAAGCCATGACCTCACATGATATGCAAGCTATGGGCAAAATGTCAGACTATTATATACTCTGCTTAAAAAATCCATTGATGAGTCAACTAGGGAGATATAAATCATCACATTTGTGACATGATTCGCAGCATCTTTGTCCTCCATTATGATCAGAGTATGAACTAATCCATAAAAACCAAAATCAGAAGATAGCCATTTTGCCCATAGTGTTTATTTCTCCTAATTCTTGTATATGGTCCTGTATCTCCTTTATTCATCACTTGTTGAAGTTTTTCTTAACAACAAGTTTAAAAGAGAAATATTTGCAAAGTTGTTGGGGCATTGTTTGAACTGACTGTATTTTTGAAAATTTCAAGTGACAAATATGTTGTGCCATTAGTGGAGTTTTTACAGCCATTCATACAAATGTGCCAACACATGCAAAACCCACACATTCTTTGTGAAATAAAACAGGCCTAAGCATTGTGTGAACTCTTGGCATGGCACGGCTAAGTATTCCAAGACATGCCTATAGAGTACTGTCTGTGCTGCCAAATTGAGGAACAACAAAAGAAAGAAATCATATGAATACATTGGTAAATATAAACTTGGTAAGGAGCTGTTTAGTATAAACTATTTCGGGAAAGAGCTGTGGAGTGTGATTCAAAGAATACATTTAAATGCTTTTTCCTTAGAGAAAATCATAATTTATTTTCCATACAAGCATGTATGAAAGCTGTGATTCACTTTCATTTTCCATTTTTGGGGGGAGTATATTTATGCAATAAAGGAAATGGGAATAAGCATGAAGTTTAGGCTTAAATTAAAAGGACATATAAGATACAAACTTTAAAAAATAGCACAAATTCTCTGCGTATGGTGGTGTCCCACTTTAAGAAAAAGACAATGTGGCATATGAAAATACAAACTACTCAGATACTTTAAGGGTGATGATTCATGTTTTAAAGATAAAAAATCTTTCATTTTGCTAAAAGATTAACCACCAAGTTCTATTCAATGAAAAGCTCCCATAGTTCACTTAATACATGGGATTTTTAACATGTAGCTTTTTAGGAACACATCTAAATGTAGGAAGTAATCGAAAAAGTCACACATAAGTTACATGGTTTTGATAATAGAAGTGATGAATGATTTAAAAGTTAATTTCAGGGATTTTAATTATATTCTAATTTATCTGCTGTACTAATTCTGGAATTCATTACCAATCAACTATGACATAGTCAAACTGGTTTTATTGCTGTTCCTTACACATGACACACCATTCTCCTTCATGCCTTTCTCCTGGCTGCTCCTCATGCCTGGATTACATTACTTTCCTATATCCTCCTCTTAGAATTTCCCAGTTTCTTTCAAGTTTCAACTCAGTTGCCATTTTCTACATGAAGCCTTTCCTGGTATGCTCAGTGCCCAGCTACTGGTGCCACCTCTCTTCCTATGGTACTTTGGCTTACCTTTATGTGTTTTGTGTATCTATCTATCTGCATGTATGTAGTCACCTACATCTAACTAATGTATAGTCAATCACAACAAATTAAGATATTGATCATATATGAGAATACATGTCTAGTTCTTTCCCACTAATAAACTTCTAGTGGAGAGATGATGATCTCTCTACCAAGAGGTAGAAGATGTGTTTAATCATCAGTCTACTATAGTCATGGTTGATTACTGCTTTAGTTAAAATTATAAGTTACTTCAAATTTCTTTCTTCTCTCTTTATTGTGGTCATGATCTAAATTATTCTCCTAGTTTTGTCCATATAATTCTGCATCTGAGTTTTTCTTTATTTTTCAGAATTTGTTGTATCCCACATTTCTTATGGTGCAAAAGAATTCCATTGCATTCATATACCACATTTTCCCCTATTTCCTAATTGGTGGGCACCTATTCTGTTTGAATATACCCTTAAAGGGATATATTGTGAGTATGCAGAAATGAAAGTGGTGATCACTAATGTTCAATATGACTTCATCAACAACAATTTCAAAACAAGAGAATCCTGTAGATGTGGCATACTAAGATTTCACAGGAAGATTCTGATGAAATTTCTTACTCTTGTGGACAAGAAGGAAAGATATGGGTTAGATGTAGTTTATTTAGGAGTATTTAAAATGGGTTGAACAGCCATGCCTAAAAAATAGTTGTTAATCTTGATTCGTAGAGAAGTTTCTATTAGAAAGCTCCAGAGATCTGCCCTTGGCTTTGTTGTTCAGAATTGTTTATTCATGACTTGCATAAAGTAATCAACGATATATTTGTGAAATTTGCATGTGACATAAATTGGGAGTGATAGCTAGCATGTTGGGTGACAATCAGAATCCAAAAAGACCTCAACAAGCTGGAATGGTGGGCCCAATATTATTAGGTGAAAGTTAATTGAGATAAATATACAATTCTGTACTGAACAAGAAGAACCACCACCACCAAACCCAAATTAACAAGTATAAGATGGTGGAGACAAAAGTTCCAATGGAAAGGATATGGGGTTTTAGTAAACTTTAAGATAAATTGGAGTCACCAGTTTCATAAGGCAAAAAGGAAAATTGATACAAACAGGTTACATTGAGAGCAATCTATAGTTTTGGAGAGGTAATTGTCCTACTATACTTTGTCCTGGTCAGACCACATATGAAAGTTCTCAAAGCTACATTTGAGGAAGGACCCTGTCAAATCTAAGTACATCCAGAGTTGGGTGACCCAGATATCAAGGGGCCCAGTTATCATGTCAAACATGGGTCAATTGGAAGAAATGGACATTTAGATCTCGACAAGTGAAAACTTAGGGAGGAGGACATGATACATTCTTTAAATATTTTAAGAATACTCATGAATAAGAGAGAAACTAATTCTGGGCCTCACAGGGCAGAAATAGGAGCAATGGGTGAAAGTTGCCAAGAAGCAAAAACAAACAAGCAAACAAAACAGAAACATAAAATCTCAATGTAAAGAGGAAAAAAAAACTTTCTAACAAGTAAAGCTGTCCAAATGTAATGTGGACTGCCTTAACAGTATGGGTTAATCCTCATTGGAGATTTTCAAGGTAAGCCTGAGTGGTCAATTTTCATAGATGTTATTGAAGGGATACTCAGTCAGGTGGGTCCTCTTCCTCTCTGACACTCTGTGATTCTGTGGTCTTACCCCATTGCCACGTTCCTAAAACATTTCTCTCCAGTTGTACTTTTCCCCACTCCCCACTGCAAAATAGAAATTTTCTGCATGATTAGAAGCCAGTTCTTCAGCTGAACCAGATGGTAGAGATCAGGGAGGTTAGTTAGGGCTGTGAAGAAAGGGTCATGTTAGCTGATATCTTTCTTCAGCAGTTTGTTTCCCCATTTCACAGATTTATGGATCAAATCACACCAAATATCCCATGATCTATTGACAAAACTTTTCTGGTTTTGTCAATGAATCTTCTCTACACAACACAGGAGAATTATAAAAACAGAGGAGGACATTAAGAAGAGGAGGAGTATTATTGTAAATCTAGTGTTGGATCTTGTCACTGACACAGAACAGATGGGCTGACTGAGGACCTTATAATTCAGGGACAATCATAAAGAAATCTGAAATAGCGCTGTAATAATGCCTTGTGAGTAATTTAGGAAAGCAGTTATTTTAGGTTTACCCAGAATTCTGTATGTTGTTAGCGATCACATTAGCCTCCACAGCAAGGAGCAAGGCAGTTGCAAAATGGAGTAGATGATCTGCTAGCAATACCACAGTCAGCATAAAAATAAAGAATGGAAGAATGAAGTAGATTTTTTTTTGGAAGGGAGGAGAGCATTCTGCTCATCCTTCGATTTCTCTCTCTGTTAAGGTTCTATAGGACATATTGTTCGCTCACCCCAGGAGAGGAACAATGCAGCACACTGTGACATTAGCTCTATAATTTAGAGAACTTCTAGCAGCTAAAAAAAATAAAAATCACTTCAGTTGTCTGGCTATTGAGAAAAACTCAGAGCAAAGATGTTGGAAATTGTAAAAGTGAGTGGGCTCACTCCTACTCTTACATTATCATAGTAAAAGCTTCAAACATCCTTTAAGAATTTCTACCGGTATATTCTTTAAAAATTTTTTTTTCCCAATACTAGGTTTCCCTTTCCTGCCCAGGCTTAAAGTGCAACATCTACTCATAGACCTGGTCCCAGTACTGATTGGGACAGAAGACTGAATCTTTCTCTTTTCCTGACCTGAATCAGCCCACTCTTGGGAACTTGCAATATGCTGGCTGTGTTGAGGTTTAGTGTTGCTTGGGACCCCGAAATACTGAAATACTGGGTCCTGCCTGAATGAATTCGATCCAAGCCTCCTTTCAGCCAAAGGAAAACAGTTTATTAAACATTTGCTTCTTAAGGAGCCTGAGCATTTGTGATGCTAATGGCAGCAGGCAAGATTGAATCTGAGCACCTTCATAGAGGCAAGATGGATCTTATATACAGAAAGACTGTGGGAGGGATCTAGGGGTGACCAGGTAGTCTGGGGTGACTAGAGGAGGGGTTTAGGGAAGGTCTTGAGGAGGAATCTAAGGAGGATCTTGATGGAACTGGGGTGACTAGAGGTCAGACTCCAGGAACCAAGAGAATGGGATTAAGGGTGGGAAGTAGCTGAAGGCTACTTGGAGATAATAGACTATGGAGGACTAGGCTAGGTTAAGGGTAACAGATTTGGGCATGAAAAGTCCTATCAAGTGGCAAGATTCAAGGTGGGGTTTTCCAGGGCCTGTGGACAACTGGAATTCAAATTCTTTTGGGGCGAGGGGTGAAGGTCTTGGCTTGGGCCTGTACCCTGTCAGCTGGACTTAATGCAGCTCCCTATTACCCCTATGACCAAACATAAAATCCTCTTGCCATTCAAAGCCCTTTATAATCTAGCCCTTTCATACCTTTCCCGTCTTCTCATGCCTCATTCCCTACTATATACTTTTCAATCCAGTGACACTGGCCTTTTTGCTGTTCCAAGAATGGGGCAGTCCATCTTTTAGCTCCTGGCATTTTTACTGGCCTTCCTCATGCTCAGGATATTCTCTCTCCTTATCTCTGCCTTGTGGCTGCTTTCATTTCCTTCAAGTCTCAACTAAAATTCTATCTTCTACAGCAACCTTTCCTAAACTTTGATCTTAATTCTAGTGTCTTAACTTTGTTAATTATTTCCTCTTTATTCTGCACATATAGCTTATCTATACACATTTATTTGCTTGTGGTCTTCGCATTAAACCATGAACTCCTTTAGGGCAGGGACTATCTTTCACCTCTTTTTGCATCCCTAGTTCTTAGCCCAGAGCCTGGTACAAAATTGGCACTTAATGCTTATTGAATGACTCACTGACTGTAGCTACACCTAATAGGCTTTAGCTGTTAATCTGCAGCTCAGAGCTTTTGAACTGAAGTGGTCTACTAACCCCAGCCTCCTTTAGTATCAAGGATTACAGGCCTGGAAAAACACACTAGACTTTTATCAAGGTATTCTTAGGAAGGTTTGGGGCAATTTCTCGGTCTATAGAATTCTCCCATTGAAGTACACTGGTCACTCTGATCTTGTTAATATTTTAAGCAGGTGTGCCAAATGGATGTCACTTGTTAAGCTACTTCATATTTAGTATTTGCAGACATCTACAATGTCCCTTTTGATGGAATGAGATATAGTTCTCCTCTTGGTTTGCCTCCAGGCATGGCCTTCTACCCCATTTCAGAAAGAACTCCATTATCTTTTGTAGAAGCCTTGGGAAAATTTCAAAACGAATTGCTGGCTTTTAAACTAAAATGATTAATCCATCGAAAATCTCTATTGGAATTTATATCTAATGAAGTCAATTAGAGCCCACTGGAGTCACTGCAAAGGAAATCTTTCTTAGTTTATGAAGTTCTTCCAAGTCTTGGGAACTATTTGACCATTTCAACCGGAGCACATTCATAATCATGTGGGTCTCTGTGTCCCGGATTGCTTACTCTGTAATAATTAATGCAGAATTGGCTTGAACGCACGTATTGGAAACTGCTACAATTTGTCCTTATAGATTTATTGCAATTATCTACCTCACTAACTACTTAAATATGTTTCCCAGAAGAACACATCTGAAAAGGCAACTCTCTTGTACTATATTTTCAGGGCATGCCTGTGGTGAATGTGTTATTTTATTCCTTATTACAGAATCATCTTTTTTTTTTCAGGTGGTCCGTGCTGTTCTTTTGCTTTTGTGTCAGGTGCCAAAATATTTCAAAAAGGCTGCCTACTTCTGCCATGTGTGATTTCTGATGTGTGATTTCTGTGGATGTCATTTTGCAATGCATGTGAGACAGCTATTTTTTGTTTCTTGATGTCTGTTGCACCCAGAGGAAATCTGTATTTTGCTTTCTGTAAGAAAAGAGCAACTGGGTGGCATTGGAAAAACTTCCACCCACTAACATGGAAAAATAGTCAATCTGTCCCTTTACATTGAAGTGAGAGACTTTAAAGGGCACCATATCCAGTTAAAGAAGATATATTTCCATCTGTGATCAATAGCATGTGAAGAACAGCTCCACATTGGGTTCTATCCAGAGCAAAATTACCTCGGTGGTTTTTGGACCGTGGACACTCCACAAGTTTCCAGGGTTGAGCAGCCATGGGAAGCTCTGTCTGATTCCAAAGGGAAAAGAACCTTCTTTGTCTAATATCTATGGAATACTACTATACACTCTTCCTCAGAGCTCCAGTGTAACTAGGCTGTGCACTCTGTATGGACTATATAAAAAGTCAAAGATGGACAGGCCCAGACAGAGGGAAGCAGGATAGTGATGTAGAGGCAAGCAGAGTCTCCTTCCCCAACAGAACTCATCAGTTTCCCTGGAGAGAGAGGTTTTCTCCCCACTTTGGTCTTGAGAAAGTGAATGGTGCATGAATACACACACACACACACACACACACCCACACACACACACGTACACACTTAAGGCAGACAGTACCTAGTCTTTCAAATTGTGGGTTTAAATCATTTTTTTTTCTTGAAAATTTGCTGTACTTTATCAGACTATTCCAACTTTTACTTACTCCCTTGTAACTCCCCCTGAATCCCCTTCCCCAATTAAAAAAAAACAGAACGAGGCTACCTTGGGGAGTATAGATACCGCAAGAAATTCCTCCCTGCCCAATTTGATGTCTCCAAAAAAATCTATGCATTTTTAAACTTTGTTTTTATTATGAAACTAATAAACCTTAATAAACATGAGAATTTCAGTGCTTAAAGAACAGGAAAAGATAATCATACATGAAACTGTGAAATTTTATATTAATAATTTTTTTAGTGTATGTTGAATTTAACAAGAAAATACCAAACCTGCCTTGCTTGTTTTTTGTCCCCTTCTGAAGTTCCTTTTGTGATCTTCCTTGAACTTTTTATGTTTCTCCAATAAACTTTTAGCATTTGTGCCCTCATTGTTAGAACCATAGAAATACAGATTTTAGAATCTGAAGGGACTCTAAGAGGGAATCATAATTTAGCAGCTCCTCCCCCTTCTTCAGGCAGGTGAATTAAGATATTTGTTACACAGTTGGGGTGACTAAAGTCCCAAATAGTTAAATGATTGCTCAAGGCTGCTTGGCAGACTAATGGAGAGAAGAGACTAGAACTTTAGTGTCTCTCTCAACTATGCCATTCTATCAAAGTGATCTGGGTCCTCTGCTTGGTTATTCCTTTACACTGTTGGGATCCCATTGGCTAGAGAGACCTGGACCAAGTGGTAGTGAAAACAGAAGTTTTAAGTGGAAAATACCAAGTGACTTTGGTTGACTTGGTCCAAGGGATTGGATTTTCAAAGAAAATGAAAGGAAATCAACACCTTTGCTTGGTTGTCTAAACTGTCTAAGTTTGTCTAAAACTGAGCTTATCTTTTCTTCTAAATCTTTTCTTTGTTATGATTTAACTGTTGTTATCTGTTATCTATTGATCCAACTTTTGCCATTCCAGATGCTTTCCTGACCCAAACATATTCTGTACTCACATTATCTTCTCTGTCAGTACAATAATGTACGACTTCCCTTTTGTGCGTATTATGAATGCTTACCCACCACTTAAAAATTAATTCACATGCAACCTCCCTTGTCAGGTCTTCCCTGATCGTCCTTGTTGGCAATGATCTTTTCTACCTCAGATCTTATAGCTAGCTAGTACCATATTGTGTACTTCTTGAATGAACTTATGGAACAGCTGAATGATGTAGTGCATGGAGTGCTGGACTTGATGTCAGGAAGACCCGACTTCAAATTATTGCTTGTTGAATCTAACTGGGGGAGGCAATCAATATATGTTTATTGAATTGGGTTTTGCTAGGTCCAATGCTAAGCCTCAACTTAAGTTCTTTCGATAGTTCCTGAGCTCCTCACATAAATTTCTGGTTGGTGAGCTCAAGGTTCCCTGTGAAACAAAAGCCCATCTTTTAAACATAGACATTCTTATTGTGATACATCCAGCATGACTACAGGTCATGGGACACCTTGTCTCCAGATAATGAAAGATGGTGTTATCCAAAGGGCTATTTAGAAGCTCATGGTGGGCGAAGCTCATGGTGGGCATGAATATGCTGTACTACATCTCCAGGAAAGAATTTTGATAGCTAAAGCATTATAACCAATATCAGAGTATAACCAGAAAATAAAGTAGGGAGATTACATAGTAAGAGGGAATAACTAATAGATGCTATTCACATGCTCCTTTTTCCATGCAGTATCAAATCTGTTGGAAGGGGACCCCATACATAGAATGGGCCACCTATGGAAGATTTATAGGAGGAAATGAACAAGAGTTGCACTGTGTTAGAAGGTATGGATGGATTGTGATTTTAACCATTGGAAAGAATATGCAAATTATTAAGATCTGTAAGAGATCTATACAGATCTATCAAAATACCAAAGAATTTAATTCATCCTGAGTTTTTCTTTGGCATCTGGGAGAGTGTGAATAGGCACAGAGAGGAGAATAGATCCTGCCTTCTACCTGTGCCATGTCTTCTTTCCTCAGGTTTAGGTGGCAAATCAATTTCCCTGCTAATCCTAGTGGCTTTTGAAGCTGGTGAGGATGCAGGTTTCCATGTTCTTCTATAATAGAGTTAGACATTTGGTATACATGGGTTCTTTGAAACCCTAATATGAGAAGTTCTGGGTATTTCAAGATGCTACCCTCCTTCTTAGAGGTTACTTGTGGGTGAGGTCTGGGTGAGATATAGGGATCAGTGCATTGTGTAGTGATTTAAGTCACAATCAAAGATCCCTAAGACTTCAGACTCAGAAGTAATAGCTAACATTTATATAGTGCCTATTTTGTGCCAGACACAATACCAAATACTTTAAAAATATCTCAGTTGATCCTCACAACAACTTTAAGAGGGTAGGTATAATTATTGTCACCATTTTACAGATGAGGAAACTCAATCTAAAAGAGGTCAAATGCCTTGCCTAGTGTCACATAGCTAGTAATTGTCTGAGCCAATTGGTTTCATTTATGGATAAGAAATTTTGTATGAAGCTCTTCATTTCATACAGAAATGAAGTCTACTTCTCTCCCTTTAACTTCCACCCATTCATGTATCCTTGGGAGCCAATAAAAACAAATCTCTCTTCCTTGTGAGAGCCTTCCCACATATTTGAAACTGCTATCACATTCCCTTAAGTATTCCCTTCTAATGAACAAAGAAACTTTGCGTTAGAACTGGCTCCCACTTAACAAAATCACAGCGTTTCAAAGCTGGAAGGGATTTCATAGGCCATCTAGTCATGATGACCAAGAATCACTTCTAAAACCTCTCAAAAAAGCACTCAGATAATTTCTGTCTGAAAACCTTTGGTGAGAGGGAACCTACTTCCTTTTGAGGCAGTCCATTCCACTTTTATATAGGGTGTTCTAATTCTTAAGTAGTTTTTCCTGGCATTGGAGTGGAACAGAAAAAAAAACAACAAACAAACCCACTTATTGAGCACGTATGCCAAATACTATGCTAAGTACTGGAGAGAACAAATTTTTAAAAGATCAAGCCAGTTTCTGCTCTCAAGAAGCTTACATTCTTATTAAGGGAGAGAGCACATACAGGAAAGTTTAAGTTACATGACAGATGGAAAGGCCAGGCAGTCCTTGGGGTCCAGAAAGCACAGCAGCAGGGCAGATGATATGGCCCTGTGGACCTTGATTAGTCATGGCTAGACTCTGAGTCTCTGCAAGTTCCACCCATTGCCCCTAGTTCCATTCTCTGGGATGAAGCAAAACAAATACCTTTGCTCATGACAGCTCTTCAAGTGTTTGAAAATAGCTCTCCTGTCAATCCTGAATCTTCCCTTCATCCTCAGCTCCTTCAGACATTCCAAGTTCCCTATGCATACACAATTTTCTTTTAAAATTCTCATTGCTGTTAGTTTCCCTTTTGTGTCCTGAGTTTCTTAAGAGTTTCCCATCCATCCTGTGGAATTTTCTGTAGATTTCTTCCTAAAGACTTTTAGTTCATGTAATTTACTTATTCTTTCCCCAAATCCATAGGAATCTGTCTTTTCAAAATCTGTGCATGTTAGACAATGGTTTCCCTCTCAAAAAAGGATGAAATTATCGCTTTTCCTCATTACACCTATCATTCCTACTCCAGTAACCAGTTTCTCCTGTTTAATGAGAATCAGATATAGGACATAATTTCTCCTTTGTGCTTCTTCCACTTTTTGAAGGATGAAATTATCATTAAGGAAAGTGAAGAAATTATTAACAGCCCTGCTTTAGGCAGAGAGAGAGAGATTAAGCAAATGTCTAGATAATTGAAGTCTCCATCACTTTCCATCTGCTGCCAGGCCTGCTGCCCGGTTTCAATTCCACCAAACAAGGCTCTCTCAGGATAAGCTCATCATTTCTAAACTTACCACCACCAGCAAACTCAGGCCTTAATTGACACCACCCCTCTCAGCTTCCTCTCCCCTCTGATGGGAGAGCTGGAAGTTGAAGGTACCAAACTCCTCCCAACACCTTCCTTTCAGAGAGCAGAAATCAAATTTGGTTCACTGGACTTTGCATGTGCTGCTCTGCCTTGTTTCACCTCCACAGAACAACATGATCCTTGCTGGGTATCCTTCTATCTCCCCCTTCCCCTGCTCCATTCTTTTCCTACTTCCTTTTTCGTATTGTCTCTCCCTTCAGATTGTAAGCTCCTTGAGGACAGGGATCATCTTTATTAATTGTATCTTCAGCACGTAGCACAATGCCTGGGACGTAGGAGGTGCTTAATAAACGTTTGTGTGGTTGTGGTTTGCCCTTCGTTCTCGAAGAGGACCGTGACATCAGGGAGATGATAACATGATTTGCAAGTGAATTTGATTGGAGTGAGGCAGGGCTGTGGGGTTACCAGCCTCACTTTCTGCTCCAGAGCCATCTGGGTCCAGTGACCAGATATTTGTCAGGACTGCTGGAGACAGCCCAGGATGCAGTGGGGGACCTTGGCCTTTGTAAGCTAAGGTCTTTTCAAGTTCTCACTTGGAGTGAAGTAATGCCCTTTCAGTGAATAGGCTTCTTTAAGAAGGGAGGCCCCTTTAACTAAAAAAAAAAAATCAAAATGGGAGGGGAAGACCCTCAGGGTTGCTGGCCAGAAGAGAAACAGTTGCTATTTACATTCACTCTGAGCCAGGAGAGCCCAAAAAATAACAATTAAGTGGTGCTAAGGCAGGGATCTATTGGCGTACAATCTATGAGATCCGGAGTGAATTGGGTTTAAGGCTTGGTCTTTGAGAAAGAAATTTAGTCAGTAAACCCCAAGTTAACTAGGTAGGTTTCAGCCATCAAAATTACCTTCCTTTGGGCAGGACATCTTCAGGCAAGGGCATGAGAGGAGAGGGGAGGGGAGGGGCAGGGAAGGGAGAGCTGAGTTGCCTAACTGGAACTGGCCAGCTGGGTCCCCATTCTAGCAACTCAGACCATTCACAGGTTGTGGTTTGTCCTTCGTTCTCAAAGAGGACCATGACATCAGGGAGATGATAACATGACTTGCAATTGAAAGGCTCTATAGATGGATCACTACAATATTATGTCTCTGAGTCAGGCTTGTAATTAATTTTCTTAACTACTTATTGATTTCTTCTTGCTCTCCAGGTGGGCTGTAGTATACACTGATGACAAAACTGCTTCTGTTTCTTTCTACACTGATTTTCACCTAGATGCTTTCTATCATGCCTTCCTACTCTGATTCAGTTGTAAAATTTTATGTGTGTATGTGTATATATATGTGTATATATGTGTGCATATATATGTACACACATATGCGCATATGGGAGAAAGAGGAAACTACTGGCCAAAATGAGATTTCAGGATTATCTGGGCCTTTCTGATATATCTCTTATCTCCAATATTATGAAAAGCTGACTACGTACAACATTGTGAGATGCTAACTTCTGGGAGGTTTAAAATAGATAGCTAATTGAAAATATAACCACTCTAGTTAAAGTTTTGGGCTTTGGCCCAAAAGGTGCTTTTTATTTTCCCCTTCATTCTTTTACCTTATCTCTATGCAATGCCACCAGCTCCTTTGTGGTACAATTGGTTTGGGTAGGAGTGTAAACGATACTGCTTAGATGTGGATAACTTACAAAACAGAAAACTAAGAACTCCACACTGGTATGCTATTACCACACCCATGTCTTTTGAAAGATGATTTATTTAGAACAAAACAGAAATTAGTTAATTCACTTGTCAAACACAGATCAATAAGCGTATCAATACCAAAAAGAAGCAAAGACAAAAACAAACAAAAATCCCCTCCAAAACTAAAACAAATTCTAAGTTCTAAAGCATGGTTTATATTTTTCAAAAACTTGCTCATCACAACTTTCTCTATCTTAGCTTATTCTCAGCTGGTTTTCAAATAGTTTAAGACTCTGTGTTCACAAAGCTTTTTTTTATGTTGCTCTGCTTCTTTCTTAGTTGAGACATAGTACATAATCTGTACTACTTTCTTAGCTCCTTAAGCAATCTATCTCTGCTCAATTCTACCCCTTTTCTTGAACAGGCTGAACCAAAATGCTCAGAAGAGACAAAGTCAAAACAAACCTCTTTTCTATCTGAATCTTCACTCCATGTTGTAGTGGGACCGTATTATGTGACTGTACCTATGTTGGATCTAATTAATCTATTCCCAAACTGTCTCTGTATCAATGACTTGGCAACCTAACTTTTGAAGGGGTCAAATTAATTTGAACTACAGCCTATAACGTTAAATGTAACTAAGTAATTTAACCCAATAATGAGAGAAGAAACTTATAAGGAGGTATCTGAGAACATTAGAATTTTGCCCCATAGCCTCTCCCAAAGTGATGTATAAGAATATGAAGAAGTATTGAGGTCTATGTCCTTCAAGAAGGAGGAAAAGCTAAAAAGAAGCTATTTGGGCTTTTCAGCAACTTTTACAGGATTGAGATCATTCAATGTATGAGTTAACCTGGAAATATGTATGTCTCCGGAGAAGTTGGCAAGTGTCATCAGTAAGCTCTTCACTTATTGAACAAGGAATCATAAGACACTCCACAAAGAATTGCCTTTAAAGCTTTGTAAAACCATTTCCATCCTTTCTCATCACTCTGTTTATTGTGTATACCAATGTGCACATTGTTTTCCCCATAGCATATAAACTCCTTAGAGGCAGGGACTGTTTAACAAGGCAACTCCAACTTGACCAATCTAAACAACTTTATTGATTCTGAAAAATCAGAAATGTATAAAAGCATAGATGTTAACACAGATTGTTACCAGTTTCTTTGGAATTTTACATGATATAAATTGATATTTATATACATGCAATTATATATTACAATATATATGCAATTATATATTACATATATAATTGCATATATTTAATGAAATAAAAAATTCTTAGAAGCTTCCGTAGTTTGCAACCACTTATTCTTAATGATCAGAGAAGTATGACAAAGACAGCACTGCTTTAGAAATTTGTAGAAGATTTTGAACACTGTTACCTTATGAAAACAGAGAAGCTATGGGGTGAAAAGTTTATGAACAGTTTGATGAGAGGCATAACTAAGCAAGGCAATCTTAAGAGCCTTTAAAGAACAAATTAGGGGGATATCAAACAAATATTGGGGGAAATGTCTAAAACTTATATAACCATTATTTTTTTTGTCATTGATGAGAATAGAGCCCTGACTTCTGGATTCTAACATTATAATTCCTGATGACCTGCAGCTGGGAGCAAGAGGCACCGAAGAAAACAAAGTTGGAAAAAAAATAACTTAATCCATTCAAAGGAGAGGTCTGCATTAGAGGTAGTACAATTTTGATGGTTTTGAGGATTCAGTGACCAATTTTCAGGCAACATGGAAGAGAGCAGGATACCAAATGCTCAGAAAATGTCTTGTACCTTATTTTTATTAAAAACGTGACTTAAAAATGTTAACTACAGGTCATAAAACAACTTTTCCACTTCTCATTATTAATATAAAAGTGATAATAATATCTTAATATAAATATGCACTTAAGGTATCCTGGAATATATATGACCCAGAGCATACAAACGCATAGTGAGGTCTTCTAGAAGCTCCCATTCATGCATTATCTTGTGTTTGCTTCTTGCCTCCCAAACATTTCAGAGACTCCTAAATATAATCTTTAACTACTCAAAAGAATTTTTCTTAATTATTCACGCAAGAACAACTTAGTAGATGAACAATGCATTGTTTAGACTATGCTATGCAGTTAGTTGGACAGCAAAACCTTAGAGATGGTCCATCAGTATATATGTATCTTAGAAAGGCCCCTCCAAGTCCAGAAATAGACAGGAAGAACAAAGTACCAGCTGAAAGAAATTCTGAAGCACTTTTCAATGATCCCCAAACTTTCCCATGAAACAAAGTCCTATTGTTTTGTAAATACACGTCATCCATTTGATTCTGCATGGCTTCCTGTGGTGGAATACCTCTATCTCTGACCAAAGTTGAGGGACACCCAAAGAGAAATAAATATAGGAAAGGTGGACATGATTATTAGGCTGTAACACATTACCAAAAAAGAAATTTGCAAGAGAAATGGTGTAAAGGATGTCATAAGAGAGTTGTATGGCTAGCAAAACAGGTATGCCACTTGTGTACTGAGCGTGTTTCATGGGTCTTAGGTGGATGGAAATTTTTTGGAGGATTTATAACAGCACGTAAACAGGAGCCACACAGGATGAGGAAGTACAGATGAATTTCAATCTCCACTGGTGGAGGAAGTACTCATTTGATTACCCACATACTAAAGTATTGAGTACTTAAAATAATAGTCTTATACTTCAAAGCAAGTACTTAGAATAAGGGAAGAAAATTTTTTTTTTCTACACAGCCCTCATCAGACCACTAGTATACTGTATTGAGTTTTAGGCACAATATTTTAACAAGATCATTGCCAAGCCAAAAAAGTACGATAGGGAGGAGACTGGAATAATGACAAGGATTACTCAAACAAAGTGTAGATGTTTTGGCCTAGAGAAGATTTGGAGTGAGAATTATGGCTGTTTTCAATTGTTTGAAGGTCTGCCATATGTAGAATCAGACTTGCTTGACTTGGCTCTATAGGGCAAAACTGAGAGCAATAGCTGTAAGTTGTTGAGAGGAAGATTTTAGTTTGATATGAACAAAAAATTCCTAACCATCAGAGCTGCCCCACAGTGGAATAGGTTGCCTTGGGAAGTAGCAAGTTTGCCTTGTTGAAGTTTTTTCAAGAGAAAGCTGGATGTCTACTTGCTACTTCTGTTGCAAAAGGGAATCTTTAAATGTTAATGGGTTTGTCTTGCTGGGCTTGGGGTCTTTCTTCACTTCAATTCTGTGACTATGACTTACAAAGCTGTAGGCTAGTCTCCAAAGTATATATTTAATGAAGAATCTTCTGAATTTGGATTTTTGTGTTTTACTGATTAAAACTTAACAGGAAGTCTACAATGTTGATTTCACGTATTTCCTAGCTAATAACAATAGTAGTTGCTAAATACTAATCATAAAGGGAAAAGACTGAATTTGAGGAGAAAATTAGAAAAGAATAAGAAAATATGACTCCCAAAATGGAAACTGAGAGTCATAATTTATTCTTCTATAAGCCTCCTAAGGACAAAAAAATTGTTTAATGTAAGTTTTATTTCTTTCTCTTTGCAGTTTTCACTTTGTCCTAGTTTTATCTTCTGGGGAAACAGGAACAAGGCTGTTGCCTCCGCCATCCAAGAGCTATTCAGAGTTGAAGGCATTTTTCCCATATTCATTTAGCCTTCTCTTCTCCAGGCTAAAACATGCTACCTATTTCCTGATATAGAGGTGAAGGACTGAGTGTAAAATGAGACAATTTTTTTTGACATGGCCAATGTGGAAAGTTGTTTCTTTTAAGATTTCTTGAAATAGTATGTCTAGGATCTTTTTCGGTCATGATGTTCAGATAGTCCAATGATTTTTAAATTTTTTTTTCTCTATTTGTTTTCCAGGTCAGTTATTTTTGTATGAGATCCCTCAGATTTTCTTCTATTTTTTTCAGTCTTTTAACTTTGTTTTAATATTTCTTCTTGCCTCATAGTGTCATTGACTTCTATTTGATTCTTTCTGATTTTCAGGGAGTTCATTGCTTGTGCAAAATTTTGTTACTCATGCCAATTCTAATTCTTTTTTTTCATAGATCTCATTTCTTTTCCATTTTCCCCTCATTTATTTTAAAAAAGACATTTTAAGCTTTATTATTGAAGTCTTGCTTCCTCTATTCCAGAAATTCTACTTGAGTTGGTGCCCAAGATGTTTTTTTCTCAGTTGCTTTGCTGATAGATTTTTTAGATTCATTCTCTTTTGAGTTTTTGTCTTGTGCTTCTTTGCCACCATAATGGCTCTTTATGACAAGGTTTCTTTTTTGTTTCCTCAGTCTTCTGGACTTCTTCTTGACCTTGGATTTGATGTTAGTACTGGATTCTGTGGCACTTCTTGGGGGAAGGTTTGGGTTGGTCCTGTTGCTATGTTCTTGTGTTATTGAAGGTTGTGTTATTCCAGGATCTCAGGAACAGGCTGGGGACCTGTAAGCTTTCAATGCTTCCAGTGTGGTCTGATTAAGGGTAAAGCCTGATTACTACCTCCTTGGTCTATGCTCTGCAAATTCCTGACCTGAGCTTAGGTTTAAGCAAAAGTAAACTGCTACTGAACTTGGCTCCTATCAGTCATATGGAAAGTTCTGTTGGTTCTGACTGGCAGAATTGTAGGCTCTATTTTGGACTGTATTCCTGCCATAGCTATTCCTCTGAAGACTTGGCTAGATGCTAGAAATGAGACCCTGTTCTGCATTTGGAGTCTGAGCTATACCACTGGGTCAAAAGGTATGTATATTTTCTAGCCCTTTGAGAGTATTTCCAAATTGCTTTCCAGAATGCTTGAATCAGTTCACAACCTCACCAACAGTGCAATAGTGTTGTAATTTTCCCACATCCTTTTCAACTTTTGTCATTTTCCTTTTCAGTCATATTAGCCAATGTGATAGGTGTGCAGTGGTACCTCAGAGTTGGTTTAATTTGTGTTTCTGTAATCAATACTAATTTAGACAATTTTTAATATGACTATAGATAGCTTTGTACTTCATCTGAAATCTGTTCATATCCTTTGATCATTTATTAATTGGCAATGGCTCTTATTTTTATAAATTTGACTCAGTTCTCTATATTTGAGAAATGAGACCTTTATCAGAGAAACTTGCTATAAAAATTTTTCACAGTTATGATTACTCTGTATTTCCCTTCATCCTATTTCTCATGTTTTTTATACTACTCTTTCTCTCTCCTTTCATCCTGTCTAAGTGTGCTCCAATCAGCACACTTTTGTAGTGGTGGAACTATATTCATATCTGATATTGGTGAAGAAAACTGTTCAGTTACTAATGTTCAAAATAAATAAAGTTCTAGCCCTTAGGGAAAAATGAGACTTTATCCCTAAGGAAACATCCCAGAAGAGATGAATTAGGAAGAGTCAGAGATGAATAGTAATGGGTATTTCCCTTTAAAAGGTTATTCAGAACCATTAGCAAAAGGAGAGAAAGCAGAAAGAAGCTAAAGCTGAGAATAAAGAGGATTTATTCTGGGAGGTCCTACAAGGTTAAGCAAGTATATTTAACAACTTGATACTAACAAACAGCTAAGGCGATCCTGAAACGGATCCAGGTGGTCCAAATGAATGAAATAATTTGTTGCAGCCTGAAGGATAGAGAAAGAAAAACTGTTTTTTTTTCCCCCAAAGATTGGATCATCATTTAACTTAGTCACAAGTATACCATTTGTTTCTGGGAGTTTTTTTTTTTGTTATTTTACTGCAATAGGTGTTTTTCACAGTTTAAATATTAGTTTCATTATTAGTGAAACAGTTAAAATTAAATCTTTTGGTTATATAATGTATGCATGAATGAATGTAATAAATCACTTTCTTAGTTGTCAACAAAAAAGTGTTTTGCCTCAAATTACTGCTTCCCCTAGTAGTTCTTGTTATCGCTCCTTGATCAGTTGTATAGGTTAGTTTTTTCCAACGAGATATTTCACATTTTCTTCTATTTTCTCATTCTTTTGGTTTTGTTTCATTGTTTCTTGATGTCTCATGGAATCATTAGCTTTCCATGTTCAGATTCTTTTTGTTTGTTTGCTTGCTCATTTTCCCCAGGCTATCTCTCTCTCTCTCTTTCTCTCTTTCTTTCTCTCATTCTTTCTCCCTTCCTTCCTTACTTCTTCTTCTATATATTTTATTCTGTCCCCCCTCCCCCAGTCACATTTTAAAACAATTTTAAACATTTAAAAAAGTTTTGAGTTCCAAATTCTATCCTTCCCTCTTTCCCCTCCCCCCATATATGTTATACATGTGCAATTATGTAAAATTTCCATATTAGTCATTTTGTTCAAAAAAAATCAAAAAAGGAATGAAAGGAAGTGAAAAATAGATTTCAGTCTGCATTCAAACAATATTAGTTTTTTCTCTGGAGGCAGATAGTATGCTTCATTGTTAGTCCTTTGGGATTCTTTTGGATCATTGTATTGCGGAGAATAACTAAGTCATTCACAGTTCTTTATTAAACATTACTGGTATCACTGTGTACAGAATTCTCCTGGTTCTGTTCACTTCACTGTGCATCAGTTCCTGTAAGTCTTTCCAGGTTATTCTGAAATCTTTCTGCTTGTCATTTCTAATATTCCATTGCAATCATATACTGCAGCCTTTGTTAGCCATTCCTCAATTGATGGACATCCTTTCAATGTCCAATTCTTAGCCACCACAAAAAGAGCTGCTATAAATATTTTTGTACAAACAGGTCCTTCCCCACTTTTTTGGATGTCTTTGGGATATAGAACTAGCTAGTATTGCTGAATCAAAGGGTATGCACAATTTTATAGCCCTTTGAGCATAGTTCCAAATTGTTCTCCAGAATGGCTGGATCAGTTCACAACCCCACCAACAGTGTTCATTAGTGTCTCTGTTTTACCACATCTCCTCCAATATCCAACACTTTCTTTTTTGTCGTATTAGCCAATCTGATAGGTATGAGTACCTCAGAGTTGTTTTAATTTGCATTTTTTGAATCAATAGTGATTTAGAGCATTTTTTATGACTCTAGACAGCTTTGATTTCTTTGTCTGAAAATTGTTCAGGCTATTTATTGGCTTTTAACTTTATGTTAAAGTTGGCCTCTGTTCCCTGGGTGGGTGGGGCACTGTTCCAAGCTTCAGGTTTTTTGTATAGGTGTTTTCAGAACTAGTTTTGGGAGTCTGTATGTTTTCAGCTCCCCTAAGGTGGTATGATATAAGGAGAGATGCGTTTACTACTCTTCTGGCCTATACTCTGATTTGTAAATGTCTACAAACATTCTTTTTTTCCACCCTGGAACTATAACTTGGATCCCATTTCCTCGGGGCTATAAGCTCTGGTATGATAAAGCTCATTCTTACCCTGAGACTACAACCCAGAACTGAGACCCAGATCTGTGTATGAGAAATGTAGCAGAGTCCCGCACCCAGTGCCAGCAGAAGGACCACTGTAATCTCCTTCTGATCAGTTTTCCAACTCCCTTATCATCGTTAGGCTGAGAGTTCTAGAAGCCACTGTTGCTGCTAATTTAGTTGTCCTCAGTGCCTACTGCTGGTTTGCTGGGGCACCACCACAACACAGGACTATGCTCCACTCTAACCCCAGTGATACATACCTTTCCTGCTGACCTCCTCTAAGTTGTCTTGGGCTGGAAAACAGTCTCACTCTATCCTTTGGTGGGTTCTGCCTCTCTAGAGTTTGTTTTGAGGCATCATCTAAAGTTGTTTGGGAGAACTCAGGCAACTCCCTGCCTTTTCTCACCTACCTTGGCTTTGCCTCCCCCCCACTTTCATCATTTCTTCAAAGAATTCTAATTAGTCTTATGGTCTTTTGTTTGTGATTTTGATAAAAGGTGTTTTTATCTTAATTCTCTTCTGGATTTCTGCCTTGGTCATCCCTGAAAAAATTCTATTTGTTGGTTTATTCATTTTTCTTGCAGATGCCTCAGGAATTGAATTCTAGGTTTTGCCTATGCTAGAGATTAAATCAAGTTGTAAAGTTTTTTTTTACCCTAGTGATTTTTCTTTACACCTTTTCCTCTACTATAGACACTGAAGATGTCCCCTCTTATGATCAATTATGTTGAAGCACTTCCCTTTGGATAAAGAGAGAGAGGAAGAAGAGGCCTTTTCTTTAAATTTCAACTAAATCCAAGATTGCCTTCCATTGTGGTGAGAGATATGGTTGGGGCTCTTTCTGTATAAAAATATTTATAGCAACTCTTTTTGTGGTGGCACAAAACTGCAAACAATTGAGGAATGACTGAATGAATTGTTATATGTGGATATGATGGAGTACAATTTAGCTTTAGGAAATGAGGAGATAGACAATTTCAAAAAGACATGGAAAGACATACGAATTGATGCTGAGTGAAGTAAATGGAATCAAAACAATTTATACTATAGCATCAGTATTATAAAAAATGAACAGCTTTGAAGATTTTCACAAACTGATGATTTAAGGTTCAGAATTATATTATATTTATACATATATACATGCATATGTGGGCAGCTACATGGTGCAGTGGATAGAGCACTGGGCCTGGAGACAGGAAGACTCATCATCATGAGTTCAAATCCAGCCTCAGACACTTACTAGCTGCGCAACCCTGGGCAAGTCACTTAGCCCCGTTTGTCTCAGTTTCCTCATCTATAAAATGAGCTAGAGAAAAAAACATCAAACCATTCCTGTTATCTTTGCCAAGAAAACCTCAAATGGAGTCATGAACAGTTGGACACAACTGAAGGCACTAAAGTCATGAAGAGTTGGACACAACTGAAGGGACTAAACAACACATATACACATGTACACACATACACATAATAATACTAAAACATTTTAATTTCCAATAGAATAAATATCAATGGATGTAACCAACATAAATATAGGCTCTTAGGGGGAGAAATCTCAGTTAACTTTTAAACATTGAAGAGGTCCATTGGGGGAATTTGTTTTGGTTTACTCTGCATATTTGTAACAAAAATTCGTGTTTTTCCTCTTTTTTGTTAATGGAGTGGACGTGGGAGGGAGAAGAAATAGATTTTTGTTCATTTGACAAAATAGGTGTGGGGGGGAAGAGGCAGAGAAAATGTTGCATGCATTTTCAGATAAGTGCATTGTATTGTTAATTTTAATTAACTGCTTTACCTTGTTATAAGAGGCCTCATAAAATGGGATTAATCTGTAAATAGATGCGATGTAAAAACAAAACATCAATAAATGTGTCCCCCAAAGAAGAAGAATTTGATTTGGTAGGAAGAACATCGATATACTGTTTCTGCTTAGTCATGTTCAATCTGTGTGACTCCATGGACTATAGCACTCCAATAATGTTCAAGGGATTTTCTTGGCAAAAATATGAGTGATGTTCTGTTTCCTTCTCTAGTAGATTAAGGCAAACAGAGGCTAAATAACTTGCTCAGGGTCATGCATGTAGTAAGTGTCTGAGGCCAGATGCTGCTACCTCAGGTCTTCCTGACTCCAGGCCCACTGCTTTGTCCACTGAGCCACCCAGCTATCTCTTTTCTAGTTATTTTTTTTAGTTACGTGCCTAATTCATTAATCTGCTTTTTCTTTATTTCATTGATGTGTTTAGAGATATAAATTTTTCCCTGAGTACTACTTTGGTTATACCCCATAAATTTTGCTATGTTGTCTCATTGTCATTCTTTATAATGAGATCAATTATTATTTCTATGATTTGTTCTTTGTCCCACTAATTCTTTAGAATTAGATTATTCTATGGCTCTTTATTGAATATATTTTTTATCCCATTATGATCTGAAAAGCATGCATTTAATATTTCTGCTTTTCTGCATTTGGTTGTGAGGTTTTTAATGCCTTAATACATGGTCAGTTTTTGTGAAGGTGCCATATACAACTGTGAAAAAGGGACATTTGTTTCTATTCCCATTGAATTTTTTTCCAGAGGCCTATCATATCTAACATTTTAAAAATTCTGTTCATCTGTTAACATCTTTCTAGTTTATTTTATGGTTAGATTTATATATTTCTGTGAGGGGAATGTTGAGGTTCCTCACTAGTATAGTTTTGTTATCTATTTCCTTCTGTAACTGATATGTACTATAAGTCTTTCAAAATCACTGGTCCATTAAAATCGGAGCAGTTAACAAAGGCTAAGAAAGAAGAGGGAAATACTATGGAAATTGACATTGGAAGGATTGAGTCTTCACCTGCTTGGATCCAGATCTCACTTTTGAATTGGAGTCAGCTTGAACCTTTGAGTTAGAGGCACGTAGGCCACCTCACTCTGGACTGTTTCTTTTTCTTGTTTTTGTACTCCAAAACCCAGCATCTTGCCTGGAAGACAGTGCATGCCTAATAAATGTTTGTGATTTTGATTGACTGAAGAGGGAGGCGGAGGAGTTGAGGAGAAAGGCAGTTCCTTGTACTCTAATTTCTAGAGACCTCACCATTCTGACTACCTTCTTCTGGTTGTACTTTAACTTCCTAACATATCTCTTAAAATGTGGTACTTAGAACCGAATATATGTAGTTAGATGTAGTTTGACCAGTTAAGATTACAATGAGTCTATTACTTCATGCAATACTACATTCTAAGATTCCTGAATATTTTTGGTAGCTTGTCATACTATGTACTTATCTTAGACAATCTTGCCAAATAAAATATCTAAAATAATATTAACTAGCTTCTGTGGTAGGGAAAAAACAACCCAACAACACAGGTTTTAGAGTCTAGAAGACCCAAGTTCAAATGATTGTTGTAGCACTTACTGCCTATGTGACCTTGGGCAAGTCACCTAATCTCTGTGTGCTTAAGTTTCCTCATCTATAAGAGGAGATGGTTGGGCAAGATGACCTCTATAATTCTTTCCAGATCAATAACTATGATTCTGCTATGACTTTCAGGATAATGGTATGATCTCAGGTATTCAACTATGGCAGGTCCTCAAAGTGTCATCTGGGGAGCCCCGGGGTCTCCAAGACCCTTTCAAGAGATTCTATAAGGTCCCAACTATTTTCATAATAACACTGAGACATTTTAATTTCCAACAGTGAAAATATCAATAAATATAACTTATAAACAAAAACTCTTGGTTGGGGAGGAGGGAGTTTCTTTAATTTTTTTTTTGAGGGGGGAAGGCAAAGGAATTGGGGTTAAGTGACTTGCCCAAGGTCACACAGCTAGTAAGTGTCAAGTGTCTGAGGCTGGATTTGAACTCAGGTTCTCCTGACTCCAGGGCCAGGTTCTTTAATTTTTAAGCATGTAAGGGGTTCTGAGACCAAAAAATTTGAGAACCACTGATTGATTCATGGTATAATTCATTCTTGACATTACATAAATTCATTAACCTTACTGAAGATAATACAGTGGATCTTTTGCCTGTGTTTGGTAATATGAAGAGACTTACTTAGTAATATTTGGTAATATGAAGAGAATTACTTAGAAGGTAAGGAATAGTCCAAAAGGGGTTATGTTCTCTGACGGATACATAGTTCTATTAAGGACACAAGATTAAGCCCCAATGCTTAGTCAAAACACACAAAGTCACACAGAAAGAAGAGAAAGGCCTGGATATTAGACTGCTGTAAGAGACAACCGGTCTGTGGTATGAATTCCACAGAAGCTCACCATGCCAAGGGCAATCCAATGCCTCATTTGGAAGCACCAGAAGAATCCAGAGAACATGTGGCTGAACACTCCAGATAGTGGCTATTTATTTGATTAGCACAAATGATCAGAAGTACTTCAGGGTTGTCATAGTCCTGATGTATCACAAGAACACTTCTGGGTCCCTGACCTATCTTTTATTTTAATTAGATTTTTTTTTTTTTAGTTTACAACACTCATTTCTACATGTTCTTGAGTTTCAAATTTTCTTCCCTTCTCCCCCCTCCCCCTCCCTCACAAGACAGAATGTAGTCTGATAACAGATTCTATATATACCTTCTCATTAAAATTATTTACACAATAGTCAAGTTGTGAAGAACTATGACCAAAGCAATGAATCATGAAACAGAAGAAACAAAACCAAAAGAGAAGAGAGAAAAGAAAAAAGAGAGTAAATAGTTTGCCTCAATCCGCATTCAGACTCCATAGTTCTTTCTCTGGATATAGATAACTTTTTCCATCATGATTCCTTTGGAGCCTTGTATTGCTGACAAGAGCCAAGTCTATAAAAGTTAGTCATCACAGAATCCATATGTCTGTGGTTGTGTACAATGTTCTCCTGGTTCTGCTCCTCTCATTCAGCATTAGATCATGTAGGTCTTTCCAGGTTATTATGAAATCTGTATCTTCCCCATTTCTCATAGCACAATAGTATTCCATTACATTTATATACCACAACTTGTTCAGCCATTCCCCAATTGATGGGCATCCCCTTGATTTCCAATTCTTCGCTACCACAAGAAGAACTGCTATAAATATTTTTATACATACAGGTCCCTTTCCCACTTGTGTGATCTCTTTGGGATGTAGCCCTAGGAGTGGTACTGCTGGGACAAAGGATATGCACATTTTTATAGCGCTTTGGGCATAGTTCCAAATTGCTCTCCAGAATGGCTGGATCAGTTCACAACTCCACCAACAATGAATTAATGTTCCAATTTTCCCACATCCTCTCCAGTATTTATCATTTTCCTGTTTTGTCATGGTAGACAATCTTCTAGGAGAGATGTGGTACCTAAGAGTTGTTTTCGATTTTCATTTCTCTAATCAATAGTGATCTAGAGCATTTTTTTCATATGCCTATAGATATCTTTAATTTCTTCCTCTGAAAACTGCCTGTTCATATCCTTTGACCATTTCTCAATTGGGAAATTGCTTTCATTCCTATAAATTTGGCTCAGTTCCCTGTATATTTTAGATATAAGGCCTTTATCAGAAACACTGGTTGTAAAGATTTTCTCCCAATTTTCTGCTTCCCTCCTAATCTTTGTTGCATTGGCTTTGTTTATACAAGTCCCAATCTTATCTTGCAAGAAATGTCCAGAGCTTTTTCACATGAATTGTTCACATCCAGGTCTCCTGCATTCTGTGCTTGGGCAACAGATTTTTTTGAACCTAGAAGGGAAGACTTCACACTGATTAATTCCAACTTGCAGATTTGGGTCCTGAATTCCAACCTAAGAGCTTATTTTATGGTATAGACTTTTTTTGCTATAAGTGCTCATCAGGCTTAATTGAAGTGTGCATTTTCTATTTCTACATTTTCCTTTAGATTCTTAGTGAAGAAAAGTATAACAAAACCTCATTTATTCAGACCACACCAACTAGACATATGACTAATTCATATCAATTGTGTCAAAGGTGATACTCTATAGTGGCCATGACAAAAGTGGCTTTCTGAGCAAATAAATAGTTTTTACCTATGGAGGAGAACCAACCTCTCCAAGCACTTTAGAAGTAACCATTTGTATATGATGTAATTGCAATGTAAGCATTGTACAGGTACTACTTCAGTATGCTAATAAAGTCATTCTTATCTATTCATTAAGGCAGTAACCCAACCTGATTAGCATGGTTATTGTTTGTTATTAGAAATAATTAAATTGCATTGCATTGAAGTTCTTCAATATTTGGATCGACCCATAACCTCACCAATGTGGGTAATCCCTTACCTATGGAGAACGGAACCCATCCATGTATTTTGCACAATTATTTTCTATGTCTTTTCATATTTTATCCAAAAAAGATCTGCTCAATGTGCTCAAGGTCTTTCTATTGGTATTTTAATATTAAAAATATTCTAAATTTCAGATTTTTCATTAATTATGAAATTTTACCAGAGTTCAATCACCTTTTCCACTAAGTCTCCTCTTCTTTCTAAGTTCTTATTTCTAACCATGGCACTATCATACCGAGAAATTACCCAGGTGCAAAATCTCAGATTCATCTTGGTTCTTCCTTCTTTTTATCTTTCATATCCAATCAGTGAACTAGTCTTGTGGATTCCCTCTCTACAACATTCCTTCCTTCCTCTTCTCACTACTCACACTAGCTAACACCCTACTTCAGCCTCTCATCACTTTTTTTAATTGGCCTACAGTCAAAAGTTCTTAAATACCTCTTTCTTCCATATCCTCTCTCCTTTTAATCTGTCCTTTGTATAGCTGTCAAAAAATCTTCCTAAGGTGCAACATACAAAACTCCACCTGCCATTTTTGAGCATCTTCAATGTCCATTCTCAGTGACTAAAATCCTTTCATTCCCCATTTCTTGGGAAATCTAGTTTGAAGGCAGGAACTGTTTCATTTTTTAAATTTTGCATGCATAGTGCCATGTTATACCTGGCACATAGTAGGTACTTAATAAATTCTTGTTAATATATTGATAGGAGGTGGCCTGGCTAAGGAATAGATAGCCAGTTGGATGGAGAAAAGTTAGGGTAGAAAAACTAGAAGTTTACCCCAACTCCAACAAAAACCTATAAGTGCAGAGCATTTTGCTAGAATAAAATGATGAATAAAGTTGGGGCAAGATAGAATTTTTAACTGGAGACCCCAGGCTGACATTGCCCCACCAATCAATGCTCTTTGGGTCTTTCAAAGTAGGGACTGTGTTTCTTCTTTTATTCAGCTAATTCTAAGATTATCTAACTTTTATAATCCAGGCTCTAATTTCCAACTAGCTCTCAAGAATATTATAAAGTGCTTCAATCAATCAAAAAACATTAAGCTTTTAGTGAAGGCAGCTAGGTGGCTCTGTGGATAGAGTAGTGGACCTGGGGTCTGGAAGACCTGAGTTCAAATCTGTCCTCAGACACTTACTAGCTGTATGACACTGGGCAAATCGTTTAGCTTCTGCATGCCTTAAGCCACTGGAGAAGGAAATGGAAAACCACTCCAGAATCTTTGTCAAGAAAACCCTGTATGAGGTCACAAAGAGTCTGATATGAGTAAACTACAATAAAATTTTTAATACTGGTACAAGTTACTATGGTAAATGCTTTGTCAAATGCATTGTTAAAATTCAGGTATTCTGCATTTACAGAAAAGTGGTGATTAGGGCCCTAAGTTTGAAGTTAAGAAAACTTGGATTCGAAGCCTTCCTCAAAAACTATGTGACCATGGGTAAGTCACATATAACTGTGAGTGAATTTAAATGTGGCAAAATGAAATAATTCAATTTATTGACTTGTTCAATAAATTTGTGGTTTTTCATACCTTTATTTATGTAATATGCCCTGTGGCTGCAATCACTTGTGATTTAGTATTGAGTCCACAAGATTTAAAATATGTTCTTTAATTGTTCATCATGAAACCATACGTTACACTGCATAGCTTTCCTTTTATTCTGGCTGTTCTTTTTTTTAAAAAAAATTTAAATAGTATTCCCCAATTACACGTCAAGAAAATTTTTAGCATTCATTTTTACAAGATTTTGAGTTCCAAATTTTTCTTCCTCCCTTCCCTCCCCTCTTCTGAAAATGGTAGGCAGTATGATATGGTCTATTTACATGCTATCATAGAAAAATATGTCCATATTAGTCACAGTTGTGAAAAAAGAAACAGACCAGAAGAAAAAAAAACAGAGAAAGAATAAAGTGAAAAAAAGTATATTTTCTGCATTGAGAGTCCATCAGTTCTTTCTCTGGATGTGGACAGCATTTCCTTCTTGCATCCTTTGTACTTATATTTGATTGTTGTGTTGAGAAGAACTGAGTAATTCATACTTGATCATCATACAACACTGCTGATACTCTGTACGATGTTTTTCTGGTTCTGTTTATTTCACTTTGCATCAGTTCTACAAGTCTTTCTAGGTTTATCTGAAGTCTGCCTGTTCATTTCTTATTGCACAATAGTATTCCATCATATTCATTGTACTACAGTTCACTCAGCCATTCCCCAACTGATGGGCATCCCCTCAGTTTTCAATATTTTGTCACCATGAAAAGGGCTGCTATAAATATTTTTTATACAAATAGGTCCTTTTCCTTTATTTTCCTTTTCCCATAAAAAGATCTCTTTTTGATATAGACCTAGTAGTGGTATTACTGGACCAATGGGTAATGCACAGTTGGTTGCCCTTTGAGCGTAGTTCCAAATTGCTCTCCAGAATGGTTGCATTACTTCACACCTCCTCCTATAGTATATTAGTGTCCCAATTTTCCCACAGTCTTTCCAATATTTATCATTTTACTTTTTGTCATATTAGCCAATCTGATTGGTGTAATGTGGTATTTCAGAGTTGCTTTAATTTCTCTAATTAAAAGTGATTTAGAGCACTTCTTCATATGCCTATAGATATCTTTGATTTCTTCATCTGAAAACTGCCTGTTCATATACTTTGACTATCCAGTGGGGAATGGCTTGTATTTTCATAAATTTTACTCAGTTCTCTATATATTTGAGCAATGAGGCCTTTATCAGATGCTTGCTATAAAGATTGTTTCCCAGCTTTCTGCTGTTCTTCTACTCTTGGTTACATTGGTTTTGTTTGTACAAAAGCTTTTCAATTTAACATGATCAAAATTATTTATTCTCATTTCATAATGCTCTCTATCTCTTGTTTGGTTATGAATTCTTCCCCTCCCCATACATATGTCAGGTAGGCTATTCCTTGTTCTTCTAATTTGATTGCTTTATTTTCTACTCTTGGTACCTTTTAGCAAGATGTAGTTTCCTTCCTTATCTCTTTTAATTAGGTCTATTTTTGCTTTTACTTTGTCTAAGATCAGGATTGCTTCCCCTGCTTTTTAAAATTTTAACTGAAGCACAATAGGTTCTGCTCCATACCTTTACCTTTACCCTGTATGTGTCTCTCTGCTTCAAGTGTGTTTCTTATAAGCAACATATTTTGGATTCTGATTTTTGTTCTACTCTAGTAACTGCTTCTGTTTTATGGAGGAGTTCATCACATTCACACTCACGGTTATGATTGCTAGCTGTGTATTTCCCTCCATCCTATTATTCTTCCTGTTTGTCCTTTCCTTTCAGCCTTTCCCACCTCACCAATGTTTTGCTTCTGTCTACCACTTCCCCTGATATTCCCTCCCTTTTGTCAGTCCCCACCCCCCAATTCAGTTTACTTAATTTCTTCCCCTCCTACTTCCCTTTAGGGTAAGATAGATTTCTATATTCAACTGATTGTGTATATTATTCCATATTTGAGCCAGTACTGATGAGAGTAAGGTTCAAGCAATGCCCATCACCTCCCCCCTCCATTTCCCCCTAATATAATAGGTCTTTCATACCTCTTCATGTGAGATAATTTATCCCATTCTACTTCTCCCTTTCTTCTGTACCCTTTGTATTTCTCTTTCTCATTCCTTAATTTTTTTATGTCATTCCCTCAAATTCACCTCATACCCATATCATCTGTCTACGTACATTCCTTCTATCTGTACTGTTAGTGGTAGAGCTTTTAATAGTTACAAGTATCATCTTTCCATGTAGGGATATAAACAGTTTAGCTCTATTGAATCTCTTATTTTCCCCCCCTTTTTACCTGTTTATGCTTTTCTTGGGACTTGATATTGGAGGTCGTATTTTTGGTTTAGTTCTAGTCTTCTCCTTGTGAAGGTTTGAAATCCTTCTATTTCATTGAATGACCATTTTCCCTTGATGTATTATGCTTAATTTGGCTGGGTAGGTGACTCTTGGTTGTAGTCCTACTTCCTTTGCCCTCTGGAATATCATGTTCCATGACCCCCAAACCTTTAATGTTGCAGCTTCCAGGTCCTGTGTGATCCTGATTTTGATTCCCCAATGTCTGAATCATTTCTTTCTGACCACTTGTATTTTTTTTCCTTGCCTGAAATCTGAAATTTGGCTGTAAAGTTCTTCAGGGCTTTTATTTTGGGATCTGTTTCCTAAGGTGTTCAGTGGATTCTTTCAATGCCTATTCTGTCCTCTGGTTCCAGGACATCAGGGAAGTTTTCCTTGATAATTTCTTGAAAGATGCTGTCCAGATCCTTCTTTTGATTATGGCTTTCATGTAGTCCAAGGATTCTGACATTATCTCTCCTGGATCTATTTTGCAGGTCAGTTGTTTTTCCCATGAGGTAGTTTACATTTTTTTTTTTTACTTTTTTTCATTCTTTTGAATTTGTTTGATTCCTGATATCTCATAGAGTCATTAACTTCCACTTGCCCAATTCTCATTTTTAAGATGTTGTTTTCCTCAGTTAGCTTTTGTACTTTCTTTTCCATTTGTGCAGTTGTACTCTTTAAGTTGTTTTCTTCCATTGATTTTTGTATCTGCTTTTCCATTTGACCAGTTCTACTTTTTAGGCAGTTTTCAGGCCATTGACTTTTTTTTTCATAATTCTCTTGTATCGCTCTCATTTTTTTTCCAAATTTTTCTTTTATCTCTCTTATATGGTTTTTAAGCTCCTTTTTAAAGCTCTTCCATGAGATCTTTCTGGGCTTGAGACAACTTATTGTTTTCTTTAGGGTTTTGCCATAGGTGTTTTGATATTGTTGTACTCTTCTGAGTTTGTGTCTTGGTCTTCCCTGTCACTATAATAAATTTCTATGGTCAGAATTTTTGTTTTGCTGTTGTTATTTTCTGCTCATCCTTATTTTTGGAGGGAGGGTTTTTTTCTTTTCTTTTAGATTTGAACTCTGCTCCCAGGGTGGCAGGGGCACTGTTTTTGCCTTCTTGTGCTAGTGGCTACAGGTCCTGGCTATTTACCTGGTACTACACTGATGTTGCCCTGAGACCCCAGGGGAACCCTTGTGTCTGTTGTCGAGTTGAAGGTGTAGAGTGAGGTTTGGCTGGCATTACTGGAGGCCATAGGGCTCTAGCAGCTGAGCTCGGGTTCCAGTGGTGGTGTTTGGAGCATGTTGAGGTCTGATGGGGTGTTTTTGCCTTTCCCCAGGGCTACGCTGAAGCACATGGTGGTTCTTGGAGCTGGAGTTGGCTGGTTCTCCTGGCTATGTTAAGGCACATGGTGGGGGGGCGGTCCTTGTGTTGGCCTCCACCACACTGGGGCTCAGGATCTTCCCCAGTTTGCTGAGGTGGGACTTACTGCTGACTTGCTGGGATGTTTCCATCCTGGGCTGTGCTCCCCTTTCACCTGAGTGAGATGGACCTTTCGCACTGATCTTCCAAGTTTCTTGGGCTAAAAGATTGTTTCACCCCGTCTTTTTGCTGGCTCTGCTATTCTAGGATTTGTTTGGAGGCTCTATTTTATGGTTGTTTGGAGGAGAGTGTGGGAGAGTTGCTGTGGTTTCCTGCTTACTCCACTATCTGGTTCCTGGAAGTCTAGATATTTTTGATCAGCAAGGAAGAGCCAGAGCTTGGGACAATGCCACATCAACCCTGTGAGCAGAGGCCAATTTTAACATAAAATTCCAACTTAGGA
Organism: Trichosurus vulpecula; assembly: GCF_011100635.1. Classification (NCBI taxonomy): domain Eukaryota; kingdom Metazoa; phylum Chordata; class Mammalia; order Diprotodontia; family Phalangeridae; genus Trichosurus; species Trichosurus vulpecula. Next base: position 206,783,813 of record NC_050574.1, on the reverse strand, counting down.
AATAAGCTGGAAAAATGAGCAAACAACAACAAACTGGATCATAGAAAATTACCATGATAACAGGGAAGATCAAGACACAAACTCAGAAGATGACAACAATGTGAACAGCTACATGCAAAGGCTCAAAGAAAAATTTGAATCTATCACAGACCCCAAAAGATTTCTGGAAAACTCAAAAGGGAGTTTTAAAATTAAATAAAAGAGGTAGAGGAAAAATTGGGAAAAGAAATGAATAGTGCAAATCAAAATAGTCAGAAGTTTAGTAAAGAGGCACAAAAAATAGTGAAGAAAACAGAACTGACCAAGGAGGCACAAAAATCCACTGAGGAGAATATCTTAAAAAAGCAGAATTGGCCAAATGGAAAAAGAGACACAAGAATTCACTGAAGAAAAGGATTCCTTAAGAAGTAGAATTGGCCAAAGGAAAAAGGAGGTAGGAAAGCTCACTGAAGAAAATAATTCCTTAAATATTAGAATTGGGCAAGTGGAAGCTAATTTCACTAGACATCAAGAAACAATAAAACAAAATCAAAAGAATAAAAAGAGTAGAAAATGGGAAATATCTCATTGAAAAGACAACTGACGTGGAAAATGTATCCAGGAGAGATAATTTAAGAATTATTAGACTACCTGAAAGCTTGGAGCTGGAGTCTAGAAAGAAACTAGACATAATCTTTGATATCCTAGAATGAGAGTAAAATATAAATTGAAAGAATCCACTGATAATTTTTTGAAAGAGATTCCAAAATGAAAACTCACAGGAATAGTACAGCTAAATTCCAGAGCTCCCAGGACCAGAAGAAAATATTGCAAGCACCCAGAAAGAAACAATTCAAATATTGTGGAGTCCTAGTCAGGATAACACATGATTTAGCAGCTTCTATGTTAAAGGATCAGAGGGATTGAAAATGATGTTCCAGAAGGCAAGGGTGTTAGTATTACAACTAAGAATCACTTACCCAGGAAAACAGTATAGTCCTTCAGGGGAAAAAATTGTTATTCAATGAAATAGAAGACTTTCAAGCATTCTTGATGAAAAGACCAGAGCATAATAGAAAATTTGACTTTCAAATATAAGAGAAGCATAAAAAGGTAAACAAGAAAGAGAAATAATAAGGGATTCAATAAGATTAAACTGTTTATAGTCTTACATGGCAAGATAATGTTTGTAACCCCTAAGAATTTTCTCATTATTGGGGAAGTTAGAAGGAGTACACATAAATGAGGCCATGGGTGTGAGTTGACTATGATGAGATGCGTAAAAAAAATAAAATTAAGGCATGAGAAAGAAGGATGCCTCTTGAGAAGGGGATCAGGGGGAAGAATGGGGAAAATCATCTCACATAAAAGAGACACAAAGGAAGAGCTTTTATGATGGAGGCGAAGTTGATGGAAAAGTGGGCAATGCTTGAACCTTACTCTTATCAAAATTGGCTCAAAATTTTAAAACTCCTTTTTGAGTTTTCCAGAAATCTTTTTGGGTCTGTGATAGATTCAAATTTTTCTTTGAGCCTTTGCATGTAGCTGTTCACATTGTTGTCTTCTTCTGAGTTTGTGTCTTGATCTTCCCTGTTACCATGGTAATTTTCTATGATCCAGTTTGTTGTTGTTTGCTCATTTTTCCAGCTTATTTCCTAAGTTGGAATTTTATGTTAAAATTGGCCTCTGCTCGCAGGGTTGATGTGGCATTGTCCCAAGCTCTGGCTCTTCCTTGCTGATCAAAAATATCTAGACTTCCAGGAACCAGATAGTGGAGTAAGCAGGAAACCACAGCAACTCTCCCATGCTCTCCTCCATATTCTGTTGACTATAGAAATCTGTCTTACATTATAGGAAAGTAGGAGGGGAAGGGAGTAAGAAAAGGGTAATAGAAGGTAAGGCAGATTAACGGAGGTATTGGTCAGAAGCAAAACAGATTTTTGAGGAGGAACAGGGTTAAAAGAGAGAGAAGGATGAACAGGGGAAAAATACAAAGGAGGGAAATGCACAGTTAATAATCATAGCTGTGAATGTGAATGGGATGAATACCTATGAAATGGAATTTGACAGAAAGATGGATTAAAAATCAGAATCTAATAATATATTATTCACAAGAAACACACTTGAAACACTGACACACATATAGAGTAGAATTTATCACACTTCAGCTGGAGTTTAAAAAACAAACTGGGGTAGCAGTTATGATCTTCAACAAAGCAAAAGGAAAAATAGACTTAATTAAAAGAGATAAGCAGGGAAACTACATTTTGCTAAAATACACCATGGATGATGAAGTAATATCAATACTAAACATATATGCAGCCAATGACAGAGCACCAAAATTCTTAAAGGAAAACTTAAATGAGTTATAGGAGGAAGTAGGCAGGAGGAAATAAACCATACTAGTGGAATACTTCAACTTTTCCCTCTCAGAACTAGAGAAATTGAACAACAACAAAAAAGTAAAGGGGATGAATAGAATTTTGGAAAAGTTAAATATGACAGACCTCTGGAAAAAATTGAATGGAAATGGAAATGAATATACCTTTTTTCTCAGTGGTACAAGGTACCTACATAAAATCTGACCATGTATTAGGGCATAAAAACCTCACAACCCAATGCAAAAAACCCCCACAAATATTAAATGCATCCTTTTCAGATGACAATGCAATAAAAATTATATTCAATAAAGGGCCATGGTAACATAAATTAAAAAGTAATTGGAAGCTAAATAATCTAATCCTAAAAAATGCATGGGTCAAAAGACAAATAATAGAAACAATAATTTTATTAAAAAGAGTGAGAACAATGAAAAAGCATACCAATATTTATGGGATGCAGCCAAACCAGTACCTAGGGGAAAATTTATATTTCTAAATCTTACATTAATAAGATAGAGCACTGATCAACGAATGGGGTGTGCAACTAAATAAACTAGAAAAAGAACAAATTAAAAACACCCAATTAAACACCAAATTGGAAATCCTGAAAATCAAAGAACTAATAAATAAAACTAAGAACTAGTTTTATGAAAAAAAAATGGAATAGCATGCCATTTGTTAATTTGACTAAAAAAAGGAGAAAAATATTACCAGTATAAAAGATAAAAAGGTGAATGCACTACTAATGAAGATGAAATTAAAACATTTGTTAGGAGCTAGTTTATCCAATTACATGTCAATAAATATCACAACCTAAGTGAAATGGATGAATATTTATTAAAAAAACATATTGCCTATATTTACAGAAGAGGTAATAGAATACTGAAATAACCCTATCTTAGAAAAAGAAATTCACTAAACCATCCTTGGGCTCCCTAAGAAAAAATTCCCAGGACCAGATGGATTTACAAGTAAAGTCTACCAAACATTTAAAGAACAATTAATTCCAAGACTATTTATGCTATTAGGAAAAATAGACAAAGTAGAAGTCCAACCAAATTCCTCTTAGAACACAAAGATGCTGATATCTAAATCCAGAAGAGTAAAAACAGAGGAAAAAATTACAGACCAATCACCTTTTTGATACAAAAATTTTAAATAAAATACTAGCAGGGAGATTATAGCAATACTTCACAAAGATCATACACTATGACCAGGTGGGATTTATACCAGGAATGTAGGGCTGGTTCAATATTAGGAAATATCAGCATAATTGATCGCATCAATATCAAAACAACAAAAATTATATAGTTATATCAATAGATGCAGAAAAGGCCTTTGGCAAACTATAAACACCCAGTTCTATTAAAAACATGAGGAGAAGTATAGGAATAAATGGAACATTCCTTAAAATGGTAAGTAGCATCTATCTAAAACCATCAGGAAGCATTATCAGTAATGGGAACAAACTAGAAGCCTTCCTGGGGTGAAGCTAGGATATCTTTTATCACCACTGTTATTTAATATTGTTCTAGAAATGCTAACTATAGCAATAAGACAAGAAAAAGAAATTGAAGGAATTAGAATAAGAAATGAGTAAACAAAACTATCACTCTTTGTAGATGATATGATGGTATACTTGGAGAATCTTAGATAATCTACCTAAAAACTAGTTGAAATAATTAACAACTTTAGTAAAATTGTAGGATATACTATAAAGCCATATAAATTATCAGCATTTCTATATATTACCAACAAAATTCAGCAGGAAGAGATAGAAGGGGAAATTCCATTTAAGATAACTGCAGACAATATAAAATATTTGGAAGTCTGTCTGCCAAGACAGAAATAGGAACTATATGAAGAAAATTATAAAATACTTTTTACACAAATAAAGTCAGATCTAAACAATTACAGAAATATTAATTGTTCATGGGTAGGCTGAGCCAATATAAAAAAAATTCTACCTAAATTCATTTACTTATTCAATGCCATACCAATCAAATTACCAAAAAAATTATAGAGGTAGAAAAAATAATAAAATTAATTTGGAAGAATAAAAGATCAAGAACATGAAAGTAGTGAATGAAAAAAAATGTGAAGGAGAATGGTATAGCAATACCAGTTCTTAACTCCTATAATGCTGTTGACTGCTAGCACTAAAGCCATACAAACTGCCTTGAAGTTTTGACAACAGAACATATTAACAGGGGAGGGGAGGTAAGGAACCAATACTCTCTGCTCTGCATTCTTGATCTTGTAGGGAAAAAATCCCTCTCCCCCTTATATCAGCAAACCCTTTACAATTTCATATTTACCTTTCAAATAATGAACTATTAAAATATTAAAAAATACTCAAAGCATCTTAAAGAATATTCCAGGTGCAGAAAAAATTATCAAAAGTGTATTAAATATAATCATTCCAGAAAGTATAACCATTACCAGAAATCTTTATGCTGCTCCAACTAAAGACATTTGAAATATTTATAGCTTGGCAATTTAATTTCCACTTATCCAAACTACCTAAGCCATTCTGGTTATCGCTTACATCATTTCTTTGCATTCCTCCCAACTCTTTCCTCCTCCTCCTCTCATCCTTCCATTCCCTTTTCCCTCTCTTCGAACTTATAGACTTCTGTCTTGAGTCTAGACCTAGTCACTTGGTAATACAGTTTTTTTTAAACACATCCTTATTTGAGAGGAAAAAGAAATGCAGAAAACTAAGGACTGAAATTTTGATACCAAATTCTGCAATGAAGTCTTGTCCTAGTATCTTTTAGACCACTTAGGACCTGGATATTGTTCTGCGATGATCAACATAACACATTGTGCCTGTTAATCACTATATTTTCATTCTAATTTTTATTTATTCTTATGATGATTATTTTCCTCACCAGAGTTTTAATTGGCATGTTTAAAATTTGTTTATTTTATTAAAATTCTGGTCATTATCTCATATAGGTGAGGGATTGCCCATTGATGGGTCAAGGAATAGGAAGAAATAAGTTCTGGTGTTGAATAATAAAACATGAACATGGTAGAATTATATAGGACAGATGTTGGAAATTTGGGTCATGCTTTAAGTTTGGCCATACTCTTCCATATAATGAGTTTGTCACTTCATTATGAATGCCTTGTTTAAAATAATTTTAGGTAATTTCTTTTGATGGAAGAACATCTATGCTGGTCACTCATTTAAGGCCTACTATAATAACTATAATAAAACTTGAAATTTGTATAGCACCTGCAAAGCACTTTCTATAGATTGTTTGAGCCTCACAACAATTCTGTGCATAGCCATTATCACCCCCATTTTACAAATGAAGAAACTGAATGTCATTGGGGTCAAGTGGTTGGTCTCACAACTAGTAAGAGTCAGGAGTAGCATTCAAACTTAGTTTTTTCAAATTCCAATTCCAGGACTCCATTTGCTGCATATTGCCTATCTCACTGTGAGATGTAGGTGCAAAAATATGCTAATTCTCTACTGAAAACCACTTTGAGTATGGGCTTGTCAATTGAGTATATAAGTCTTTTGTTGAAGGTCTGCTTAGCCAAGTTTGGGAAGGTTAACAGTCAGGAGTTTGGTCATTGGGTAATTAATTTTGGTGGACATAGCATCTCATCAAAAAATCAACTAAAGCATAGAGGGTTATATCAATGGAGGTACTGACTACCCATGCTAATGATATCACTAATCCTTTGACACAGTTATATAAGTTTGTATTTGTAATTAGGAGGATCCCAGGGAATACCAAATGGAATCTGAAGGTAGAAGGTATCATAAAAAGGGATTGCTTGTTATCAAACATACGTTCATAATATTGGAGATTTAGAGCTGAAAAGGACTTTAGAATTTATTGAATCCAACCCAGTGATTTTAGAGATGAGAAATCTGAAGCCCAAAGAGGTTAATACTTTGCTTTGGGTTGAGCAGGTTATATGTCACAGAGCAAGGATTTGAAGTAAAGTTAAATGACTGAGGGAAGATTTGTCTTCCTATCTTCAAGTCCATTACTATTTCTACTACTTGGCACTTTATCTCCTTGCCTGAACTTGATAAACTGATTTACACAGCTAATCCCAGTAGCAAAAACTTGGCCCACTGTCCCAGAAAGGACATTAGATTCAGGGTTAAAAGCTCTGGGTTCAAATTTTTGCTTTACTGCCTACCTGACCTATCTTAGACACTTAGGTGTCCTTAGGCAAATCAATTAAAATCAATTTTTAAAATGAAATGGTTGGATTATCTGATCCCTAACTTTTTTCTTCTTCTTTAGTTTTAAGTCCTATAGTGTATAGTGTGATTATTTGATAGATAAACAAAACCAGGCTAAAAACCAAATGAACTAGCATAGACCCCTATATTTGGTTAGTTTTAGTAAATCTCTCTTTATCTTGCCACAATAAATAGCTGATTTTGGAGCAACATTTGAATTAATGTTTCTGATCATTTTTTATTGTGTCCTAATGATGCCGCCTGGGTTTTCATACTTAAGTTATTATTTTACATGCAAAATAAATTTTTTTTTATCTACGACTGACATAACAGGGAATCTGTCAGAATGTGTGTCTGTGAAAAATCCTGTCTAAACTTCTTAAATACATCTAATATAAATACCGAGAAACCACATGTACCAATTATCAAAATAACATGAGTGTTTTATCTGATTTAGCTGCATCGGAGTGGTAGATTTTTGTGCACTTAGATAAACAATGAAACTAATTGGAGTGCCATAAAAAGATTTGTGTGTAATAAGAGCATCAGGGAACATTGCCAGTTTATAGAGATCAAAAGAAAGCTGTCTCTGAAAAAAAAAAAAACACAGGTAATTCTTGCAATAGATTTGAATCCTAGGAAGCAAGCCTGCTCTGTAGGACATTTGTGGCCTTTAAGGCCATTTTATTTAATCTCCTCCTAACACTTGTAAATCCTACCAAAAAAAATCCCCATGTGATGAAATTTACTTTTTATTATTTGCTTTTGAGAACCAGGCCTCAATTCCCAGGGCAGGCTGTTAACATTGGTTAATGAGAACTATGTTGAGAGGCTTTTGTAGGTTTTCATCTCCTCATGTGTCACTTAAGTGAGGGGGAAAAATAAAAACAAAAACAGTTTGTCGGTGACGTTGGACCTTTTTTCCCTACCTATCTTGAGGAATAATGATTACAGCTACATGTTTAGCTCATCTAGTGAACTCTTCCTCCCACAGGAGAGTAGGTTTTTTTTTTTTAATAATATTGTCAAGCACTCGTAGTTTACCTGCGAGAATCAAGATGGCCTAGGGTTAGAGTCTGTCCAAGAGTGCTGTTTTTTTTTCCACTAAAACTTAATATGATCTGATTCCATTGCAGGAACTCTGGAACTTAAAATTTTGTTGTTCTGAGAAGTTCCTTGGTCAAAACTTGTTCCTTTGGTTAAATAAACAGCTTATGGAAAGAAAGATTTGTAGAGTCTAGATTTCTACTTCAAATCGTCTTCTGCTTAAATTTAATTTTTCATTTCATTGAGCTGTTGTTCAGTCATTTCACTTGTGTCTGAGTCTTTGTGACCCCATTTGGTGTTTCCTTGGCAAAGATACTAGAGTGGTTTGTCATTTCCTACTCCGGCTTATTTTACAGATGAAGAAACTGAGACAGAGTTAAGTGACTAGCCCAGAGTCACACAGTTAGTAAGTGTTTGAGGCTGTATTTCAACTCATATCTTCCTGTTTCTAGGTCTGACCCTCTATCCATTATGCTACCAAGCTGCCATGATCACCTTTTGCATGGTGTACATGACATCTCAGTCAACAACATTCGTGTTTCTCTGGTCCTGAAATATGGATTCACAGAACATATCAATGCAACTCATATCTTAATTTCATTTTCGATCTTAATTGTGACTCAACTTTATAATGTAACTTCTCCCTATCCCTTACCATAATCAGCAAACATTTATTAAACATCTAGTATGTGAGGGTTTTCCCCTCCCAAAATGATTTTTTTTTCCTTTCTTGAATAGACAAACTAGGCCATCTTTTGCTTCATTTCTTATCCAGTCTTAAATCACTGAATGGGTGCTGCCTCAGATAAACTGAGACCTGTGAAAGACCTTACAAGGAATATGAATTTTTTGAAAGAATGCTCTGGAAAACCAGGCATGGATAAAGTCATTGGAATTCCAATGGAACCACTTAACTATGCCTTAACCCCAAATCACTCTGGCTCTTGCTGACTGTACAATAATGGTCCCCAATCCAAGTCTCACTTGCTCATCATTTGGATTTTGGTGGCTCAGAGCAATTATTTCTGTCCCGGCCAGAAACTCTGAAGGTCTTCCCCTACCAGATGGATTCTTTCATGAAGGCAAAATAGGCCTTATTTTGCCTCAGTTCTTATCTAGCCTTTACTTGCTGAATGGGCATTGCCTCAGACAAACTAAGACCTGGGAAAAACCTTAGCTTAAAAAAGCCAAGGTCTCCCTTTGCATCCAAATTGTGCCCTGAGCTGTGCTTTGCTAGTAGACTGAGATCTCTGGAGGACAGAGTGAGGCAGCTGACTTTGCACAAACCAACCTCACTTAAATCCAGTTCACTTGCAAGCCAAGACCTCTCCCTCCTGAAGTCATTGATCCTCTTGGAGAGCAAAGGACAAATAACAACAACAAATTCCTATCTGCTACTAGAAGCTTTTCCTGATCACCCTTTACTCTAGCACCTTTCTTCTGGTGATTATTTCCAACTTATCTCGTATATAGTTTGTCCATAGTTGTTTGCATGTTAGTTGTTATTGTCCTGAAAAGGACCAAGTACATCAGGAAGGGCATATTCTGACTTGCAAGTAAATTGATTTAAGGGAGACAGGGGTGTGCAAAGTCACCAGCCTTTATTGGCCAATCAATGAGAGGCAGAGAGTGATTTGGGTTTAAAAGGCATACTCAAGTAGCTCCATTTGAATCCCAAATGGACTTTATCAAAACCTGCTTTTTCAGAGCTGTATTTCAAGAGATCATAAATGAAAACTACCAGACACAAAAGAATTGTCTCATTTAAAACAAACAAACAACTAGGATAGAATAAATAAGTAGGGAAGAAAAAAAAATCTACCCCCCAAACTTCAACATACATTGTGAAGTATAAGTGATTAAAATTTATATTCCTTTGGACAGAACACCCTCGTGTAAGTGTATGGCTCTCCACATAAAGGGAGAAGAGGAAGGAGGTGGGAGGAGGAGGAGGAGCTGGGAAAAAGGAAGCCAAGAGGCAGAGATGAGGAGGGAGAGCAATCCAGTAATTAGAGACAATCAGTGAAAATGCTTAGATTTGAGATGGAGTATATCACAAAAATCCTGGGTGTCTGAATAAAATTTGTGTAAGATAAATATGGGGAAGGCAGTGGCTAAACTATTATATCTTCTTAATTCTGACTCACTGTATTGGGAATCAAGATGGGCTCTTACTTTATAGATTAATCAAAGAAATTAATCTCTGTTTACTCCTATTGGCTTTGAACATTTAATCAACTTTTAAAAATTCCTACTGTGGAGAAGTAACTGCTGTTATCTTAACTATGTTAGAATATGAAGATAAAGATGGCCCCTGCCCTCAGAGATAAAACCTATATGCGGATAACTACAGTATAAAATAGGACATGATAAATGCCTAAGGGGTGCACAGACAATATGTAATAAGAGTTCAGTGAAGGGAAAGATGAACAAGATTCAGTGACTTATTGTGGTACGTGACTGAGATGGAACACTATTGTTCTATAAGAAAAGATGGGCAGGTACTTTCATAAAACCCCAGAAAGGCTTATATGAACTGATGCAAAATGAAGTGAGCAGAACCAGGAGCAACCACTAACAGCAATATTGTACAATGATCAATGTGAATGGCTTAGCTATTCTGTGAATGACTTACCTATTCTCAGCAATACAATGATTCAAGACAATTCCTATGAAAAATGCTATCCACTTCCAGAGAAAGAACTGATAGTCTGAATGCAGATCAAAGCATTCGTTTTTACTTTCTTTAATTCTTTAATTTTTTTATCTGTGCTTTCTTTTACAACATGACTAAAGTGGAAATATGTTTTGCATGCATGCACATTATAATCTACATCAAATTACTTGCTTTCTCAATAAGGCGGAAGAGGAGGGAGAGAAATTGGAACTCAAAATTTTAAACAATGAATGTTAATTTTTTTACATGTAATTGGAAAAAAATAAAATATTAAAAAATAGATGGTGACTCATTCAACATAGAGGGCTACTGAAAAGGATTTGGATGACTCCAAGTTAATGACCCTGGATAACTTGGAACATGATCAATTCCCAATGACAATGAAATTGAGGGCAAGAGCAGGTTATGAGTAAAGATTACGGGTTTGGTTTTAGAATGTTTAGTTTAAAGAAATCAATGGGAAATCCACATGGAGATGTCTAAGAGGCAATTAAATATAAGGGTCTAACATACAGGAGAGAGAACAGGGATGTAGATTTGTTAGTTTCCAAATAGGAAATATTTGAAGCCTGGACAATAGAAAAGATTCCCATTGGAAAGATTATAAAGAGGGAAGAGAAGAGACCTAGGGCTATGGCCTTTGAAAATATCTATGTTAAATAGGTGGGAGGATGAGAAAGAGAGTCCAGCAAAAGTGACAAAGAAGGTCTGAGGAAAGGGGGAGAATCAGGAGAGCTCACTGTCATGGAAAGCCAAGGAAGCAAAGAGTATAAAGAAGAATAGGGTTTATAGAAGTTTCAAATGAAACAGAAAGGTCAAGGAGGATGAGGAGTGAGAAAAAGGACATTGAATTTGTCAATTAAAAGGTCATGAGTGACCTTTGAGAAGCAGTTTCAATCATATGGTAGGGATGGAAAGTAGATTGCAAAGGGGTTAAGGAGTAGTGAGAAAGTGGAAGTAATGAGTATAGGCTGCTCTTTTGAGAAATTTGATAGTGAAAGAGATGAGAGATGGGATAGTAGCTGGGGAAGATAGTAAAGCTAAGGTGTTGTTTTTTTTCTTAGGATAGGAAAGATTTAAAAATGTATGCCAGTCCTCTTGCCTGCCCCAAGAGAAGGGAAGTAGGTAACCAATAATCCTCCTTTAGGGGAATGTTTTCAGAAACTTGATGGCCTCAGTGTGAAAGCAGATTTTCAAGTACTGCTAGAAGGTAGAAGGAAAACTTAAAAAAAGATATAAGATCATTTTATATTTTTTTATTTTTTTTAATTTAAATTTATTCATTTAACATATTTAGTTTTCAGCATTGATTTTCACAAGAGTTTGAATTACAAATTTTCTCCCCATTTCTACCCTCCCCCCCACTCCAAGATGGTGTATATTCTGGTTGCCCTGTTCCCCAGTCAGCCCTCCCCTCTGTCACCCCACTCCTCTCCCATCCCCTTTTCCCTTCCTTTCTTGTAGGGCAAGATAAATTTCTACGCCCTATTGTCTGTGTATCTTATTTTCTAGTTGCATGCAAAAACTTTTTTTTTTGTTTTTGAACATCTGTTTTTAAAACTTTGAGTTCCAAATTCTCTCCCCTCTTCCCTTCCCACCCACACTCCCTAAGAAGTCAAGCAAGTCAACATAGGCCACATGTGTATCATTATGTATAACCCTTCTGCAATACTCATGTTGTGAAAGACTAACTATATTTTGCTCCTTCCCAACCCATCCCCCTTTATTGAATTTTCTCCCTTGACCCTGTCCCCTTTCCAAAGTGTTTGTTTTTGATTACCTCCACCCCCATCTGCCCTCCCCTCCATCATCCCCCCCTATTTTTTTATCTTCTTCCCTCTTCTTTCCTGTGGGGTAAGATACCCAATTGGGTATGTATGGTATTCCCTCCTCAGGTCAAATCTGATGAGAGCAAGGTTCACTCATTCCCCCCTTACCTGCCCTCTCTCCTCCTCCCACAGAACTTCTTCCTCTTGCCACCTTTATGCGAGATAATCCACCCCATTCTATTTCTCCCTATCTCCCTCTCTCAGTATGTTCCTCTCTCATCCCTTAATTTGATTTTATTTCTTTTAGATATCTTCCCTTCATCTTCAACTCACCCTGTGTCTGCGCTCTCTCTCTCTCTCTCTCTCTCTCTCTCTCTCTCTCTCTATATATATATATATATATGTATATATATACATACACACACACATATAGATATGTACATACATACACATTCACTTATATATATACATAAACATATATATGTGCGTATTCCCTTCAGCTACCCTAATACTGAGGTCTCATGAATCATACATGTCATCTTTCCATGTAGGAATGTAAACAAAACAGTTCAACTTTAGTAAGTCCCTTGCAATTTCTTTTTCTTGCTCTTTTTCTTGATTACTTTTTCATGCTTCTCTTGATTCTTGTGTTTGAAAGTCAAATTTTCTATTCAGTTCTGGTCTTTTCACTGAGAAAGCTTGAAAGTCCTCTATTTTATTGAAAATCCATATTTTGCCTTGGAGCATGATACTCAGTTTTGCTGGGTAGGTGATTCTAGGTTTTAATCCTAGCTCCATTGACCTCCGGAATATCGTATTCCAAGCCCTTCGATCTCTTAATGTAGAAGCTGCCAGATCTTGGATTATTCTGATTGTGTTTCTACAGTACTCAAATTGTTTCTTTCTGGCTGCTTGCAGTATTTTCTCCTTGATCTGGGAGCTCTGAAATTTGGTGACAATATTCCTGGGAGATTTCTTTTTGGGATCTATTTGAGGAGGCGATCGATGGATTCTTTCAATTTCTATTTTGCCCTGTGGCTCTAGAATATCAGGGCAGTTCTCCTTGATAATTTCTTGAAAGATGATATCTAGGCTCTTTTTTTGATCATGGCTTTCAGGTAGTCCAATAATTTTTAAATTATCTCTCCTGGATCTATTTTCCAGATCAGTGGTTTTCCTAATGAGATATTTCACATTGTCTTCCATTTTTTCATTCCTTTGGTTCTGTTTTATAATATCTTGATTTCTCATGAAGTCACTAGCTTCCACTTGCTCCAATATAATTTTTAAAGTAGTATTTTCTTCAGTGGTCTTTTGGACCTCCTTTTCCATTTGGCTAATTCTGCCTTTCAAGGCATTCTTCTCCTCATTGGCTTTTTGGAGCTCTTTTGCCATTTGAGTTAGTCTATTTTTTAAGGTGTTGTTTTCTTCAGTATATTTTTCAGTATTTTTTTGGGCCTCCTTTAGCAAGTCATTGACTTGTTTTTCATGGTTTTCTCGCATCCTTCTCATTTCTCTTCCCAATTTTTCCTCTACTTCTCTAACTTGCTTTTCCAAATCCTTTTTGAGCTCTTCCATGGCCTGGGACCAGTTCATGTTTTTCTTGGAGGTTTCTGTTGTAGGCTCTTTGACTTTGTTAACTTCTTCTGTCTGTATGTTTTGGTCTTCTTTGTCACCAAAGAAAGAATCCAAAGTCTGAGACTGAATCTGGGTGCTTTTTCATTGCCTGGCCATATTCCCAACCAACTAACTTGACCCTTGAGTTTTTCAGTGGGGTATGACTGCTTGTAGACTAAAGAGTTCTATGTTCCACGTTTGCAGGGGGGATGTGCCAGCTCTGCCACACCAGCACTGCTCCTTCCCCAATAACTCCCAACCCAGACTGGGCTTAAATCTTCAGCAGACTGTGCACTCCTGCTCTGATCTGCCACTTAATTCCTCCCACCAGGTGGGCCTGGGGCTGGAAGGAACTGCAGCTGTAGCTGCCCCACCTCTGCTGCCCCCAGGGCTGGTAGCTGAACTGTGAACTCCTTCCACTCCCGCAGCTTTTTCCCACTAACCTTTTCCACTGTCTTTGGTGTTTGTGTGTTGAGAAGTCTGGTAACTGCCGCAGCTCACTGATTCGGGGTGGTAGGGCACGTTCCACCTGGCTCCTGGTCTGGTTGGTCCTCGCTGCTCATGATGGGCTCTGCTCCTCTCTGCTCCCAGCTCCCAGGTCCATGTGAGATAGACCTCACCCAGAGACCATCCAGGCTGTCCTGGGCTGGTGCCCTGCTTCCCTCTGCTGTTTTGTGGGTTCTGCAGTTCTAGAATTGGTTTAGAGCCATTTTCTATAGGTTTTTGGAGGGACTCGGCTGGGAGCTCATGCTAGTCCCTGCTTTCCAGCTGCCATCTTGGTTCTGCCCCCCATTTTATATTTATTAAGCATCTTTTATATACTATTCACTTCATTAGGTACTGGAAATACAGAGACAAAAACAAAACAATATTTGCCCTCAAGGAGCTTTCTTTCTATTAATACAACCAATGCGTTCATGCATACATTTGTAAAATACATACTAAATGAAAAAAGGTAATTTGTGTATTGGGAAGGATTAGCAGCTGAGGGGATCAGAACAGGCTTCTTGTTGGAAGTGGCACTTGAGCTGAGTTTTGAAGGAAATTGAGAGGTAAATACAAGAAGGCAGTAAATTTTAGGCATGGACAAAAGAGCCAATGCAAAGACCCTGAGATAAGAAATGGAATGCCATATGTGAGCAACAGCAAGAAAGCCAGTTTGGGTAAACCAAAGAATGAATGAAGAGGAATGATATATTATAAGCCTGGAAAGGTGGGTTGGCACCGAGGTCTTTAGACAGAACCATTTGTATTCAACCTTAGAGGGAATAGAAAGGCAGTGGAATTTACTGAACCAAGTGAGTGATGTAGTAAGACCTATCCTTTAGCCATATCCCTTTGATACCTGCATGGATGGTGGATTGGAGAAGCCACTGAGGCAGGAAGAATAATTAGGAGGCTATCACTATAGTCTAGGTTAAAAGTGATGAGGGCCTGCACTAGGAGAGTGTTCCAATGAGTTGAGAAAGAGAGAAGGCCATAAGAGATATTGTTTAGGTCTAATTGATAAAATTCAGCAACTGACTGGATAGGTAGCAAAAGGGAGAGTGACACATCAAGGTTGAGAACTACTTTGTCCAGAGCTTGATTCCAGAAATGGGAGCCCCTTGGGGCTTGCTTTTCCCATAATTCTAATTACTTAAGTGTAGCTCTGTCCTTGAGCTTTGCTTAGAATTCTTGGTGCTTATGTCATACTCATCTAGCTACATAAAAGTCTATGGTACAGACTACATGTGCAGGTGAATTTAGCCCAAATTCCAATTTCCTTTCCTCTTCTGACACCCGGATTATTTATCCTCTATGGGGATTCTTTGCCCTACTTGAAACATTTGTGTGAGAGAGTTAGGGGGCAGGGGAAGAATTCTAATTGTTTTGTAGTTTCCTCTCCAAGAATCCTAGGGTAGGATCATCCAAATACCCAAAGCTGTCCCTACCTACCCAGCCTAGCTGAATTTGCATTTTTAGCTTTTTAAGGCATGATTATCCTGACTGCTGCCATTTTTACCAGTCAGGTTCTGGAAAGGGAAAGAGAACAGAAGGGCCTGACAAAAGTTCCAGTTCCACAAGTGTTATTCTCACCAAGGGGTTCACGCATATCCATGCTGCCTTTTGCTTTTTACCTCTCCATCAACAAGTTGTGTTTACCTTTTCCTGCTTTCTGTCTCTTATCAGCAGTGATTCTTCTAGTCCTCTACCTTCTTCTAATTGACCTGCTGCTAGATGATGTAGTCCTATCCCCTTCATTTACAGCATATTGAAAACAGTTGTTCACTAGTCAAAAGAGTCAAATATTGTGGACAAATTGTTAGTGAAATTGACCATTTCTTATCGATCAAATTTTATAGCTTCACACTATGGATGTGTCCAATTTTCATGATAGAGTATAATACTACTAACAGCCTAAGCTTTATGGAATCATTCCTAAAATCAATAATACAAAGGAGAAATAACTTGAATTTGATTTTCATATGATACACAGCCAAGGGCAAAGATCCAATGATTTTTGTGTTGTCTTTATATTTCTAATTATAGCTAACTTTTGAAAACAAGTTCTTGATTTTTTTTTGTTTTTCTAAGTCATTTTCAGGCATAGCCACCAAATCTACTGAACCCTAGTAGGTAAGTTAAGCAAAACCAAACAGATACAGTAACCATATTTGAAAGTGTATGCAAAATTCTGCACCTACATTCTTGTTGGCTACTTTATTATGTATTACCTTGGTCTAAGAATGGTCATTACAGTTATTAGGCAGATTTCTTTTGATTTCATCTTCATTTATTATAGACATAAGCATTTCGTTCTTTTGATCTGCTCTGAGAGGGGAAAGTTGAGGTCCCCCAATAATATAGTTTTATTGTTTCATTAGTTTAGTTCTCTTCTTTTAATTCATTTAATTTTTCCTTTAAGGATTTGGATAATATGCCATTTGATGCATATATGTCTAGTATTGATATTATTTCATTGTCTATGGTGACTTTTTGCAAGATATGGTTTCCCTTCTTATCCCTTTTAACGTCTATTTTTGCTTTTGCTTTGTCTGTGATCACCATTGCTACCCTGCCTTTTTAATTTCAGCTGAAGCATAATGGATTCTGCTCCAGCCCCTTGTCTTAACTTTGTATGTGTCTGTTTGAAATGTGCTTTTGTCAAAAACACGTATTCTTGGATTTTGGTTTCTCATCCATTTGGCTATCTACTTTCCTTTTATGGGTGAGTTTATCCTAATTCCTAGGCAGCTAGGTAACACAGTGGATAGAGTAATGGGCCTGGAGTCTAGAAGACTTAGCACCCTGAGTTTGAATCTGGCCTCTGACACTGGCTGTGTGACCCTGGGCAAGTCAGTTAACCCTGCTTGCTTCAGTTTCCTCATCTATAAAATGAACTGGAGAAGGGAATAAAAGGCCACTCTAGAATCTTTGTCCAGAAAATCCCAAAAGGGATCACAAAGAATTGGATACAATTAAAAGCAACTGAACAACAACAATCGTCCCGTTCATATTCACAGTTATGATTACTAGCTGTATATTTCCCTCCATCCTATTTCCTTCTATTCCTCTTTCTCTTTTTATCTTGTCCCTTCTCTAAAGTCTGTTTTGCATCCAGCCACTACCTTCTTTTATCCACCCTCCCTTTTATCCCTCTCCCCTTTTTTCCTGTACCCCTCTTCCCCCCCACCCCTACCTCCCTGTTCGGTAAGACAGATTTCTGTTACCAACTGAGTTATGTATGTGTGTGTATTTAGTTCCATTTTTTGAACTAATTTAGATGTGAGTGAGATTCAAGCATAATCAGCCCGCACTCCCACTCCCATCATTTTTTCCTCCACTGGAAAACCTCTTCCTTGTACACCTCTTTTATATAAGACAGTTTCCCCTATTCTTCCTTTTCCCTTCCTCTTTCTCCAAGGGCATCCTTCTTTCACCCTCATCCATTTTATTTATATCATCTCAACATAACTGATTCACTTCCATGCCCTCTTTCTATGTAGAATCCTAACTGCCCCAATAATGATAAAATTCTTAGAAGTTACATGTATCTTCTTTCCATATAGAAAGGCAAACAGTTTAGCCTTATTGAGTCCTTATGATTTCTCTTTCATGTTTGCCTTTTTTAATACTTCTCTTGAGTCTTGTATTTAAAAGTAATTTTTTTTCAGTGCTGGTCTTTTCATCAGCAATGCTTGAAAGTTCTCTATCTCATCAAATTTCCATTTTTTCCTTTGAGGAATTATACTCAGCTTTGCTGGGAAGTTTTTTTTTTTTGGTTGTAATCCTAGTTATTTTGCTTTCTGGAATATCATATTCCAAGCCTTCTGCTCCTTCAAAGTGGCAGGTGCTAGGTCTTGTGTGGTCATGATTGTAGCTCCATGGTATTTGGATGTTTTCTTTCTGGTTGCTTGAAGTATTTTATTCCCTCTTTGACCTGGGAGGTCTGGAATTTGGCTATTATATTTCTGGTAGTTTTCAAATTGGGATCTTTTTCAGGATGTGGCCAGTAGATTCTTTCAATTTCTATTTCACCTTTAGGACATAAGACATTGGGGCAATTTTCCTTTATAATTTTTTGTAATATGATGATGTCTAGGCTTTTTTATTTTTTGATCATAGCTTTCAGGTAGTCCAATGATTCTTAAATTATCTTTTCTCAATCTCTTTTTGAGGTCAGTTTTTATGAAATATTTCACATTTTCTTCTATTTTTTCATTCTTCTAAATTTGATTATTTCTTGGTGTCTCATGGAGCTTTGACTTGCCCCATTCTAAAAGGAATTATTTTCTTCAATGAGCTTTTGTACCTCTTTTTGCCAATTTTGTTTTTAAGCTTTTATGTTCTTCAGCATTTTTTGTACTTCGTCTACTAAGCTGTTAATTGTCTTTTCATAATTTTCTTGCTTTTTTCTCATTTCTTTACCCATTTTTCCTCTACAACTCTTATTTATTTTGAAAATCCTTTCTGAGCTTTTCTAGGAATTCTTGTTGTGGTTTCTGTGTCCAATTCACAGTTCTTGTTTGAGACTTTTCTTGTAGCTATTTTGACTTCTGAGTTTGTGTCTTGATCTTCCCTGTTAGCGTTGAAGTTTTTATGGTCAGGTTCTCTTTTTTTGTTTGCTCATTTTTTCCACCCTATTTCTGGATTTTAATTTTATGTTAAAGTTGGGCTCTGTTCCAAGCATGTGGGGGGATGAGTGTGTGAGGGGCCTTGTCTCCAGCTTCAGGCTTTTTTCCTTCACACTGCTGTTTTCAAGAGCTATTTTTTGGGGTTTGTAAATTTTCAGTGCTTCCAAGGTAATAAGATCTGGGGAGAGGTATGGTCACTTCTCTCCTGGTCTTTAGTCTGGTTTTTACCTAGGAAGGGCCAGTGATCCCTTGGGATTATAAGTGATACTGATTCTCAAGGCCCTGCTTCCTTGGAACTGGAAATGGTAATATTTCTCAGAGTTCCTAATCCCTCATGACCAAAAGCAATACTGCTTCTCAGAGCTCTCACTCTCTGCCTTTGTGCTCCTTAGTGCTCCTTTCTGCCCCAGAAGTGGGTATGGACAATGAAGTTGCAACCAGTATCTGGTCCTGTATCCAGACATAACATAGCAGTCTCTTTTTCACTAGTTTCCAGGTCCCCTTACTGTCTCTGACTTGAGAACTCCCAAAGCTGCTGTTGCCTCTGTTACCACTGCCTAGTCTTACCACTGATGTTTCACATATGTGGGGCTCCAAGCCATTCTCTACCTCTTTGTTTCAGATCTCTCTTCCCAACCTCCTAAGTTGTCTTGGGCTGGAAGAATGTCTCATCCCTGACCTTTTGCCACTCCAGAATTAGATTTGAAGCATTATTTTAAAGTTGTTTCCAGGATAATGTTAAAAGGGTTTGGTTGAATATTTCCTTTACTCTACCATCCTATGGTTAATTTTTTCTCAAAATATATCAAATAGTAATAGAAAGAAGGAAGACCTTGCTTTACTATTTTTTGTAGTAGAAAAGCTTCAAATCTTTCTTCATTGTAAATTATACTAACTCATGGTTTTAATTAGATTCAAAGCCTTTCTATATCTATATGTTTTTTTTTAAAATAAGCTAATGTTATATTTTGTTGAAGGCTTCATCTCTACCTGTTAATAAAATCATGGTTTTAAAAATTCATTTATACAATTAATCACACTAATTGTTTTTTTCAAATGTTGAACCATTTTTAGATCTCTAGAGTGAATCCAATTTGATTATGATGTTTTGTTAGTGGTTTATAGTTTTTTAATATATATGTATGTATATCTTCCTATCTATTTATCTATCTATCTATCTATCCATCCCTTTTCCCTCCCTGGCTTGGATATCAGCATCATCTTTGTTTCAAAAAAGGAAGGAATTCTTTCATTATCTATTGTTGAAAATAACCTCTGTACCCTAGGCGTTAATTAGTTTTCAAAGATTTGATGGAATTAGCTTATAAATAAGTGTCCCCACAGAAATTTATTTATAACTTTATTAATCTCTTTTTCCAAGAATGGTTGTTTAAAAATCTTCATTATTGTTTTGTTAGTTTTTTTGTATTTTATTTTTTTATAGCTAATCATCACTTTTTTGAATTTTCATTTTTTTGGCATATAACTCTATCAATTTCTGAAAATGATCTTTAATTTCTCTTTCTCATGAAATTCTCTTTCTCAACTTTATTTTTATTTGATAACTTAATTCTATTCTGTCATCTTTTGGATCAGATTAGTTAATTGCTTACAAATGTTATTAATATTTTCATAAAATCATTTCATTTATTTTGCCAATTACTTTGGTGGTTTCTTTTTAAAGGAACTTTATTTTCTCCTTTTGGTACTCCTCCCAATCCAAATTCTTTTAGTAAAATTTTATTGTTTTTCTCTCCTTCATCCATTCCTTTTCCCCAACCCCTTCAATTTTCTCCTTTCTTTCTCTTTCACAGCCTTGAAAAGTATGATTCTCCTTGCCCTACATTTATTTCATTCATTTTCTTAATTAGAATGACTTAAATTTATAGTACCTCTCTCTAAGAAATATTGTTTTAATTGAACCCCTTACCTTTTAACATACTCTAGAACCTAATTTATTATTCACTTACATGTTTTTTCTCTCTCTATGTCTCTCTCTCTTTTTCATTTTTTCTGCCTCTTTCTATCTTCCCATCTATCTATGTAGCTACCTGTCTGCTCTCTCTCTTACTCTGCCTCTCACCTCAATCTCCCTCTCTCTCTCTCACTCCTTACTCCTTTCTCATATAAGAGATCTATGGGACAAAACTTTTGCTCTCATATCTAATCAGCTTGACTGTTGATATGGTTAAAAATCTTCCAATTACTCTCTTTATTTCTCCATCTCTTTTTTTGAAGAATAATTTTCTAAGAATTCTCATTCTCAGAAATATCAAATCATAAGGACAATAAGATATAGTGGGGAGCACCTGATACTCTGGAACAAGGGGTCTAGTCATATACCTTGCCTTATACTCCACCATCTTTTCGTCATCTTGATGTCATTTCATCCAGTTCTTGGATCTATGTCTCCCTGTTTGCTCCTCCCTAGGCCATGAAACTCTTCCCCATACTCCTCTCGATAACTTACCTTACTACATTTTTCCTTCTATTGGGAATTAATCCCGAAAAATAGAACACTTTCTCAGAGAAGACCTTTTCTTTAAGTGGGATATACCTAGGGAGTTCATTGCAAGATACTCTTTGAAATACTTATACTCCCAGCTTCTGGTATTGCTTTATAATGCAACTAGAATATCTGGTGGTGTGAAATAATTCCCACTCTTTACTCTGTGACCTACCAATCACTACCATTATCCTCTCCAAGCCCTTTAGGCATGGCCAGAATTGAAGACCTCACACCTACATTTCTTCTCTAGTCCTGATCAAATAGTGTCTCTTGCTTTGGTCCCTTCTGGTCTATTCCTATTATTTACCTACAAAAATTTTTTTCCTCTGCATTGTTTCACCACCAAAATGTAAGGTGGAATGTGGATAAGTTTTTCTGTAATGGTAATTGAATTTTCCCTCCTTTGCTCTTGAATTTTTAACCTCTTAAAATAATTTGCTCCTTAGATTTGTTTGAAGAGCAGAAGTTCTTAACTAATTTTTTTGTGTGCCATGGACTCATTTGTAAATCTGGTGATACCCATGGGCCCCTTCTCAAAATAATATTATTAAATATATAAAATGAAATACTAAGATCACAAAGGAAATGAATTATGTTGAAATAAAGATATATTTTTCCATTCAAGTTTATTTAAACTTTGAAATTTATTCAGGTACAACTGTGGATCTATGAACATTACCCTAAAGATCCCTGTTGTAGATGCTATTTTCTCAATGAATGTTCTTTCGTTAAAGAGATACTTTTCAAAGTTTCATAGATACTGCTTCATTTAGTTTTAAGTATTTGAAACCATTAATTCCATTGCTTAGTTTTTCTTGTTACCTGAGCATATTTGTTTTTCTTTTGCTTGAGGAATTTATAGGTTGAATGCTATGGTCATTTTTATTTCCTTTTGAAAGCAATACTCCAACTCCTCTTTCTTCTAAAAGTTCAACTTTTTCACTGATGATTAGATTCAGTTTTTAGGATATGTTAGTTAGACTGGAAGTATAAACCAATATATTTTACCTTTAGTAATATATTCTAAATTTTGCTATGATTCCTTGTAAGCAAGGGGTAGCTTTTTGCTATTCTGGTTGATTTTCTTGGATGCCTGTCACAGTTATCACATATCCCACCTCTGTTTGAGTTATCTTAAGCCCCACTTGAACCTAACCCTTGGATTCTCTGTCTTGTTTTTGTGGCATATCTGTTTATCCATTGCTCCCTAAGGTCCTTTGGGCCTAGCCATTTGCTATGTTACTGTATCTTCCAAAACCTAAATATTGCTTGGCAACATATCATGAATTTAATGTGGATATGAGCACTCCTTTACTCGATGTCTCTACCACTAGAATTTGAGCCCCTAGAAAGCAGAGGATGATTTGATTTTTTCTATTTATTTCCTCAGAACTTCCTATCATGTTTGAATTATCATCATTGTCTTTTTATTCCATTGAAATTGTAATTCTATTTTCTAATTTCAAGCTTAAATATGAAATGTATTGTTTATTTAAGCTTAGTGTTTCTCTCTTGTCAGTGTTCTGTGAGTTCTTTTGATTTATATTTTGCTGTCTACTTCCATATTTTTTTCTGAGGGGAATTTTTTTTGCATGATTTGCTGAGAGATGATATTCACATTTTCATCATGTTATCCTGAATGACTTATAATGCTTGGAACATCTACACATCCTATCTCCAACTCTTGGTTCATAAAGCTTTCGTATGTGCCTCTAATATTTTCTTTTTACCCAATTAGTTAACTTCTGCCTCAGCATTTTTGCACTCCAACAATGCCATTCTCTTTTGAGAGAAACTACAGTTTGGGGAAGTGTCTCTTTCATGTATTCAAAGTCTCTACTCTTTTGTTAGTCATTAATTTATTCCATTGGGAACTCTAATTTTAGTCCTTTTTGTCTTTACTCTTTATATCTTTTTAAAATTAATTTGTTTCCCTTCAGAATCATTCTTGAGAGTCTTAGAATTACTCTGTTGTAATTTTTGGGACTTGTAAAATTTAATGTAATAACATTTCCTACCTCAAATTTTTTGTCAGTCTAGCCTCATCTCACCTTGAAGCACTTGTGCATTGTGGTAGATTGTTTTCCAAATTGTCAATTTTTACTCTTTTACCAGCCTTCGTCAATGTCTGTATTCTTCCAGACTTATTAACTGCCCTTCCATTCTGCACTGACAGAATGGAAGCATGCATGACTGTCGATCCCTCTGTCTCATTTACTGCTGTTCATTCTCCATTCTCTCAACCACTGGGGTCAGTCATCAACTATTTCATGGCTGCCAGCAGACTCTGAGGCGGTCTCTTTTCCTGGCCTTTTTCTCCACTTTTTTATTCCATGTTATTCATGTTGTAAAAGATTCAAAGACAAAAACTCTAAGAAAAATAAAGAAAGAGCATGTTTTGATTTACATCCAGGCTCCATCAGTTCTTTCACTGGAGAAAGAAAGCATTTTTCATCTTAAGTCCTTTGGAATTGTCTTGAATCATTGTATTGCTGAGAATAGCCAAGTCATTCACAGCTGATCATCATAAAATATTGCTTTTACTGTGTATACTGTTCTCCTGGTTCTGCTCATTTCACTTTGCATCAGTTCATCTAAGTCCAGATTTTTCCAAAAGCATCCTGCCTGTCATTTCTTATAGCATCATAGTATTCCATCACAATCATATACAACAACTTGTGCAGCCATTCCCCAATTGATGGATATGCTGTCAATTTCCAATTCTTTGCCACCACTGAAAGAACTGCTATAAATATTTTTGTACCTAGGTCTTTTTCCTTTCTTTAATCTCTTTGGGATATAACTACTTAGTCCAATTATAATTTCCAAGGTTGTTCAGATTCTTAGGCCCCTGCTAAGCTATTGAGGCTGGGTAGCCAACTGAAATAGCACCAAGGAGAAACTTCAAGAAAATACTGCAGCTGGTTCACCTTCCTACTTTCTGTCATCCTTATAGCCAGCAAACCATCTATCATATTACTGTATTCCAAAAAATTCTGAACTTCTAGGCCATTCTTTTCTCCACAGGCACTTTTTTGGAGCTTTTTAGATACATAGGCTCAACTCACTATGTGGTTAGAGGAATACATCAGGACATTTATGAGAGGTTAACTCTGAAAAATGATGTCTAATACTGCAGTAAAGATATAGTGCTCAGGCTGAGGATAGCCCGAAATGATGAGCTGGCAATGTTTTTTTTTTAATGTTAAAAATTACCATGTAATAACTTGTTTTATTTATTTTATTTTTGTTGGTATTTTTAAATATTGCATTGTTTCCTCCTTTTTAATGTTTTTTTTTTGCATTGGTAGTACAGGGAATCTGAATCTGGACCATTTCTTATTTCAACTCAAAGACTACATTAGCTTATTCTAACACTTTTCCAAAAGCAGGAAACAATGGACAAAGAATTGGTATTTGAATTGGGGGATATTTTGGTAAGAGATGATGATTATATTCTTTTTTGTGATTTGAATGATGAAGGGCATATAGAATGAGTAAACTAGAAAGTCCTGACAAATCTCCCAAGATGTTATAAGAAGGGAATAAACAGGTTGGATTTTGAAAAGCATCCACAAGAAGCATTTATTTCTTAAAGAGACCAGTATCACTAGGTACCCAATAGAGAGACGAACAGGCCTTGCAAAGAGTAAAGGGAGAAATGGTGAGTGAGAAAATTTCTTTTATTATGACCAGGGGACTCTGTGATCACTACGTGTGTCCAGTGATTGCTTAAGGAGAGTGGGAAGATGTCCAGCTGAGCAGATACCATTCTAGTGCTAATTATTAATCACTCTCACCTGAGCAAAGATCCTGACAGATTGTTAGAGATATCACAAAAGGAGAATGGAAAGGCTAATTACTTTTAAAAAACAGCATTCCAGTATCTCAAGAACACACTGAAAAGGATTGGTTAAACGGTATGGCCCCTCCCATGTTTTGCAGTGGAAGGTTTCAGGGGCAGCCACTAAAGACTATTGATCCACTTGGGAATCATGCAGGAAAATTTCTGGCTTTCTGTCATATTTGCCTTTCTGAGAGAGGCCCCACTAACTATGAATGCATGTTAAATGAAAATTAGCCTCCTTGTTTGAGAAGAGATGAAAAGGATTGAAGAATACCTCTTTATGAGTTCCTGGATAGAGTGGAAGAACTACTCCAAGAAAAAAAAAGCCAGGAAGAAAAGAAAAATAAATGAGGTAGAAAGGAATGAAAAGCAATGTTGAGAAGCTGGTAAGTAGAAGATCATTACTCAGAGAAGAAATAAAAGGGCCCAAAATACTATAAATCATTAGGAGAAAGTATATCTAGTGATTCTGAAGCCCTATTTAGGCGAGCTGAGGAACTTGGCAGCATATCACTAATGACTTGTAATAATGGAACTTTGGAACAAAAAGGAGGTCATGGCAAGTGAACAGTTACATTCTGTCAGAGTCCCATGACCTTTGAAACAGGTATGTTCTTAATAGATGGTTGTTGACTGATTGATGTACTGGTAATAGGGAATAGCTCAGAAAACATTCTCAACAGTACAACTTCTAGCAACACTGAAATATCCCTGTCTTCACAGCCAAAATGTAGATGTAATGTGACTGATGTTAGGAAGTAAGCAACATTGACATAAGCAAATGCAGTGTCCTAAGGAAACAGGTACTACCATTCCCTTCACCTCATTCTCAATGGGAAGGGTAATTAACAAACACTCAACTACAAACAAGAGGCACAAAGCCAGGGTTCCAAACCATTGAATCCATGGTGTCCTCTCGACTTATACCTACCTCAATAGCTCATACCTTTGCAAACTTCACAGTTTTATTAGATTGTTTTCTCAAGACATACCAATCATGGTTGCTTTGCTTGTTTTCTGTAAATATCCATGGTATTTCAGTCTGAGTAGAAACATGGATCTCATTGGCCAGGAACCTGTCCCAGCTACGTAACTACAGTCCAAGCATAGCTGGTTGTAAAGAGGACAATTGGCTGCAGCAATATCTATACCTTTCAGGCTTGTACCTCATTGTTCTTTTTGGGTACTCATATCTACATAGTCAAAAATTTCTCTTGTTGTAGTTGCTATTATTGTTTTTCTGGACCGTGGCTTGAGATACTAGAATGTAAGCTTTTTGAGTGCGTTATCTATACTGTTTTCTATTTATGGTTCCACAAAATCTATCACAATACCTTTTTCTAGGTACCATTAAAATGCAAATTCAGTCATTTTGCTCCTTAAAATCACATTTAAAAATCAGCAAAGAAATGGATAGGGCATGGTAGAGTTGGAATGCTATGATTGGGGATGGATAGAGGACAAAACACAATGATGAGGGGGGAGAGGGGGGACATCATAATATGCTGCTACAACAGGAGGGCTGGCACAAAGGAGGCCAAGGGCAACCTACATCACACTGGGACTAGAGTGGCATCTGGTGGTCGTACCCAGCCCTAGTGACAACACTAACAAAGTAACAACTCCATTTTTCTCCAACCTTGATCTAGTGCAGTGTCTAGCAAACCATTTTATATTTTACTTAACAGGAAGGCCTTCTTGCACTCAATACATGCATAGTTGATGTGTGCCTTTGGCATAGTGAAAAGCACTAGATTTGAAGTCAGAGGACTTGGGTTTGAATTCCAACTCTTAGTTACTGTGTGATCTTGGTAAATCACTGAGAATTTCTAGGCCTTATTTTTCCTCATATATCAAAGGAACTGAACTGGATGAATTCTAAGGTCTCTTCTAGTTCTAAAGCTATAATTCTAAAATTTCTTAGTTTTGATCCTAAGCATGATAAATGCTTAATAAATACTTTGCATGCAATATTGCATTCAAATTTAATAGACTGAATGCAGAGTTCTAGTATAGGTATGAAATATATCTCATGAGGACTTGGAAAAAGGTGTTGGGGAACTGAATAAATAAATGAAAAAA
Source organism: Trichosurus vulpecula (assembly GCF_011100635.1). Lineage (NCBI taxonomy): Eukaryota > Metazoa > Chordata > Mammalia > Diprotodontia > Phalangeridae > Trichosurus > Trichosurus vulpecula. The sequence continues at coordinate 206,756,569 of NC_050574.1, read as the reverse complement.
GCATTTTTGAAGTGCTTTTATATTTACAATGAAGGAAAAAAGAAGAGAAAAATGTGAAAAAACTGGATACTATGGAGGACAAGAAGTGTGAAATCAAAAAAACTTAATGTTAGAGAAAGTGTTCAGTAATTAACAGGAGGCAAGGACTGGGAAGAAGTTTGAAAACACATGACTTTGGCTGTCTGTAGTAGTTAGGTGGTACAGTGGATGGAAACTGATTTAAAGTCAGGAAGAGCCAAGTTTGAATTCCTTATAAAACATTTACTATCAAACTATCAAAGAATTATTTTATAGAGCAAGAACAAAGGTGACCAAATTCATCTGAAAGAACAAAAGGTCAAGAATGATAAAGCAATCAATGAAAAAAAAAGTTAAGGAGGGCAGCCTAGCAGTTCCAGATTTCAGACTATATTACAAAGTGGTAATCATCAAAACAATCTGATGTTGGCTAAGAAATAGAGGGGTAGACCAATGGAATTGATTATGTACCCAATACACAGTACTGAATGACCACTGTAATCTAGTGCAGAGCTTCTTAAACTTTTTCCGCTTGTGACCTCATCGGCACTTCTTAAACTGTGGGTCATGACCGACAGTTCAAGAAGTGCTGACTGATTCTAGTGTTTGATAAATCTAAAGACCCACACTTTGGGGGTCAGAACTCAACATATGACAAAAAGTTCTGGAAAAAGTGGAAAGAAATTTGGCAGAAACTAGGTATAGACTAACATCTCACACCATGTACCAAGAGAAGATCAGAATGGGTAAATGATTTAGACATAAAGAGTGATATAATAAATAAGTTAGTGGAGTATGGAACAATGTCATATCTACCGATAAGAGAAGAGTTTATGACCAAACAAGAGATAGAGGGGATTACAGGAAGTAAAATAGATCATTTTGATTACATGAAATTAAAAAGTATTTGCACAAACAAAATTACTGCTACCAAAATTAGAAGGAAAACAGGAAACCAGGAAAAAAATTTGCAGTAAGTTTCTCTGATGAAGGTCTCATCTCTCAAATATATAGGGAAGTGAGCCAAGTTTATAAAAATAAGAGCCATTCTCCAGTTGATAAATGGTCAAAGATATGAACAGGCAGTTTTCAGAAGAAATCAAAGTTATCAATTATCAGATGAAAAAAATGCCCTATGTCACTACTGATTAGAGAAATGCAAATTAAAACAACTCTGATATACTACCTTATACCCACCAGATTGGCTAACAAGACAGAAAAGGAAAATGACAAATGTTGGAGAGGATGTTGGAAAATTGCAAAAATAATGCCTTGTTGGTAAAGTAGTGAACTCTTCCAAACATTCCTGAGAATACTCTGTGTATTAGTAATATCATTACTAGGTCTATATCCCAAAGATATCAAAGAAAAGGGGAAAGGATGCATTTGTACAAAAACATTTATGGCAGCTCTTTGTGTAGTGGCAAAGAATTGGAAATTGAGGGGATACCTATCAATCAGGAAATTTTAGAAATTTAGAAAATTAGAAAAAGTTGTGGTATGTAATTGTGATGGAATACTATTGTGCACTAAGAAATGACAAGGGAGATGATTTCAGAAAAACCTGGGATGACTAATATGAACTCATGCAAAGTGAAGTGAGCAGAACCAGAAGAACATTTTATACAGTAACAGTAATATTATGAAAATGATCAGTTGTGAAAGATTTAGCTACTCTGATCAAGATAATGATAAGAGACAATTCCAAAGGAACCATGATGAAAAATGCTATTTACCTCCAGAGAGAGAACTGATGAACTGTGAGTGCAGATTGAAGTATACTTCTTTTTACTGTCTTTATTTTTGTAGTTTTATTTTGTTTGTGTTTTCTTTCGCTACATATCTAATATGGAAAAAATGTGACCTTGGGAATGTCATTTGCTCTCTTTTTATGCTCAATTTCTCAATCTGCAAAATTGGACTTTAAAGGATCAACCTCACGGGGTTAATTGTGAGGATTAAATGCAATTGCACACACACAGGTATAACTTTGCAAACCTTAAAGTTTTATCTCCATTTTAGCTATTATTATTATTCATATATAGTTAATTTGAATTTTGTGTAAAGGTAAATATACAGAGATCCAAGATTTTGCAACTGGGAGACTCATGACTAGAATATCCATGGAATATAAGACATTCTAAATGAACATCTGATAGAAAGAGTTGGTGGAGATGGGTAACAATTATAGAAAGAAGATATATTTTGTTATTGTTCAGTTTTTTTCGGTCATAACCAACTCTGTGACCCCATTTGAGGTTTTCTTGGCAAAGATATTGGAGTGGTTTGCCATTTCCTTCTCCAGCTCATTTTACAGATGAGGAAACCAAGGCAAACAGGGTTAAGTGTCTTGCCAAGAGTCACATAGCATAGTCACATAGTCTGAAGCCAGATTTATACAAAGTGTTCCTCACTCCAGGCCTGGAGCTTTATGGACTATGCTACCCAGATTTCTTCCCACGCCTCCCCGCCCCCCCCAAGAAAATAAAAACAAGATATATACTTGTGAGGAATTTTATGAGCACAATGATGGGAGCATGATAGAAAGCACATGGATAGAGATCAAATAAATGGAAAACAAAAATTCTGGTTAGATCAAATCTGCAGATTTGTATTCAAATCTGGTTACATCATGTTAAGAGACCACTGATAATTGGGAGCATAACCAAAGGAGAATCAGCAATATTGTGAAGGGAATCACATAGCACTTTGCTTGTTCCCCTCCAATGTAACCATCATATGGCATTTGATTAGCATTAGTATGTGTGTGACATTCTACTGTTAAAATTATGAACTTTGAAGACAGGGGTTATGTATTGTCTTACATGTACTTTGTGTCTCCTCTGAGGCCAGACACAGTGAGCCATACGCAATAGGTTAAGGTATTTAGTAGTTTAAGCTACTGAATTCCATGGTCCAACTTACTGAGATCACATCCTTCATCTTTACAGGACCTTAACACACCCATAGGCTACAAATCTCTCTCCCATCACTACACTAAATATAATTTGGCCTGGATTAGAATCACACAGGTTGTTAAATTCAGAGATCTGCATAACCTTAGAATAAAGAAAAGAAGTATCTTTTTTCTTCTTCTTCTCATTGTCAAGTATAGTTTTCCATTGCACAGATTCCTGCAACAGTGGACAAGTGAGTCATGGGATTATAGTGCTAACTCAATCATCCTTGACTGCAACGGGAAAATATAGCCCGGGTAGAACTTTCCAAGTCCTTCTGAAACTTTGTCAGTTTGGAAAATTGTTCTGTAAACCTAGAAGTGGAGGAAATAGAAATATATGACTGAAAAAGTTGGTGCTGGTACAGCATCCAGAGAAAACAAGAGAACTCTCTGTAGAAATTCACACTTGGGCAGCACGAGACCACAAACTCTATGAGAATGCTAAAAATCATCAGTCGTTTCCCAAACACACTTAAAATGAGAGGAAGAAAAACTCCACCCCCACCCCAAAGAGAGTGCTGAATGGTGTGGAATGCTTTCTGATAACAACTGAGTTATAAAATTTGAAAATGTAGAGTTTGTGACCTTTCCATTTTAGGTAACTTTAGGTCTTTGATGATGGAATGAATTAATAGGACTTATTAAGCATTTATTATGTGCAAATACTATACTTAAAATATTGTGGATTGGCACTAAAGGACAACTATTTTTTATCCTTTAAAACAGCATAGTGAAATGAAAAGAGTCCTGGACTTGGGGAAAAAGAAAGACGAGTTTGAATTCTGCCACTGACTCTTATTAGCTGTATAACTATATGGCAAGTCACTTTATCTCTCTGGGTTTCACTTCGCTCATCTGTAACGTAGAGATCAAAATACATATCCTTTGTATTTCTCAGAGGGTTGTTGTGAGAAAAGAGTTTTTGAAACCTTAAAGCCCTTTGTAAACATTTCTCATCACTAATGTGTCTCTGTGGAAATGAACTCGTTTCCAATGGCTTATTTCAAAATGAATTGGTTATTGTGTAAAACTTTGGATGTACTCTTATGCTCTTCAGGGACATACACTGCCTTTAGTTGTTCCTGAGTCCTGATACATGGCTGGAGATGCTGTTTCAACATGTTCTCCACTATTAGAAAAAGGCATTCAACTTCTGAACCATGGAATCCATTGTGAAGTATTCGTAATTGGGGACAGGAACTAAGTCTTCCATTCTTACACTAGCTCTTTCCCATCTCATACACCTATGTCTTCTTCTCTTAACCCATCCCCAAATCCACAGATGGAATATAAATACAATCTCTAAGCCAGTTTTGTGAATACTTTTAAGCACATACTATGTACTAATTAAATACTTGCTGCATAATAAATACAGCTAAAATCAGACTGGGCAAATAGAGTCTCAGGCATAGGTCAAATTTAGAGGGCACCAAATTGACCATGCAGGTATGGTGGATATAGCAACATTCCTACAAATTGGAGATTGATGAGAAAGAAGTAGGACTACTAGCATTCCAGACTTTTCCAAGAAATGCGGTTTGTCCATCAATGCCCCTTCACAGAGTTCTTGGGAAGACAAAATCAGGCATATGCTTTTACTTTAGGCTGTAATACCTCATCCACCTTCCATCCAGGTGAAAACTGGGAAGGAGGTATGGGAATAGAAATAGGGAATATCCCACTTGAGAGTCTAGACCTATTTCTCTTGTGTTCAGGCCTCTCCAAGAGTGATAATATGACTAGCGATCATGAACTCTTCTTTTCTTCTGCCCATGTAAACAGCAGTGGGAAGACCATACAAGTAACATACATACTCTTGTTTCTACCTCTTCTGTTTCTCAATTGAACATACTGGTTGTTTACCATCCATACCCTGCCATACTTAGTAAGAATACTTATTTTAAATAGGAAGCTCTTGTTCTAGTTATGTCTGCTCCCTTTCACAGACTCCTAGTAAGATCTGTCTATATTCATTAACTCTTCTTTTCTCCATTCTTCACCCCTTTGCAATCTGGCTTCAGACCTAAGCACTAAGTTGAAACTGTATTTAGCAAGGAGTTCTTGTTAAAAGAAATAATCTTTTCTTGTCATTTATCCTTCTTGACTTCTCTGGTGCTAAATACATTTTTGTTTCTTGCTTACAATCAACCACTCCCTCCTCTTGGATTTCTTCCCTCCACTTCCAAGAGGGTGTTCCCTCTTGTATCTTCTCCTAGAGGTTTGACCAGTCCTGAGTAAACTGTGCTGGATCATCACCCGCATCCTATCTCTTAACCATATGTGACTTACAGGACTTTATCCTAGGCCTCCTTTTTTTTTCTCTATAGCCTCTCTCAGCTCCAATTTATTCAGTTATCATTCCTTTTCATATGATTCCTAGTTCATATCCAACCCTAATCTCTGTCCTGAGCATCATTAATTGACTGTTGAATATTTCTAACTGGATATCCTGTAGGTATACCAAATTCAACATTGTCTTTTCCCCTAACTCCTTAAATCTAGAATGTAAGCTTATTGAAGGCAAGGAATTTTTCTTCCTTTTTTATCTTTTTTTTTCTCTAGCACCTAATAGCCACTTAATAAATTCTTGCTTGATTAGTTTGAATTATATTGGAAGCCTCCTGATGACCTGGGAGGTTCATATTATCCCCTTCCAGCCCTGTGGCAGTGTCCTAGGGTTTCTGTATTTCTTCCCAGACATACCCTAAACTGAGAGTGTCTTTCTTGTTTCTTACTAGGAACACAAATTCCCAGTTATGTGTCTGCCAATAACAAGTATTTCCTTAATATGATCATAAAAACATTTTTAGGCTCTGCTTACAAAGGGTCTATAAAGCATAACACTACATTTGTATAAAGGTAGAAGACAATCTCTGCCCTTGCTGATCAGGAACGAGGGTGTGCTAGAAGATGAGAGTTATGACTCATTTGGTTTGCATGGTTTCTGTAGGTATTGTTTGGGGTCATAATAAAATGTGTGTTTGTGGTGGGGGAGGGTTAGCATGGGAGCACTTCTAGACTAGAAGCTCTCTAGATAATCTAGATTTATGCTCTAAACAGAAGTAGCAAAAGACACCTAAGGCCCAGATTCCATGACAACTTCAGAATACCATGGAAGCTTGCCAAATCTGCTGCTTCATCTCCATTTGAACTATAAGATTGTATAGCATTATAATATTTTACCCAAAGGTTTCTTAGTAAAATTAGCCTGGCAGCTCCTCATGAAAATGGAAAATTCAGAAGCCACGCCAAATGCTTTGAAAACAGTGGGTTGCCGGTGTGACCTGCATTGTGAAAACTGTATAGTCTGTTTTCCTAGTTGTAATGCTATATTAAGCTGTAAATATTTTTCTTTTCCCTTTTTAAAAAAATGTTTTGTGATGTCACCTGTAGGCATCTGTCTGGTAGAATTTTAAAAGTATTTATTATTCTGTTTTCTAGCTCTGTCCAGATGTTTAGCTACAGGGTAGTGTTACTGCATAGATTAGTACAGCTGGTTAGGAGACACTGTGCTAAATATGTAGAGCATCTGTGGTTTGTCTAGGGAGGTTGAATTTCAATTAATTAAATGTGCAGCTAACTTACAAAGATCTTTTACATTTCAGCAAAACTGACTTCAGAGTAGAGCTAATTTTAAAAGCCAAGAATAAACATTACAACAGCAAACTTTTTTCCCAAATGGCCCCAAACTATTTGTATGTGATATACAAATAGAGTAAAAGTAAAACATTTAAATTAAAACAAAAAACCCTAAAATGTTGAAAAAAAAGAAAGAAAGAAAAAAGAAAAGACAAGAAAAAAACTCATGGTCATGTTATTTAGAAAACAAGTCCCGTTCCAATATTGCTGAAAAACATAGTGTCTCTTTGGAAGAGATTACCTGAAAATTAAGCTCTCAGCTTTCATGAAGAATTTAATTCAAGAAGCCACTGTTTCCTACTGCCTCCTGTCAGCTTGGGTTCTTGCTCTTATTTATAAACATTTTTTTTTGGCGTCAAGAGTAATCATCCCAACAACATTATACAGAGCCAAAATTAATCAGACTGCAACTACAGCTTACACTACTTATGATTACAGTTGTGATGTTTAGATGGATTCCCTGGCTTAATATTCTGTTAGGAGGTCTTTTGTCATTATTCAGACATTTGGAAAATGGATTTTGTGAAGAAAAAAAAACATTCTACAGTGAATGCCTGCAAAACCTTCCCCTGAACATCTGCAACAAATTAAAAGATGCTTATAAATATAATAAATAAGGCAACTGGAAAAATACCAGGAAATAAACAAAGCTAGATTTCTGTTTTCTTTGGTTAGCTACAAATAATTTTATTTGTAATGGTTTTTGCAATCTCTGTGGCATACATGCCAGACACCTACCTGATATGAGAGACTCCCCGACTGATTAGCCTGAGTCTGATTTTTTTTAAAGAAAAGAAAAAAAAAGCAGCAAAGAAGGTTGGGACTAGACTTTATGTTCATCATGAATTGGGATTGCGTAGTAAGTGGTTGAACATCTAATGTGTGAAAACTCATTAGACTTCTTTTTTTCTGCAGGTTGCTTTATCTAAATATGCTACTGATCTGAGAAAGAAGCAGTTCTTGATCACTTAACAAGCACTATAGCCTTCCTATTGTTCCAAAAGCTGTCTAAAAGGGTTTATTGAGTTGTGTCTTGCTTGCTTTGAAGCTATCGAGCCAGTTACATGGAAATATTAATCCCCAGGTGAGTAAAATTCATTGTCAAATTCTTTATTTTTCTTATTGGGTAAACTTTTCTCATTAGTCTTCAATAAATCCACCAACTGGGTTTCTATATTCCAGGATGGCGGCTACCAACCTCTCCTAGGATTTCAAAAGCTCATCACCTGTTTAAAAGGCCAATGGCCCCTTTTCAGGTTTCCCTGAAATAGGTAACAATACCTGGCTTTTAAAAACAGGAGAAATTAAACTTTGTAGCATTTTGCTATTTGAATGACCTACTCAGTGGAATTACAGCAGCAAACTAATCCTTTAGGAGAGATGGCTCTATCAATCTTTGGATTTTTCTAATGTGGAAGCTACTCAATTGCATCTCAGAAATCAGGGAGGTAATTACTCATGCAGACAGCACAAAATGAAAGAAAAAAATGCAAGTTCTGCTGAGTATCCCTTTTAGAACAAGCAGTGGAACAAGGAAAACAGCCTCCATAATCAGTCAAATTCTTCCACTAATTTTTCAGGTGTTGAAGGCTCTAGTGAGAATACATGCTATGAAAGTTAACAAAGCAAAGTGGCTTTAAGAGAGGATTCTGTAGGAGAGAGAAAAAAAGAAAGTGATATTCTTCTTATTAAGCAAATATTCTTCTGGGGATGCAGTTCAGAATCTTATAACTTCATTGTCACAAATAAATGTACTAGAATGCTGGCCTGGTATTCTTCCTGTTCATATAGCAACAGTACTGTCATCTTGTTCACTAGCAACATTCTTCCATATTCTGAACTATGAATCCCACTTAAAATTTTCATCTTTAATGGGTGAAATTTGGGAGTTTGGGAAACTGATTAATAACTGAAAGACTGGCAACATGAAGGCATTTGAGGAGAGTTATTGCTTATTATATTATTATTATATTAGTTTATTTAAGACTTTGTTGTGAATGAAAAATTTAAAGTATTTAAACTTGCAATTCAAAACCTTACATCATTACTTTAAAATGCTGTGATCAAGATGATTAAATGGCTCAGTAGAGTTTAACTTTCTTTTCAGGCAACTGTTCTCTCTCATGTAGTCATGGTAAGCTTTCTGCTGACTTTGGAATGCTTAGAGTTTTCTGACTTGGTAACTATCATGTTTTGTAATATGTTCACAGGCAGATTTGGCAATCATATTCTCTTTTCTCTGCCTTCCTTTGAACTCAACTAGAAATAAGTGAATCATATATTTTGAAGGTATCTTTAATGGAATTTTCCATTTTGAGGAAAACCAATGTTTCTTCCAGTTTTAAATCTGTTAGAGTTCTATGAATCCCTGAATAGAAAAGGTAAATAAATTGCCTTATTTTGAAAACATATTTCTCCTTTTGTTCTGTGCTAACCTTTAAGCTCATGGTCCTCCTCTGGCTGGCCTAACTTTCAATCATTTCAACTCAACAAAGCTTTTCAAGCTCCTATTATATACTTACATACATGTATTTTTTCCCCACAAAAATGAAAACTAGGAGAGTAGATATGATAACTTTTTCTTTGGTCTTTATGTTCCCAGTGCCTAACATGTACCTGGCATGTAATGGAAATGATAAATATTTGTTAATTGGTTGGTCCTCTATGCCAAGTGCAATGTCAAGTGGTAGAGTAGATAAAAGTATAAGTATATCTCTTGCTCCTGTGGAGCTTATAATCTAATAGGAGAGATATGACATAAGCTCAGAAAACATAGAAACGTGTAAAAGTTAAGCCCTTAAGAGAGGAACAAGTGCAAAGTGATGTCTGAGGAAGGAAAAAGAAGAATCAAGAAAGGTGTAATGAAGGAGATGGCATTTGAACTGAATCTTGAAAGATAGATAAGATTTTAAAAGGTAGAAATGAAGAAGGGAGAAGGGGATTCAAGTATTGAAATACTTTTGATAAATAAAAATAGAAGCAGCTAACTAAAGGGCATAGGAGATAAAAAGTACTGCACTTTGCTTAAAGCATGGAGTGAATGGTAGAAAATCATCAAAACTACAGCTACACTATGTAGAAGGCAGCAGCAGTAGCTTTGGAAACTACTGAGACAGCCTAGAGACAGTAGTGGGGTGAGACAAGTCAGAAAGAGATTACAAGGGATCTGTTCCTTGCACTGGGTGTAGTTGGTGCTGAATGGCAACTCTCTTGCCCATACATAGTTCTAGGTCACAGTTCCAGGGTGGAGAGGAGTGCTTGTGGTTGGTCACAAGGGAGAAGGGGCCCTTTCTGGGTAAAGACCAGGGTACAGAACAGGATAGCGGTGACCACATACATCCCTGCTTCCACAATCTTGGAAACACTGAAAACTTGCGGACCTCCCAGAACTAGCACTGAAAACAGCATCACAAAAGAGCAAGTTTGACATAGTACCTCTCCAACTCCAGGTGAGCAGAGCCCAACTTTAACATAAAGTTCAGACTCAAGAAATAGGCTAGAAAAAGAAGCAAACAACAACAACAAAAAGGACCTAACCATAAAAAGCTGCTATGGTGGCAGGGAAGACCAAACTCACAAACTCAAAAGAAGATAACAATGTGAAAACAGGTACGAGAAGGCTTCAAAGGAAAATGCCAATTGGACCCAAGCTCAACAAGAATTCTTGGAAGAGTTTTTGAAAAGGGGATAAGAGTGGTAGAGGAAAAAAATGAGAAAAGAAATGAGAGTGTTGCAAGAAAATTATGAAAAGAAGATTAACAGCTTGGTAAAAGGGGCCCAAAAATATTGAAGAAAAGAGTTCCTTAAAAAAATAGAATGGGGGGAGGGTAATGGAGCCAAGATGGCAGAGAAAAGACAGAGACTTTCCTGAGCTCTCCCAAATTCTCCTTCAAACAACTCTAAAATAACATCTTAAAGCAAATTCTGGAGTGGCAGAACCACAAAAGAACAAGGTGAAAAAAATTACTAGCCCTAGACAATATAGGTCAGCATGAAAGGTCTATTACACCAGGGTGAGAATGGAGCTCAGGTCAATGCAGGCAACAGCCTAAAGACAGCCACAGAGTAGACCTTGGCAAGTCAGCAGCAGACCTTAGGGGTAAATGAATACGCAGCAGTAGGTTCTGGAGTTTTTAGCCCACAGCCAGTAAGGAGGTCAGCTATCTGACCAGGAGGAGATTACAGGAATCCCTTTGCTGGCACTGGGTGCAGGACTTTGTTGCTTTGCTCATACTTTGATCCAGGATACAGTCCTGGGTCACAATTTGAGGGCAAGGAAAAGCACTAGAATACCAGCGCTAGTGGCAGGGAAGTGAAGATCCTGGTCACAGGTCCAAGGTAGAAAAGAGTGCTTTTGGTCATTCACAGACTACAGCACAGGTCAGGAGGATTGTAAACACACCTTTCCTTAGATCATACCCCCTTGGAAGAAATGAAAACTTATAGATCTCCTGAGCTAGCTCTGAAAACAGCTGCATAAAAAACCTGAAGCTGGAGACAGTGCTCCCTTCATGCAGGGACCAGTGCCCAACCTTAACATAAAGTAAAAAGTCAAGAAATAGGCTGGAACATGAGCAAATGATGAAAAGTACCTGGCCATAGAAAGTTAGTGTGGTGACAGGGAAGACCAAAACATAAACTCAGAAGAAACAACAAAGTCAAAATTGCTACAACTAAAACCTCAAAAAAAGTGTGATTGGGTTTCAGGACCAAAAGAAATTTCTGGAAGATTTCAAAGAGGATTTTTAAAATCCAATAAGAGAGGTAGATGGGGAAAAGAAATGAAAGCTATGTGAGAAAATCATGAAAAAAGAGTCACAACTTGGTAAAGGAGGTAAAAAAAATACTGAAGAAAATAAGATCTTAAAAAACAGAATAGGCCACATGGTAAGAGAGGCACAAAAATCCACTGAAAAGACCTCCTTAAAAAATAGAATGGGCCAAATGGAAAAAGAATCACAAAAGCTCACCGATGAAAACAATTCTTTAAAATTAGAATTGGGCAAGTGGATACTAATGACTTCATGAGACATCAAGAAATAAACAAAATCAAAAGAGTGAAAAAAGAAGAAAATACAAAATATCTCATTAGAAAAATAACTGACTTGGAAAATAGGTTGAGGAGAGATAATTTTAGAATTATTGAACTGCCCAAAAACCATGATCAAAAAAGGAGCCTAAAAACCATCTTACAAGAAATTATCAAGGAACACCGTCTTCATATCCTAGAACCAGAGGATAAAACAGAAATGTAAAGAATCTACTGATCATCTTCTGAAAGAGATTCCAAAATGAAAACACCCAGGAACATTACAACTAAATTCCAGAGCTCCCAGGTCAAGGAGAAAATATTGAAAGCATCCAGAAAGAAGGAAATTAAAATATCATGGAACTACAGTCAGGATAAACAAGATTTAGGAGCTTCTACATTAAAAGAGTAGAGGGCTTGGAATGTGATATTCCAGAAAGCAAAGAAGGAGGTTTAGGAAGCAAAAGAGGATTGCAACCAAGGATCACCTACCCAGCAAAACTGAGTATAATCCTTTAGGACAGAAATTCTATTCAATGAAATGGAGGACTTTCAAGCATTCTAGGTGAAAAGACCAGAGTTGAAAAGAAAATTTGTCTTTTAAATATGAAGTTCAAGAGAAGCATAAAAAAGGTAAACAAGAAAGAGAAATCATAAAGGATTCAATAAGATTAAACTGTATATATTCCTACATGAAAGATAATACTTGTAACTCTTAAGAACGTTCTCATTATTGGAGCAGTTAGGAGTATACCTAGAGGTCATAGGTATGAGTTGACTATGGAAAATAAGGGTAAGAAAGGAGAATGCACTGGGAGAGGGAAAAGGGAGCAATGGAATGGGGGAAATTATCTCACATAAAAGACGTGTGAAAGAGCTTTTAGTCTTTCTCGCAGGTCCAGAGCCAGACCGCGCAAGATGGACTGAGTGATCCGTGGTCTGAGGAAGGGTGCGAGCTTGGTCTTCCGTGCTCCCGTAAAGCACAGGAAAGGAGTCGCCAAGTTCCTGGGCAGTCGACTTCGCCGAGAGGCATGGCTACATTAAGGGTATCGTAAAGGACATAATCCATGATCCAGGCCGAGGGGTTCCTCTTGCAAAAGTAGCTTTCCGGGATCCTTACCGATTTAAAAAGGAGACAGAGTTGTTCATTGCTGCTGAAGGCATCCATACTGGCCAGTTTGTGTACTGTGGTAAGAAAGCTCAACTCAACATTAGCAATGTCCTCCCAGTTGGCACTATGCCTGAAGGGACCATAGTGTGCTGTCTTGAAGAAAAGCCTGGGGACCGGGGTAAGCTTGCCTGTGCGCCTGGAAACTATGCCACAGTGATTTCTCACAATCCTGAAACCAAGAAGACACGAGTAAAACTACCTTCAGGCTCTAAAAAAGTGATCTCCTCTGCAAACAGAGCTGTGGTTGGTGTTGTTGCAGGAGGAGGTCGTATTGATAAACCCATCCTTAAGGCAGGTCGTGCCTACCACAAATACAAGGCCAAAAGAAACTGCTGGCCTCGTGTCTGGGGTGTGGCCATGAATCCTGTGGAACATCCCTTGGGAGGAAGTAATCACCGGCATATTGGAAAACCATTCACCATTTGAAAAGACGCCCCAGCTGGAGCAAAGGTCGGTCTTATTGCTGCCCCCCGTACTGGTCAACTCTGGGCTACCAAGACTATACAGGAGAAGGAGAACTAAAGTACAGAATCCTGACAATAAAATTATTTTGGAAATTGTAAAAAAAAAAAGAAAGAAAAAAAAGAGCTTTTACAATGGAGGGGGCAATGGTGAGGTGTTAGGGGGTGCTTGAGCCTTATTCTCATTGTAATTGCCTCAAAGAGGGGGTAATATACACACTCAACTGGGTATAGAAATGTATCATACCCTATAAGAAAGTAGAAAGAGAGGAGGAATTAGAGAAGGGGGGTGGGGATCTGCTAGGAGTATGAATTGGGGGAAGTGGTAGTCAGAAGGAAAATACCTTTGAGGATGGGCAGGGTGAAAGGAGAAAGACAGAGAGAGATAGGATAAATAGAGGAAAAATGGGATTGAGGGAAATACACAGTAATTATAACTGTAATAAAATTTTTGTAGCAAAATTTGTTATAAAGGCCCCATTTCTCAAATATATAAAGAACTGAGTCAAATTTATAAGAATACAAGTCATTCCCCAACTGATAAATGATCATAGGATATGAACAGGTAGTTTTCAGATGAAGTAATAAAAGCAAAGTGAAAGGAGCAGAATGAGGAGAACACTGTACACAGTAACAACAATACAGTACAACCATAAACTGTGAATGACTTAGCTATTCCTAGCAATTGTAATATCAGTGTTGCTACTAGTTGGCGTGAAGGTGAAAGTCCAACAATAAGACCAACAACAAGAGCACATAGGAGGGCTGCTAGCACTGGTTCTTTGATCTGCTTTTCTAAGGAAAGCAACTTTAAAGAGTTAACAATCTTTAATTAAACATACCTATATTATTTACTTGGTTCAGGGAGAAAAGTCAGCCCCCTGAACTTCAGAGCAAATACAAAAAGAAAATGTAAACAGATAATTAGACAGGCTTTTGTCTGACCATAGCAATACATGCATAGTTACCAGAGAGAGAGAAGCATTAGTATTTTGGGTTTTCAAAGCTGGGGAGGGGAGAGAGCTCCTTGACAGCTACCCAGAGTCTCCACACCAACACTCTTGCAATGAGTGTGGCCCCAAAAGCAAATCACTAACCTCGGAGCTCATATACCCTGTTCAGAGGCCCTGTTTAAAGCCTACTGAGCAAAAAGGGGCATGGGAAAGATCTTTAATCACTAGCACCACACCACGTACATTGTTTCCAATCAATGATTCTTGATTCAAACAAAGATAAGACTCAGACATGGATTGCCTCAGTGCTGGGAAGCACTCCAAAACAAAAGACCACACTTTGCTTGCCATTACATTTGAAAGGCAACTCTCATCAAAGGTACTTGATTGCCTCAGTGCTGGGAAGCACTCCAAAACAAAAAACGAAAGGTCCCACTTTACCTGCCTAATTCAAACAAAGGCAAGACTCATTAAAGGTACTTGATTGCCTTAACATTCCAAAAGAGAAAACAGTAAAAAAAAAAAAAGTTCCACCATGATTACCATTACAGCAGTATGATACAAAACAATTCTGAAGGACTTATGATGGAAAATGCTATCTACTTCCAGAGAAAGAACCAATGGAGTCTGAACTGAGATTGAAACATACTTTTTCTTATACTGTATTTTTACTGGGTTTTGTTTTTGGCGTATGTTTTCTCTCACAGCATGAGTAATATGGGAATACGTTTTGCATGATTCCACTGGTATAGTTTATATTAAACTGCATCCCTTCTCAAGGAGCAGGGAGGGGAGTGGAGGAGTTAGAGGATTTGGAACTCAAAAATTTTTTAAAAATGTTAAAGTTCTTTTTACATGTAATTGGAAAATAATATTGAATATCCATAATCTCCCTCCCCCTCTTCCACCCAGAATTGGCCTAATGGTAAAAGCCACAAAAATTCACTGAAGAAAACTTCTTGAGAATTAGAGTAGGACAAGTGGATGCTAATGACTCCATGAGACATCAAGAAATAGTTAAACAAAGTCAAAAGAATGAAAAAAAATAGAAGAAAATGTGAAATGTCTCATCAGACCTGGAAAATAGATCAAGGAGAGATAATTCGACAATTATTGGACTATCTAATAGCTATGATTAAAAAAAAGAGCCTAGACATCATATTTCAAGAAATTATCAAGGAAGACAGCCCCATTTTCTTAAATGTAGATGGTAAAATGGAAATTGAAAGAATCCACCCATCACCTCCTGAAGGAGATACCAAAATGAAAACTCCCAGGACTATTATAGCCAAATTCCAGAGCTCCAAGGTCGAGGAGAAAATATTGTAAGCATCCAAAAGGCAACAACTCAAATATTGTGGAACCACAGTCAGGGTAACACAAAATTTAGCAGTTTCTACATCAAAGGAGCGGAGGGCTTAGAATATGATAATCCAGAAGGCAAAAGAGGTAGGATTACAATCAAGAAACATCTACACAGCAAAACTGAGTATAATCCTTCAGGGGAAGAAATTTATGTTTAATGAAATAGAGAACTTTTAGGCATTTTTTATGAAAAGACCAGAGCCGAATAGAAAAATCGACATTTAAATACAAGACTTGAGAGAAACATAGAAAAGTAAACATGAAAGAGTAATCATAAGGGACTCAATAAAGTCAAACTGTTTACATTCCTATATGGGAAGATGATACAAGTAACGTCTAAGAACTTTATCATTATTAGGGCAGTTAGAAGTAATTTACATGGACAGAAGGCATGAGAGTGATTTGATTATGTTGGGATAATCTCCAAAATAAGTAACCAATTAAATAAACAAAATGAAAGTAAGAAAGGGATGCACTGGGAGGAGAGGCAGAGGTAGAATAGGCAAATTTTTCTCACATCAAAGCTTCATGTAAGGAAGAGCTTTTACAGTGGAGGAGAAATTGGGAGGGGGGGATGAGAAACACTTGAACCCCACTCTCATCATAATTGGTTTAAAGAGGGAAGGATATATACACACACACTCACACACTACACACATACACAGTCAGGTATAGAAATCTGACAATAGAAAAATAGGGGAGGGGGATAACAAATATGGGGGGAGGATAAAAGGGAGAGAGATTTAAGAAAGGCAATGGTCAGAAGTAAAGGGAGGGACAGGATCAAAAGAGAGAGAAAGATAAAAAGAAGAAAAGAGGTCTGAGGGAAATACACAGTTAATAATCATAACTAAATGTTAATGGAATACGTTCACCCGTAAAATGGAAGCAGATAGCAGAATGGCTTAGAAACCAAAATCCAATAATGTGTTGTTTACAAGATACATCCTTGAAACAAGACACATATAAAGTTAAAGTAGGGGCTGAAGCTAAATTTATTGTGCTTTGGCTAAAGTATAAAAAAGCAGTGGTACTAATCATTATCTGAAGCAAAGCAAAAGCAAAAATAGATCTAATTAAGAAAATCAGGGAACCTGCATTTTTCTAAAAGATACCCTAGACAATGATTTAATGCATAAAAACTTCATAGCAAGTTTCTCTGATAAAGCCTTGATTTCTCAAATATATATGGGAGTGAGCCAGATTTATAACAATAAGAGCCATTACTGAACTCACAAATGGTGAGAGAATATGAACAGGCAGTTTTCAGAAGAAGAAATCAAAGCTTTTTATAGACATGTGGAAAAAAATGCTCTAAATCACTTTTGATTTGAAAACTACTCTGAGGTACCACCTCATACCTATAAGAAATGACAAATGCTAGAGATGTCGAGGGAAAGTAGGTGCACTAATAAACTGTTGGTGAAGTTATGAATTAGTCTAATCTTTCTGGTAAATAATTTGTGACTGTACCCAAAAGGCTATAAAACCATGCATATTCTTTGACCCAGCAATACTACTACTAGTTCTATATGCCAAAGAGATCAAAGAATAAGGAAAGGGATCTATATGTATAAACATATTTATAGTAGCTCTTTTTGTGCTGGTAAAGAATTGGAAATTGAGGGGATGTTCGCTAATTAGGGAATGGCTGAACAAGCATATGAGTGTGATGGAGTACTATTGTGTCATGAGAATTCAGTATGGAGGTGGTTTCAGGAAACAGATGGAAAAATATATGAACTGATGCAAAGTAAAGTGAGAAGAACTGGGAGATCATTGTTCACAGTAACAGCAATATTGCAATGATGATAATCAACTGTTAAAGATTTTGACACTTTGATCAATACAATGATCCAAGACAATTCTAGAGGCTTCATAATGCAAAAATTCTATTCACCTCCAGAGAGAGAACTGATGGACTTTGAGTCCAAATTGAGCAAAACTTTCTTATTTTCAAATTTTTTTTTTTTTGCAAAATGACTAATACAAAAATTTTGCATACAATTGATATAATTTGCTTGTATTCTCGGTAGGTAGGGTAGGGGATGGGAGAGAGGGAGAGAATTTGGAACTCAAAATTTAAAAAGAAAAGATGTTAAAATAAATAAATAGATTTTTTAAAAAAAATCTATAGTCGTGGTTTGAAGGTCTTTCTCTTCATGCCTTGCAGAACTTATTTCTGAATTGAATTGTTCAATATAATCACTATGTGTCTTGGACTTTGCAGCCTTGAGTTGGTCCCCCACCCCCTGAGATAATCTGAATTTTTTCTATTGGAATTTCATTTTCTATATTCCAAAGTTCTGGTCAGTACTCATCTACTATTTCCTTTACTATGGTCTTAAGGATTTTTGTCCTGTCATGTTCTTCTGGGAAACCTTTAATCCTTATCTCTACACATTCTATCTTTGAGATCCATATGTTTTGTTTGCATGGCATGCATATTTTCTTTCAATGTTCTTGTTTGTTTATTTAGCTTTTCTTTTTCTAGGTTGTATTTTATGTCTGTTCTCTCTTTTGTTTCTTTGATGAGACTTGCCATTGCAGATTCTGGTTTTTCTATTCTGCTCATTATTATTGTTGAGCTGGTCAAAAAGTCTACTGTTGTAACTCTCATTTCTCTTTTAATCCACTCAGAAATAGCATGTTATAGTTCCACACTCTCCTCAAATTTCCCTGGGTCTTCTTTTTCATCAAATGTTGAATCATTTTCTTTCATTTTGAAGTACTTGTTTAGAGATGCCTAAACTTGTTACTGGATCTGGGAGCCATATTTCCTTCCACTGCTAGTATTTTTCCTGTTGGTTTATCTTTATGTTCAGGGTCTTTGAGATGTCTTTTTTTATGGCATCCTCATTATTTCTAGTCTCCCTCCCCCTGCCTTCATTTTGCTTATCACTCACATCTGACTCCCTCTCCTCTCATTGTGATTTCCTTGAGGGGTAGGTCTCAGAGTCTCGCAGCCTCCTCTCCCACTGGGCAATTCGCAATACACAAGCCTAGGTTTCTGCCCCAAATGGCTTTTGAGTAGTCAGACCTGGCCTCAGCTTGATATTGTGCTCTTCCCTTAGGGTTGGGAAATACTGCACAGCTGCCCCCCACCCCACCCCACCAAACACACAGTGTCTTGTCCTGGTGATCTCTGCTACTCCCCTCTATTCCTTTGCTCTCTGGCCTGGCAGTTCAGAGTCTGTTGGTACCAACAGCTAGATCCTGCTTCCCTAGGTGCTGGTAGGGCCTCCTTTTCCTGACTTGTCGGCATTGTTGCTTCTGGGTTGCAGTCCCCAGCGAGATTTTGCTCCTTAAAGGCTGTGGCCAAGTAGGCTGTCAAGGCCTGAGGAAATGTCCACAGTCTGTAGTCAGGGTCTTTGTGGCACTAGTAGTGGGCAGGCAGAAACAGGATGTAGGAGTGGGCTTTGATATAAGCATATGTTGTGTTCTTGTATCTGCTAATGTGGCCTCAATGCCCTAGCGTGAGAGATGGGAGAGAAGTGCTGAGTGAGCTCACGGTCAGTGAGTATCAATTTGTATCAGTTATAGCTAAGAATTGGAAACAAAGATGCCCTTCAATTGGGGAAAAGATAAATAAATTGTGGTACATGACTCTAATGGAGTATTAATGTATTGTAAGAATTGATGTGTGATGAACACAGAGAAGCATGGACAGATCTAGATTAACTGATGTAGAATGAAGTAAGCCAAGCCAAGAAAATAATATGCGCAGTAACAACAGTTATGTAAATGGAAACTATACACTAAAAAAAGTAAATGTAACAAAATTATAAATATCAAGTGGGACTTTATATTCATTATCAATAGCAGTGTCTTCCTAGAAAGGTCTAGTATGTTAAAGTCAGGGGTGGGGAAGAATTTGTTTTGTGAAGCTTGGATTCAGTCAAAGGGCTGCACTTGAGGACCTAGAGGGCCATGACATCCTGCTAAGGATATTTTGCTAAGCCTGTAGAATGTTGGGTTATGCCAGTTACAGAATAATCAACTGCCTCAAAAAGATATTTCTTGCTCTTCTCAAAATCAATTTAATATCATGTTAAAACATACAGAACCTAGGAAAGTTGTATTTTGTTTTTGATTAGTAATACCCTACAACTGTAGTTTTGAGGATTAAATGAATGAAAATGAATACTAACTTTCCAGGTCATGTGAGCAACAACATGGCAGATTAGACATTACCTCTAATCATCATGACCTCTCAAACCTCTCCAAAACAGAAATTATGCACCAAAGGTAAAGCAAATTCAGCTTTTTCCATGGTTTAGGATACCCAGAATCCAAAAGATGTCAGGAACTAACTTTATGGAGGTAGGAGGTCCACAGGTATCACACATTTTTGGACTTTCTCAGCATATCAATAAGTTATGCTGACTGTGATTTTTTTTCCTCTTTAAAAAAATGCTATTTGTCACATAGGATGGCTCTTGGGGAGGGGAGCAGGGATGGACACATGGAATACTATGTAGATGTAAGAAACAGAAAACATCAATTAAAAACTTATTTTAAAAGACAATATATTTTAACTAGAAAAAGACAAAGAGGCTAACAGCATTCAGCTTTAGATGATAGTGGCAATGATTGATAGTGGTACTTTCTTGCCATAGTTAAAAACATCAACAACTCACATGTTCATGGTACTTTTAGGTGTGTTAAACACCTTTATCATAACAACCCTGTGAGGTAATGTTAGTTTTCTTGATTTGATGCTGAGGAATTAGAGACTGATTCAATTGAGTTGGTTTATAATTGAAACTGAGACATGATCACACAAGCTAGTAAAAGTATATAAAGGGGAACTTGAACTCAGGTCTCTTGATTCCAAGTCTGTACACAATCTATTAATCTACATTCCCTCTTAAGAACCACAGAGTAGCACGGTGCCTGGCAAATAGTGTTTGTTGATAAAAAAAGTTTGTGATTGACTGAATGAATGAAAGACAGATTTATATAGATGCAAGACAATACACAAACGTCTTATTATAAGATCAAATCTTAACTATCATCGTAGTCCATTTAAGTTTCATTTCCCCATACCCTCAGCTTCCTATCTTCTTTCTTTGAGAAAATGGACTCCAGTTTTAAAAGTACTTGGCCTCTGCACAGAAATAGCACAGTTTATACACTTATATGTCCTTGGTTTCATTTTTAATCAGCAATACCCACAGAAATGTATACTTTGTCATGGTTAGGGTCAGTGGCCCTGGTAAGGATAGGCCAGGGCTGCCTATGCCTCCTCAATGTGAACTTTTTAAAGTTCCCTCAGGGAGCATGATTCCAGGGTCTAGGTAGGTGTGCATTAATGCTAAGCAAGAAGTAACGTCTGTGGGCAGAGCACCCTGCCTAATTCCTCAGTTTCTGAACTTTTGTATTTGAGAGTACCCTACTTCTGAGGTAACAATGTCATTCCTGCTTCAAGATGTATACTTTGGGAGTTTGGGGGAATGCTCATTGGTTGGAGAAATTTGTTTTATTTTTTAATATTTTGATTACCTTTATGATTATAAACTGAATTTAAAAGAAAAGATTAATGGGCTGTGAAAAGAGAAGATGAATGGAAAGCATTAGTCCATTGGTGCCTTCAGTGTCTGGGTGGGATTTTTTTTCTTTCTCAGTGATGTGGTCACCCCTGACCATCATTGTCCATAGCATTCAGCATGGTTTCAGAGCTGGTATCAAAGGTAGTTTGGGCTCCATATTAGCTTTCCAGATGGACTTGCACATTTTATACATCTGCTCCAAGCAAGTGCTCTGGACCACAAAGTCATTTATGAGTAACTAACTACAGGCAGTCAGTGAGGTCCAAGAAATAAATGAAGGGCCTACAGATTTTAGGGGATTTAGGGCCAATGTGATACCTACAGTGGCTATAGCTGCCATGAATATGCCAGCATAGTTCTGAATTGAAAAATATAAGACTCTCTTCATGGAAGTCAGAACCAAACTATTTATTCCAAAACCAGAAAGCCAAATCCCAACACCAGAAACTAAATCTATCATAGCAACAAAGAAATCCATACACAATAACAATGCAATCCCCAAGCCTCCCCTACCTCAAGCCTTCCCAGAAACCAAGCTCCCTTAAGCAATATCAGCTCCCTTTCTCACTCATGCTAGTTCCTCTCCCTGCCTTCTTCCTCTCCGAGCTGCAATGCCCACCATCTCTCTCCCAGCTCTGACTCACTCCAACTTCCTGCTCTACCCATTTGAAAAGCTCCTTCTACCACAGGCTTACGTGACTCAGGCTTCCATGTGACTCAAGCAGGTTACATGGGCCTATTAATAAATAGGAAAGATCTTCCCATTGCATTAACAATACATTAACAATACAGTGGGGAGCCAAGAAGGCACTGTGAAAGGAAGGAACTACCAGAGTTCTCTCACAAATTCTGTCAGATGTGTCTAAAAAAGTGAATCTGAGAAGATTTGAGAGAGTTAGAAGCCACTAGTAGACTGAGAGGGGTAGGAACGCAGGGCACACAGATTGGCACCAGACCAAACCAACCCGGAACAGCAGAGGAATCCGGACAGCCTGTGGGTCTGGGAGAGCGCTGGGTGAGTGAAAAGCCAGAGCAGGAACAGGCCCAGGGCAGAAGTACTAGCTATGGCAGCAATTGAGCCCCAGGCCTCTCAGCCCAGGATGGAAGTCTGTTGGAGCACAGAGCCTGTGGCCACAGGAGCAGCTAGCCCAGAGGCCTCCAAACCACAGTCTAAAGGTTTGCAACTTGCCTTCTTGAACTTCCAGGAGCCATGATGGCCAGGTAAAATGGCTCATATCCCTCCCTTGAATAAACCCAGAGAATAAAACCTCAGGAGAAACAGAGGAGCCAGAAGGGGTGCTTCAGTAGCAAGAGAAGTGGGGGAGAGGGGTCTTCCTGTGGTGGCAGAAGGAGACTAGTGCAGGAAGAGAGGTGTCCCAGCAGGCCCCACCTCAGCAGAAAAATGAGAGTAACTGAGCCCCACGGGGTGGAGCTAACTAACATCGGTGCCAGGATCCCAGACTTGGCTTTGCACAGCCAGGGGAAGTGGCAGACACCAGCACAGACAAGAGCTGAGACCACCCATTCTGTAGAACAGTCCTAGGGAAGAGCAACCCCTCCCCCACACCTCACACAAGCAGAGGCCATAGCACACAAAGCTAGATCTCAACACAAGAAACTTGGGACAGAGTCCCCTGAGCTCCAGAAGCAGAGATCAACTTCAGAAACCAGGAAAAAAAAACACAATGAAAAAGAATAGCAAGAAGCTTTCAAAGACAAGAGATTCATATTATGGACACAGGGATGATCAAAATACCAATTCAGAAGAGGTCGGCATGGATACTACACTCACACCTGAAACCTCAAAAGGGAAAGTGAACTGATCTCCAGACCTAACAGCATTACTGGAAGAACTCAAGGAGGACTTTAAAAACCAAATTAGAGAGGTAAAAGAAAAAAAATGGAAAAAAATTCAATGAGGAAAACAAATCTTTAAAAGGTAAAATTAGGGAATTGGTTAAGGAAAATCAGAATATAATTGGAGAAAATGTCTCATTGAAAAGTAAAATCAACCAAATGGAAAAGGAGATAGAGAAGATGAAGGAAGAAAGCAAAACATTAAAAATTAGAATTGGGCAAGTAGAAGCTAATGACTCTATGAGACATCAAGAATCAGTCAAACAAAATCTAAAAAATGAAAAAATAGAAGAAAACATGAAACATCTGGTTGGAAAAACAACTGACCTGGAAAAGATCCAGGAGAGACAATCTAAGAATTATTGGTCTACCTGAAAGCTATGATGAGAAAAAGAGCCTGGACAATATCTTCCACGAAATCCTTAAGGAAAATTGCCCAGAAGTCCTAGAACCAGAGGGTAAAATTGTCATCAAAAGAAACCACCTGATCACCCCCTGAAAAAGATACCAAATTAAAAACTCCAAGAAATATTATACCAAATTCCAGAACTAGCAGGTCAAAGAGAAAGTCCTGCAGGCAGCTAGAAAGAAACAATTCAAATATCATGGAACTACAGTCAGAATCATGCAGGATCTTTCAGCTTCTATATTAAAAGGCAAGAGAAATTGGAATACGATATTCTGAAAGGAAAAGGAGCTTGGACTACAACCAAGGATCAACTACCCAGCAAAATTGAGCATAATTTTCCAGGCAAGAAGATGGACATTCAATGAAATAAGGGAATTACAGACCTTCCTGATGAAAAGGTCAGAGCTCAACAGAAAATTTGATCTCCAAATACAAAACCCAAGAGAGACATAAAAAGGTAAATGGCGGGGGGAACCCCTAGTCAATCAATAAGGCTAATTAATTACATCCTTATATAGGATTATTTTGTTGTATATACATTATATATATGTCAATCTTGAGAACAGTATACTCATCATGACAATTGAAAGGGATATTAATAGAGTATGGATATCAGTATAAAATAACTGATATTATGATAAAATATAATTAAGAGATATAAAGGGATGGTTCTGGGAGAAGAGGTAAGGAGGTAGTAGAAAAGAGTAAAATCACATGAAGAAGCACAAAAACATATTGTAGTAGAGGGAAAGAAGGGAGGGAGAAGAGCAGTATTTGAGCTTTACTCTCATTGGATTTGGTTAAAGAAGGGAATAACATACCCTGATAAGTATAGAAATCTAACTTCTCCTACAGGCAGTAGGAGGGGAAAGGGGAAAAAAAGGGAGGGGGGTGGTCAGAAGGCAGGGAAGAAGTAGCAAGTGGAAAATGGTAAAATAAGGGAGGGGAATCAAGAGGGAAGGTAAACTGAGGAAGGCAGCTGTCAAAAGAAAAAGTTTGTTGAGGAGTGGAAGGGAAAAGAGAGAAATAAAAGCATAAATGAGGGGAAATAGGATGGAGAAAAAGACACAAACAGTAATCATAACTGTCAATGTGAATGGGATGAACTCTCCCATAAAATGGTAGTGGATAGCAGAATGGATTAAAAACCATAATCCTACAGTATGCTGTTTACAAGAAACACATCTGAAACAGGGGGATACGCACATGGTAAAGGTAAAAGGCTGGAGTAGAACATATTGTGCTTCAGCTAAAGTAAAAAAAAGCAGGGGTAGCAATCCTAATCGCAGACAAAGCATATATGCACCAAGTGGTATGGCATGCAGATTCTTAGAGGAGAGGTTAAGGGAGAAATAGGAAGAAATAGATAGCAAAACTTTAATAATGGGAGACCTCAACCTCCCCCTCTCTGAACTTGATAAATCTAACCTCAAAATAAACAAGAAAGAAGTTAAGGAGGTGAACAGAATTTTAGAAAAGGCAGATATGATAGACCTCTGGAGAAAACTGAATGGGGATTAAAAGGAATGTACTTTTTCCCAGAGATACATCACATACTCAAAAATTGACCATGTACTAGGGCATAAAAACCTCACAATCCAGTGCAGAAAGGCAGAAATAGTCAAAGCATTCTTTTCAGATCACAATTCAATAAAAATTATTTGTAATAAAGAACCATGGAAAACAAGCTAAAAATTAATTGGAAGCTAAATAATCTAATTCTAAAGATCGAGTGGGCCAAAGAACAAATCATAGAAACAATTAATAACTTCATTCAAGAGAATGGCAATAATGAGACAACATACCAAAATTTATGGGATGCAGCAAAAGCAATTCTTAGGAGAAGTTTTTTATCTCTAAATGCTTACATGAATAAAATAGAGAAAAAGGAGATCAATGAATTGGACATACAACTGAAAAAGCTAGAAAAAGAACAAATTGAAAATCCCCAATTAAATACCAAATTAGAAATACTGAAAATCAAAGGAAACTATTGAATTAATAAATAAAACCAAGAACTGGTTTTATGAAAAAACCAACAAAATTGATAAACATTTGGTCAATTCGATTAAAAAAAGAAAGAAGAAAATCAAATTACCAGTATCAAAAATGAAACAGGTGAATTCACCTCCAATGAAGAGTAAATTAAAACAATAATTAGGAATTATTTGCCCAATTGTATGCTCATATTTTTGACAACCTTAGGGATATGGATGAATATTTACAAAAATATAAATTTCCCAGGTTAACAGAAGAGAAAGTAAAATTTCTAATTAACCCCATCTCAGAAAAAGAAACTGAGCAAGCCATCAATGAACTCCCTAGGAAAAAATCTCCAGGGCCAGATGGTTTTACATGTGAATTTTATCAAACATTTAAAGAATAATTAATTCCTATACTTTATAGATTATTTGGGAAAATAGGTGAAGGAGTCCTACCAAATTCTTTTTATGACACAAATATGGTACTAATACCCAAATCAGGAAGAGTCAAAATGGAGAAAAAAATTATAGAGCAATTTCCCTAATGAATATTGATGCAAAATTTTAAATAAAATATTAGCAAAAAAGATTGCAACAACTTATCATGAGAATAATACACTTCAACCTGGTAGGATTTATTCCAGGAATGCAAGGCTGGTTCAATACTAGGAAAACTATCAGCATGATTGAACATATCAACAACAAAACTAGCAGAAACCATATGATCATCTCAATAGATGCAGAAAAAGCATTTGCCAAAATATAACACCCATTCCTATTAAAAACACTAGAAAACACAGGAATAAATGGAGCTTTCCTTAAAATTATAAATAGCATCTATCTTAAACCATCAACAAGCATTATTTGTAATGGGGATAACCTAGATGCATTCTCAATAAGATCAGGGGTGAAAACAAGGATGTCCATTATCACCCCTACTATTCAATTTGGTACTAGAAATGTTAGCTGTAGCAATAAGAGAAGAAAATGAAATTGAAAGAATTAGAATAGTCAAAGAAGAAACTAAATTATCACTTTTCGCAGATGATATGAAGATTTACTTAAAGAATCCTAGAGAACGAAGTAAAAACCTACTTGAAATAATAAACAACTTTAGCAAAGTTGCAGGATATAAAATAAACCCACATAAATCCTTGGCATTCCTATACATTACTAGCAAAGCCCAACAGCATGAGATAGAAGAAGAAATTCCATTCAGAGTTACTGTAGACACTATAAAATACTTGGGAGTCTATCTGCCAAGACAAACCCAGGGCCTATATGAACATAATTAAGAAACACTTTTCACACGAATAAAGTCAGATCTAAATAAATGGAAAAATATCACTTGCTTGTGGTTAGGCCAAGTTAATATAATAAAAATGACAATTTTACCTAAATTAACTTATTTATTCAGTGCCATACCAATCGAACTACTAAAAAATTATTTTACAGAGCTAGAAAAAATAATAACAAACTTCATCTGGAAGAACAAGAGGTCTAGAATATCTAGGGTATTAATGAAAAGAAATGCTAGGGAAGGTGGCCTAGCCATACCAGATGTCAAACTGTACCATAAAGCAGCAGTCATCATAACTACCTGGTACTGGCTAAGAAACTGAGTCATGGATCAGTGGAATAGGATAGGTACACAAGATACAGTAGTCAACAACTATAGCAATCTACTCTTTGATAAACCCGAAGAATCCAGCTTCTGGGCTAAGAATTCACTATTTCACAAAAACTGCTGGGAAAATTGGAAAATGGTAGGGCAGAAACTGGGCATAGACCAATATCTTACACCATATACCAAAATAAAGTCAAAAGAGGTTCATGATTAAGGAATAAAGGCTGATACTATAAGCAATTTGGGAAAACAAGGAATAGTTTACCTATCAGATTTATGGAAAAGCAAAGAATTCATGACCCAAGAAGAGACAGAGAGCATTACAAAATGCAAAATGGATAATTTTGATTATGTTAAATTAAAATGTTTTTGTATAAAAAAGCCAATGCCACAAAGATTAGGAGGAAAGCAGAAAATTGGGAGAAAATCTTTACAACTAGTGTCTCTGATGAAGGCCTCATCTCTAAAATATACAGGGAACTGAGTCAAATTTATAGGAATACAAGTCGTTCCCCAATTGAGAAATGGTCAAAGGATGTGAACAGGCAGTTTTCAGAGGAAGAAATTAAAGACACGTATAGGCATATGAAAAAATGCTCAAAATCACTACTGATTAGAGAAATTCAAATCAAAACAACTCTTAGGTACCACATCTCTCCTGACAGATTGGCTAACATGACAAAACAGGAAAATGATAAATGGTGGAGAGGATGTAGGAAAATTAGAACAATGTTACATTCTTGGCAGAGTTGTGAACTGATACAGCCATTCTGGAGAGCAATTTGGAACTATGCCCAAAGGGCTATAAAAATGTTCATAACCTTTGATCCAGCAATACCACTTCTAGGGTTGTATCCCAAACAGATCATACAAGTGGGAAAAGGACCCATATGTACAAAAATATTTATGGCAGCTCTTTTTGTGGTAGCAAAGAATTGGAAATCAAGGGGATGCCTGCCAATTGGGGAATGGCTGAACAAGTTGTGGTATATGGAGGTAATGGAATACTATTGTGCTATAAGAAATGGGGAAGATATGGACTTCATAATAACCTGGAAAAACCTACATGATAAAATGCTGAGTGAGCAGAGAAGAACCAGGAGAACATTATACACAACCACAGATATATGGATTCTGTGATGACTAACCCTGATAGACTTTGCTCTTCTCAGCAATACAAGGTTCAAAGACAACTCCAAAGGACTCATGATGGAGAGAGATATCTACATCCAAAGAAAGAACTATGGAGTCTGAATGCAGATTGAGGCACACTGTATGCTCTCCATTCCCCCCCCGCACCTTGGTTTCTCTTTTTTTTCTCTTTTCTCTTTGTTTTGTTTTTTTTGGTTTTGTTTCTTCTTTCTCATGATTCATTCCATTGGTCATAATTCTTCTTTACAACTTGACTATTGTATAAATAAGTTCAATGTGAAGTTATATGTAGAAGATATATTGGATTCCATGCTATCTTGGGGAGGAAGAAGGGAAGGGGAAAAATCTGGAACTCAAAATTATATGGAACTGAGTGTTATAAACTAAAAATAAAAAATCTTAATTATAAAAATAAAACAATACAGGGGATGAGCCAGCAATGAGAAGCTTAGTGTAGTAGGGACCTAACCACTTTTTGTATAAAAAGTTGGCCATCATGCTCATTGAGGTAAAAGGCTTGATCCTTTGTCTTTCCTTCAGCTCATATACACTTAGCTGGTATTTGAGGTACTTACCTGTGATTGTACATCAGTAGTGAGTCCAGCCAGGCCAATGTATGAGCAGTATTTGGACCTGGATGCTAAAGTCCCTGTCCATTGCAATGACCACACGGTTTTTCCTTTTTATGGCTATTCTAGCCTTTCCATTACAGGATATAATAGATACGGTACTAGCAATTGAGGTTTCCCTAAAGGCTTGAGGAATTTCAAATATTCCCCATAAGTAGCCTGCCAGGTTGTTATATAAAGCACAAATATGGGACAGGAATCTACAAAGGCTTTGTAGGATCCCTTACTTTATAAACTCACATAGCTCTAAAATAGTAAAGCTTTGTGCAGTGAGGCCTTTCTCAAAATTCAGGAGTACAGTAAGTAAGCAAAAGTTTTACAGCATACAAACATTTCTGTTTTAACTTTGGGTCTACTATACTGGAGGATTGCTTTAGTAGTTACCTCATACACATGACCTGAATTCATGGCTGGCTTATAATGGCTAGGTTATAATTTGCATCCCCCTTCTACCCATCCTACCCCCTCCTTGGCCTATCATTCACCTCAGCACTTTACAAATCATTTTGTGCCAAATTATAATTCTCTAGGATGGTGAAATTATTTCTTGATGACATATTTTTTTTAATAACCAAGAAAGTTTAATCTTAAGAACAAATCTCAGAAGAATGAATTAGAATTCCAAAACTGCAGAGAAAAATAAAAGCCACATTAATAACAAGGTAAAAAGTTTAAGAAAACAAAATTTGAGAGATATAACTTAGGGGCTCTGTTTTAAATTCAGGCATACTGGTCTCTAGTGTCATCCTGAGTTGCATTCTCTAGGTTCAGTGCTTATTGGAGTTCATGTTATTCTTTGAGCTCAGACATTTCAGTACACCATCTGTTTGTGGAGAAAACATTTGTCATGTTTTTGATATTGTCCTTTCATAAAAAAATCTATCAACTTAAATATACATGGTTAATAGCTCCTAATGTCATATGTTCTAGACTCTCTCAAACAAAATAAACCACTTAACACAATATTATAACCAGAAACCTCATTAAATGGATACTCTGGGGGAAACATGGACTGAATATTTTTTGAGTAGGGCAATCATCATAAAGTCATTGGCCCTTTTGGAGTCTTCTATACCAAGCCAAGAATGCAAATATATGTCATGGAGGCCAGCAGAAAAATCACTCATTTTCAGGTTTGTAAGGGACCTTAGAGACCATCTCATTGAATCCTAACATGAAAGGAATCCCTACTATCACATACCCAACAAGTTGTCATACAGTCTCTTCTTGAAGACCTCCAAGAAGATGAAAGCCACCACTTCTTGAGGTAGTCCATTTAATTCTTAAATAGCAGGCAGGAAGGCAATAAATATTCATTAAATGCTTTTCACAGCACCAGGCACTGTGATATGCTGGGGAATCAAAAGAAAGTTGGTTCCTGCCTTCAAAGAGCTTACATTCCAGTGGGGGAAGATAATACATAAAAGGGAACTGAAAAGTGGGGAGGGGAGCAGATATGGTACCCAAGAAAGGGGCAGGGTGGTAAAGTCAGATGAGTCAGAAACATAGCCAAGAGAGGAATGGCTCTCAGGTGCCCTATGAAAGAACTCACCAATGGGAGATGGGGACTGGCATGGTGGAGGGATATTCCAGGGTGAGAAGAGAAATTCCAGGGCAAGAAGGCCACTGAGTCACATTCGCAAAGTCCAGCCAGGAGAGGGAATGAGGGATGGCAGTCCCGGGCCCATCTCAGGAATAGCTCTAATTGTTAGGATGTTTTTCCAGATATCAAACCTAAATGTGCCTTTTTGCTACTTTTACTCATTTCTCCTGGCTCTTGCCTTCTGTGTCCAAATATAAGTGTGGTCCCCCATAAACTTGGCAACTTTTCAAATATTTGAAGACATCCCCCCTGTGTCTTCTTTATCTAGGCTAAATTTGTAGGTTTACTTCAACCAGTCCTCATATAATGTGGACTTGAGGTCCTTCATGATCCTGATTACTCTCCTCTGAATACTCTCCAGCTTATCGATGACCTTTTCAAACCATAGGATCTAGGACTGAACACAATACTCCATATGAAGTTTAATGAGGGCAGAGAACATTTCCCTGTTCTGGAAGTTATACCCTTCTTTAGCAACCTGAGATAACATTAGCTTTTTGGGTTACCTATATCATACCACTGATGTTGAGATTATTTGTCACTAAAACACCCCATGTCTTTTTTTTCCAGACCATCTATTGTCTAATCATGCCTCCCCTTCTGAAAGTGGCTTATTTTATTTTACCTATGTGCATGACTTTACATTTATACTTGTTGAATTTCATCTACTTAGATTCATCCTAAGCTCTAGCCTGTCACGCTCCCCTCCCCACCTTTTTATAGTCTTAGCCCATACCTCCGTGACCTTGAACTCTTTTCTTTTTTTTACATTAATTTATTTAATTTTAGTTTTCAGCATTCACTTCCATTAGCTTTTGAGTTTTAAATTTTCTCTGCTTCCTTCCCCTCTCCCCTCCCCAAGATGGCATACATTCTGATAAAAGCTCTTTATATACATTCTTATTAAACATATTTTCACATTAGTCATATTATAAAGAAGAATTAGAATGAGTAGGAGAAACCATGAGAAAGAAAAAAAACAAAACCAAACTAAAAAGAGAGCAAATAGCATTTTCCATCATTAGTCTTTTGGAGTTGTCTTAGATCCTTTCATTGCTGAGAAGAGCTAAGTCTATCAAAGTCAACGCACAACGTGGCTGTTACTGTGTGCAGTGTTCTTTTGTTTCTGCTCATTTCACTCACATCAGTTCATCCTCTCAATTTCCAATTCTTGGCCACCACAAAAGAGCTGCTATAAATATTTTTGTACATATGGGTCCCTTTCCCACTTGTGTGATCTCTTTGGGATACAGCCCTAGAAGTGGCATTGCTGGGTCAAAGGGTATGCACATTTTTATAGCCCTTTGGGCATAGCTTGAACTCTTTTCTTGCATGGAAGGAGGATGTACATTCATCAACGCAGGTTTGAGAAGATAGAGATAGAGGAGAGAAATAAAAGGTACCGCATATCAGGTCAATTTGCACAGCTACCTTTGGTATGAATCATTCCTAACCCATAGACATTCTTGATTTAAAGTATCTATGACCCACCCATAAAGGATATGTACTTAGCTCTCAAGGATTCTCATCTAATCAAGACAGCTGAGAAAGAAAAGGCCAGATTCTTTACCAGAACCGTATTGAACTCCAAAACATCTAAGGAACAGCTGCAACAGGTCTGCTAATTCTTTCCTGAGGGTAGCTTCAGTAAGTCAAAAAACTACCTGGAATCCTGGTGATGGTGCCTAACTTCCTGGAATGGGAACTGTGACAAAGGTCACAGTTTTCTTGATGTATGCTTGGCACTGGGATGCTCCCAGCATGTTTCCCTGACTCCCTGTGATTCAACTGCTATAAATGATTTTGTCTTATCCTTATTAATTATGGAAGTATTTTAAACAGTATGGTTTTGGTAACAAAATAATAATAATAGAGATAATTAATTGAAAGTTCTAAAAAGACAAGGATCTTCAATTCCAATGTCTTATACATTTTCCAATCAGTTAAATCACTCAACACATTACATTCATTACATGTTGTCAGTTTAGTAAATATTAAGTGAATGAATACATAACTAAAGTTTCTTCTCTACTCCCCTTTTTTTCTCTACCCTCTAATGTGAGTGACCGCTCTCTGAATTATTTGGTTCTGTCTTCATTAGATAATCAATTAATTTAATTTTAAGAAAAATTTTGTCTAGAACCAAGTGTCACAAGTGTATTTTTAGTAGCTCTACTATAGAAATTTCTGGGTGGTTTCTGCTTTCTTTCTTTTTTCTTCTTATACCTCTTTTTCCCCTGCCTTTCTATATCTTTTTTTAAACCAGGTCTACTTAATACCATATTAGACTGAAAGGTTCATAAAGACAAGAACCATATCTTTTCAGAACTTTATATCCCTTCCAGTACTAGCACACTGATTGATTGAAAAAGCATTTATTGAGCACTTACTATGTGCCAATCACCATACTGGGAATTGCATATGTAAATACAAAAGTACTAATTTTCTCTGTCTTCGATCTATAAGGAGATTGATAACCAGGAAGGGCTATTTTGTTTTGGAAAGTCATATGATGGCTAGCAGAGCCATAGGGAATTGACATATCCTTTCTAGTAGTAATGGCTGTCTTGATTTGATTATGACTATAGAATTGGAAAGTCAAGGCAGAGAGGGAAGGAAAACTAGGAAATGTTCAGCTGCAAGGCAGTGGGCAAGGAGCTGGTCTAAGAGTAAATTGAGTAAATCTTTATTGTTGTTGCTGTCATCTTCTGTACAGGTCAATCATTTTCTAGGAAAAAAAAAACAAATTGAGAATGTGGCTTTTCTACACAAAGCTCAAAGCCATGCATTTGAGGCCACCCAGATGTGGGACTAAATTTTTCAGTTTTCAAGTTTTACAGTGTTTAGATAAAATCTTAGGATAAACACCTACCCAATTCTATCTGTAGATAGATAGGTAGATAGATTTATGTAGCACTTTAGAGAACACTGAAATGCTATATAGATGTTATTATTGTAATTTGAAAGTGATGGAAATAATGGAAGCTTTGTTTTCATTCTCTAACTCTCTTCCTCTTCCTGCACTATTATAGATGCTATGGTCACCACGCACTCTTCTGGAGAAGTGAACTCTTCCTCCTCTCTCTATTTCTCCCATCAACTGTTACCAAAACTTTGCTTCTCTCTTTTCTATGCCATATATTTTCTAATTTCCTACATTTTCGTTTCGTACTTTGATTATCTTCTGCCTTGATATATGTTATTAATTTTTCTAGTCTATGGTTCTCTTTCTCTTCCTTTCATTTAGTTCTCAGGTCTTAACTAACATCCATCCTTACAAAATTTTATCCTATTCCTCAAGTATCTCTATTTGCTTCCCACAGGTTTCCAAAGCAATTTTAAACTCCCTACCTTCAATAGCTATAAACAGACATATTCATATAAAGGAACTTAATTTCTTTTCCTATCATCTTATCTCTTTACACAGCCTAAGGATCTCTGTGTGTTGCCATCTACCACACCCTCCAGTGCCCTGAGGACTTTGGGGCCTTTCTACCTGCATTGAAACTGAACTTTTCTTTAAAATATTTTTTAAATTAATAAGCAGTTATTTTCTTTACCTCCCCATTCCCCTCCCTTTCCACTGGTTAAAAAAAAGAAAGAAAGAAGAAAGAAAAAAGAAAACCAAAACTTTTATCATAAATATACAATCAAGCAAAATAAATCCCACATTGGCTATATCCAAAAATGCACATCTCATTCTGCATTATGGCTTTAAAAACATGTCAGGAGATGGAAGTATAGAATTTTTCATTTGTCCTCTTGGATTATGGTTGGTCATTACATTGATCCCAGTCCTTAAGTCTTTTAAAATTGCTTGTCTTTACAACATTGCTATTATTGAATTTTCTGTTATGTATTGTCTCCTTCAATTAGAATGTCAGCTCCCTGAGAGCAGGGCTTGTCTATTAGTATTTGTATTCCTAGCACTAGTCACAAAGTTTAATAAATACCTCTTTACCCCTTCCCTTCCCTTCTTTCCTTCCCTTCCCTCCTTCCCTTCCCTTCTTCCCTTCCCTTCTTCTTTCCTTCCTTCAACTCCTCTAACTTCCTTTCTCTCATTATCAAATCTCTGTATTTTCTTTAATGCTATTTTATCTGATTAAAATGTTCTTTCATTTCTCATGAAACAAGCTACTTCCCAATATTTTTCATGTCTTCTCTAAGTATATTTATTTGTTTTAGGATCTCTATAGGGTAGAGAAAAATAACTGATTAAGGACAGGTCGACCTCAGAGATTCTACTCCCTGTTGTCACTCCTTTCCCCCTGGGGTGAGCTACCCATGGTCTCCTTGCATATGCAGCTTTCTGTCTTTCTAATTTAGAGTGCAAACTGACTGAGTAGAGACTCAAACAATATTAAATAAGTTTCCAGTAAAAGATAAACAACCTGCTAAGCACTGGAATCCTCCGAGGCCATTTCTTCCACCACTCAGAAAATGTTCACCTCTTGTTTATTCAAAAACAAAGTGGCATCCTTGGGAGGAAGAAAAACATATGTGTGCCCTCGAGAGCAAACCCTCTGCTTAGCAGAAGAAAGCAACAAAAAGCCAGTCCTATCACTTTTCATTCTTGCTCTAACAAACACAAATGCCTTTTGATGCCACAGGAAAAGAGGACTTTAATCTGAAGAGAATGAAGTTCTCTAGTCTAGCAAAATAAGTCATATAAGGGCATCATCTTTAGTGTCTTTCTGCCCCTTTCAGAGTCTCCGGATTCCTTCACTTTGCTTATGCTTTTTGGAATTCCACCTTGAGGACAGAAGTGGCGTGGGGTGGATGGGAATGGGAGAGACATAGTTTATGTAACTCATCCTGCCAGCCTGTCCTCCACTATGATTCCAGGCCCTGATTGACTTCTCCCTTCCTCACTTATAAGAAGAATGACTTACATTTATGCAACCACTTTATAGTTTACATGAGATACATCATGAAATAGTGACTAGAGCCAGCCTCAGTCAGAAAGACCTGGGTTCAAGTCCTCCGACAAATATCAGCTGTTTCACCTTAGGTCAATAACTTAAATTCTCACTGCCCCTAGGGAGTACCATGAGACTGCAAGTCCTAGATTTGCATTGATAGAGGAAGTATACTCACTGGAACATTCCTATGCCAAGGGAACCATAGGTTTGGTCAACACAAAACAACAAAAAGAAATTTTCAAAGTATTTTCACATACTTAATTTCATCACATCCTCACAATATCCCGGCAGGCATTTATTTTAGGTATTTTTTTTTTTTTTTTTTTTTTTTTTTTTTTTTTTTTTTTTTTTGCAAAATGAGGAAACTAAACTAGATGAGTTCCGAGGTCCCCTTAAGAATTATTTTTCTCATTTTACAAATAAAGAAAGTGAGATTCGGAGAAGTTTAGTGACTTGTCCAAGATCAGATAACTATTAAGCCCTAAATTTGGAACTCAGGTCCAGCTTCTTTGACTCTAAACACCAAGTTCTTCATACCTTATAATGCTGCCCCTTCCATATTATTAAATGGTCTTGCCATTTTTGTGTTGTGGAACCCTTTGTCAGTCTGGTGAAATCTATGGAGCTCTTCTCACAATAATCTTTAAAAATTCATAATTTTAACAATTTAAATAACTTTAAATTTATAAAACACATAGAGTCATGAAGGAAAACAATTTTGTTGAAATAAAAATATATGTGTAAATATGTGTGCATATGCATGCGTGTGTGTGTGTGTAGTTTACAGACCCCATGTTAAGAGCCTCTGATATTATGGGAGATGGATGGAACTGTTGGAGTGCTAAGAGTGCCCTTGACCTCACCTGACTTTTCCCAAGATATTGAATTCCTCTGAACTCATTTCATATTATGGTTTAGAGCTCAAAGGGACCGTGGAACTTTTCTAGTCCATTGTCCTCATTTTACAAATGAAAACACCACTACCACCTAAAACTAATGCCTTCAGAAGTTAAGGACTTGCATGGGGTCATAGAAAAGGTGAACAGCTGAGGTAGGAATCAAATCCAGATCATTTAACTCTAAATCCACTACTCCTACCATTATATCACACTAGTTTTCTTCACTTTTGAAAGACATGATTTAATCTTACATGAACATGTATTTGCCGCCTCGCGGGAACTAAGACTTCTCCTAAGAGGTAATAAGACTTCTCTTTGAAGCTGCACTAGCAGCTTCTCACCTTTCCAAACTGTGCTCAGAGTCCAGGAAATATATGCAGGTTGTCCTCATTTTTGAGGTCACAAATTGAAAAAAAATCTATCCTGGGAGTTCTGGTGTGGTAAAGATGTATCTCTTAATGTTAATTGATAAAAAAGAAAGAAGAGAGCTAGATTGAGATGAGCTGAGTTGTTCCTCCGTAAA
The DNA here is from genome assembly GCF_011100635.1 of Trichosurus vulpecula. Taxonomy (NCBI): domain Eukaryota; kingdom Metazoa; phylum Chordata; class Mammalia; order Diprotodontia; family Phalangeridae; genus Trichosurus; species Trichosurus vulpecula. The sequence goes on along the minus strand of NC_050574.1, from coordinate 206,719,819 downwards.
TGGGCAGCAGTGGTCCCTTGTTGGCAAACATGACAGATCCAGACATGGTGCTTTGGAGGAAGCAACAGTTTTTAGTTGAGATGGATTACAAATACACACCTATTTCAGTGATGGTAGCATTCTCAGTGCTCCACTTGAAACACTTCAGATGCTTTGGATATTAGCAGTATCTAGTATGCTCTTGCTTTATGATAAAAAATTATTTGGCCTTCAAAACCATCTGTTGTTATAAACCTGAGATAGCTTAATGCCACGCTCCATGGAAGGAAAAAAGGAGGGAAGGAAGGAAGAAAAGAGGGAAGAAAAAACAAACTAGTCAATAAAAGACATCCCACGGGAGGAGTGTGCTTCCATTGTGAGAAGGCCATGGGTACGGTGACCTTGCAGGGTGAGGAATCCATAGGGTCAGGGTAAACTTCTAGGGTTAGGAGGCTGCTGTAATATCATAGAGATTCATGAATGAAGCCCAGAAAGGAACAGAGACAGAAATTTGTACTATTCGTGTCTTTTTGTAAATTCTCCACAAACACTCCATTTCACATGCTGAAAGAAGGTTTTCTTCCAGTTCTTTTAATACTTCAGAGATGACATTGCAGTACTCAGGCTCTCTGCTGTCTTTCTTCACTCTTACTACGTAACTGGCATACCTCTTTTTCTAACCCTATATGCCCTTCATCTTTTATGTCACTTTTGGTGCCAGTCATTGGTAATATGCTAAAGCTTATTTATTACCTATTGTGTATTTATCTCTTGCTCTGCATCACTGAAATTTTGTTTCTTCTGAGATCATGAGGTCTCACTGATATATATCATTTCTAGAGGGTTATTACCATTAAAACAATAGGTTTTTTTGGTTTTGTTTTCTTAGCTAAAAGCTTTGTAATGAATGAAGAAGTTCTTCATTTCTCCTAAAACAATTCAGCCCCATCCCTCATCCTGTTAATTTTTTTATTTCACTTAAAGCAGGTCCAGGATATACATACAGATTGACTAATTAAATGGGCTATGTGTAATAATCACTAATAGGAACTTTTATCCACTTTATTTTTCATGTGTGAATGGTTTCCTTTTTATTAAAGAATGGCTTTGGATTACATTGAAGAGATTTTGTAGTATTCTGGGGTTTAGTGTAATTAGTATGATGGGATCTGAAAACAGGATCAATTGGAGAACCTTATCACCACTAGAAGATCCTTCTATGTGGACTTTGCTGAGTATATCCTCCATGATACTGATGAATATTTTATTAGCATATGCCTCCCTTTTTATATTTTGACAGAATCTCTTATCAGGTCAATTTGTTAAACTTTTCCTGCTTTTTAGGACCTGCCAGAGCTTAGGGTCACCACCATGCCAGTCATCAGAATAGGGACTTTAATGGAAAACTTAAAAAACGATATATCATGAAAATCCACATTTCATGGTAAAGTTCCCATCCGAATAATAGCTAACTCAGTAAGATTTTTTTTAAGTTGACATTGTCTTTCTAACTTATGAAGATTAAGCAAAGACTCCAAAGTGGAATCCTCATAACCAATACCTTTTCTACTACTGACATAAATGTTCCTATTCTGAGCTTTCTTTTGAAGCTTCAGAAGGTAAATGTAGTTTAAAGTACAGGAGTAGTAGAAGGAGCAGCTACCTTAGATTCCAAATCACTTTGATTAACAATGAACATTTACTTGAAGACTGAGCAGTCCTAATAGTCTCAAGCATTTGGATGGTCACTACACCATCTGAATATTTTGTTCTCGTCCCATAGTCTTTGGTTCTTTTGTAAATGTTGTTGAGTCACATCTGACTCTTCATGTTGCCCTGGACCATAGCACACCAATGCTGTCCATGGGATTTCTTGGCAAAGATCCTGCAGTGGTCTAGTATTTTCGTTCAGTGTATTAAGGCAAACAGAAGTTAAGTGTCTTGCCCAGGGTCATACAGCTAGTAAGTGTTTGAAGCTGGATTTGAACTCCAGTCTTCCTCACTCCAGGTCCAGTACTCTATTCACTGAGCCACCTAGCTGCCTCTCACTACAGTCCCAAGCTGCATGTTAAATTCCCCCTGGTTGTTTTTTTTCATGATGTCTGGTTTGGAGGTGCTAAACCAGATAGAGGGGTGATAACATGACTCTGGCAAGATGGCCACGGTAGATGGCATATGCAAAGCTATAATAGGCCAAGATATTAATGGAACTGGGGGCTCTTAAAATAATCCCTCCACTCCCATAACATTAGCCAAGAATATTTTGAATAAAGAAGGTGAAGGACAGACCTGGGGCAGTTTGAGTTAGCTTTACCTCCTGGTAGATGAATCTGGGGTCCAGCTGTGGGTACTTCGGGGCAAAGAGGATATAAAGTCAGGTCTAAGACTTTATCAAAGCCCTTTGAGATCCTGGAGAACTTCATTGTTTTTACCTTTAGTCTTCTTGCCATCACCCTTTCCCTGAGAACTGATTTTACTTGGAGAATATCAGAATATGTTTTTTTTTTTTTGGAAAAGCACCATTCATTTGAACTCTCAGTGTCTGGGTGATCCATTGTACGAGATGTGGAACCACAACCAAGACAAAAGTCTATATCATTCTTTGATTTATTGACTGTCTCCTAATTTTACCCTCTCCCTTCCCTCCCTTTCTCTCAGATTGGGCTAAGACTACCCCCTCCCCCTAAACACACATGCACTCATACACTTGAAATGGATTGTTGGAATGACCAGGTTGGAAGTTTGAGTGAAAACAGTTTAGTTTTCACTTTCAACAGGAGCAAGTTTCTAAAATCAATCACACATTGTTCCTTAAGCACCTACTCTGTGTCAGGCATTGTGCTAAGCACTCCCAAGGTGTCTCATGAGGTAGGATCAAGCTTGGCACAGTATAAAAGAGTATTGCCTCTGGAGCCAGAGGTCTTGGGGTCACAGACCACCTGTGTGATCTTCAGCAAGTCCCTTAACTGTCCTGTGTCTCAGTTTCCTCATCTGTAAATGGAAGTGATCAGAGTAGATGGCCTCTAGATCCATGATCCTCTGAAGTGATCAGTTATTTTCTGAAAGCTCTTATATATCCAAGTCGGATTTGTGGTGGTAGAGGACAAAACAGAAAGGCATGAGAAATGAAACTACAGCAATTTCTTATATAATCAAATAAGTTCAATAGGTGTCATTTGAGGGCAGGACCAAGATTTCAATTCTTGAAGAATGATAGCTGGAGACCTTTTGCATAAGGGAGAAAATGAAAAGAAAGAGTATGACTGCTTTTGATCGGATCTCATTACAAACTCCATCAGCTTGCCAAAATTTAATCTGATTCTGATGAATCCAAATTTGTGGGGTCCCTTTAAATTAACACAGCCAAAGTTTTGACTAGATATATAAGGATAGAATCATAGATTGAGAACTAAAAGGAACCTTGGCGGTCATCTAGTCCAACCAAGGAAACTGAGACCTAGAGAGGTAAGTATATCATTTATGTTCACTTCTCATTAGAGGAAAACCATTATTATTTTGACATTTTCCTCAAAGATAATGAAAAGAAACTTTTGTTTTTCCCCTGGCATTTGGGTAGTAGATTTATAATGGACTGAGATTGATTTAATTTGAGTTGAGTTTTCTTGAAACTTGACAAAAATCAGCTTTTGTTTAAACTCATCATCACAAATATGCTATACTTGGAGTAAAACTTTGCCATATTCAAAGCCCTTCTCTATTCAACTTAGTTGGTGTCTGTGGGAGGTTGTTGCCTTGAGGTCCTTGGGTAATATATCTATATGTTAATAAACAAGCTGTTTTATGACACAAAATCTAAACAAATTCTAATCATCTGGCTGGAAAGCCCAGAACATGACATTAATTAATAAATATGGATCAATGTTTAAAACCTAATGTTCTTTTTAAGAAAGATCACCTATTTAGCACTCATGTATTTAACACATATATGCTTCAATATATTTGATTGGGACATTAATAAAACCTTATTGCTTATATTAGCATCCACTTGTATAAAACAATTAACAGGCAAGAAGAAACCAGGCACAATACATTAATCATTGATACAAAAGCAGAATAATCTAAAGAATTCTGGGAGGATAATCACTTTGATAAAAATAGGAAAATCAAGTATAATATTGTTCTCTTAATTAGTCTCTTTATATGTATACATACAAAAACATACATAAAAGGAGGGGAAATGCTTCAAGACCATAGAAAATGGGGGGGGTGAAAATAAGGGTCCTAGGCATAGTCAACTGCAGAAGCCAACTCGACAAAGCTTCCTGTGTTAGTAAAAGATTCATGCCTTCATTATAATGATCTATAGTGTATTTAAGCAACTGGTCATGTCTAAAAAGTGTTTGTTTATTTTCAAAGAACGTGCAGATTTACCATTTTAGCATTCTTTGTAGATTGATCACAGATCACTGTAGATCATACAAGGGGAAAACAAACAGCAGCATTGTCTCCAAGATGGCTTGGAGCTGAAAAATGAGGCTTGGTTCCCTAGCAGCTTACCTTGTTGTAAGCCAGCTCTATGTTGTAAAGCAAAGCAAAATAAAAGCATGGTGGGGAGGTCTTGCTTTTATTTCCCCCCTTGTCGATGTAAGGAGAATTCCTGTTCAATGAGTTCCCTAGTCCGATTAAGCTATCTCCCTCTATGCATGCTGACTGATTCTACTAAAATTCAAGTATGTTTGTGTAAGTATGGAATTTTTGGAATTTCACTTTCTTAGACTTGCCTGTATAATTCAGTGTCATTTGACTGTGATAGATAGGTCACAGTGGTGTAATGAGCGCTGGACATGGAAGCATAAACAGCATGGTTGGAGTGTAGAAGACATCACTTCCTCGTTGTGTAACACTGGCCAAGTCACTCTGTGCCTCAGTTTTCTCATATGGAAAATGAGGATGATATTAACAAGACCAAGCTCACAGATTTGTGAGGACCAAGAGATAATACATATAAAAGTCCTTTGTAAATTGTAAAACACTACATAGTTTTAAAGGATTATATTAGATGATTAAATTCCATTCCATGGCTATAATAATGGTAATAACTTGGATTTGTGGGGCTCTTTAAAGTTTGCAGAGCACTTTCTTTACATTTTCTAATTTGATTCTTAAGATAACACTGAGGTAGGTTCTGTTACTACCACCAGTTTTTAGAAACTGAAGTTTAAAAAATTTAAGGTTGTTGCCTAGAGTCACACTGCTAAAATGTCTGTGGTATGATTTAAATCCAAGTCTTCATGACTCCAGGTGCAGCAGTATGTTGATTTTTTTTTCTAATTAAAGGGGCCATCCCTTGTCTCACCTCTTAAAGAGGCCTATTTGCTGAATGGGCTTTGCCTCCCTCCAAATGAGTACATGAAAAAACCTTAACCTAAAAGGGCCATGGTCTCCCATTGCATCCTGGGTCATCTCCAGTTGTTCTGATGAATATCTAGTCACTGGATCCAGATGGCTCTGGAGGAGAAAGTGAGGCTGGTGACCTTGCACAGCCCTCCCTCACTCAAATCAAAATCAACTGCAAGTCGTGTCATCATTTCCCAGATGCCATGGTCCTCTGAAAACAAAGGACAAGCACAACAACAATATGTAGACTATACAATCCTCCTTGAATTTTTCGTCCTAAAAAGCAGTAATCTAAAGCACTGAACTATGCTTTCATTTTGTGTTTGAGTTTTCATCCACAGGCTTTATTGTTTCATATAGTTTTTCTTCATGAAGATCCAATATAAGGAGAATTCCCCAGTATTTGTTTCCAATGGTCTTGACAAGCTATTCACCAGGTTCTCTTATATTCCAAGATTTCTGTGTGTGTGTGTGTGTGTGTGTGTGTGTATGTGTGTGTGTAAAATTAAAAGTAATAAATAAAAAATATTCTTTTTTCATAGATGGGGGTTTATTTTTATTTGCTCCTCATTCTGGATGTTGGGAATAATTGTGGTAGTATGAAACCTGTCGATACTATCCTTTAAATAGGCAGAACCATAATTGTATGGTATATATCAAGTAAACTTAACGAGTTACAAGGATAATAGGATGATCAATCTCAAGTTAGAAGGTGTATCAGAGACCATTGATTCTGATCTCCTCATCTTATTTATTTATTTTTCTAGCATTTATGTAGCACTTTAAGGTTTACAAAGTTCTGTTTTTTATCCCTATTGATCCCCACAACAATCCTGTGAGGCAGGTGCTAATTATTCCCATTTTAAACTGTGGTTGAGAGAGGTTATGTGACTTGCCTAAGGTTACAGAACTAGTTAAGTGTCTAATGCAGGATTAGAACTTAGGTCATCCAGATTCAAAGTCTGTCACTCTGTCCACTGCACCAAGCAGCTTCCAAAGTTCCTCATCTTAGAAATGACAAAACTGAGTTCCAAGGCAGCTAAATGACTTATACAATGTCACATATACTTGAATAAACCCAAGCCTGAAAATTGATATAGCATATTATAATCAGTTAGGTGATGACTCTTCTCTATATATGCAGATGATGTTAACAATTGATCTTTACTTGATTAGTTTCAGGATGATGGTTTAACCCAGGAGTTTTTTTTTTTCTTTTCTGTTCTTGGTGATGTGCTAAGTTATGGCTGTTTATGTGTGTTTTTTTATTTTATTTTATTCTTGTTATTGGTAACTAATTTTGTTCTTGGTTACTAATACATATGTATATGCATTATATATGTATGTATGTACCTTTTCCCACTCTTCCTCTTCCCTAGAATTAAGAAAATAATGTCACTGAAGAGCATACACACCTAACTGCTAAAGAGGAGTCTGCTCCCTTTCTCCTTGCAGACCCCTCCATTCTTTAGTGTCTCTATATTGCCTCTGGGATAAAATGCAAAGGCCTGCATTTAATAGCTCCTGATCCCCCAAATCCCACCTGTCCTATCAGATATTTATTATTCTCCTTCACATATTCTGTGTTCTAGAGAAATTGTCCTATTATCTGGTGTCTGAACTTGGCATTCTCTAGCCTGTTGAATGGGCTATGCCCTAGTCCTAGAACGCACCATCACTTCACCTCCATCTCTTTATGCTCCTTCACTATTCATCTCAGAAGATATCTCCTACCAGGAACTTTCCTCATTTGCTCATTTGGTAATGCTCCCTCCCTTGGTCAATTACCTTGTATTGACTTATCTGTGTACCTGAAATAGACTCCCAAGAAGAAATAAGCTCCTAGAGGGCAGGGACTATTTTATTTTGTCCTTATATTCCCAATCCCTAAAATAATGCCTTCAATAGAGTTTGGAGCTAAGTCAGTGCTTATTGAATTGAATAAAACTGGGAAGGGGCTACCAAGGATTGTTGAACACCCTGAATGATACCACCCCAAACCTGGAGTTTATCAACTCCTAAACAAATAGGGAGCCTTCCTTTGAGGGGATAATGTCAGTCCCAGGTGCCAGATGGAAAAAAAAAAACAACCAGTTTTGTGCTTCCATTATCTGATCTTGGATTTTATAATGAAGTTGGTCTCTCATAAAACTCTACTAAAGTAACAGAACCCTCTCCAGGGTAAGTATATATGTGACCAGTGGCCAGCACAAGAGATGAGAAGGAAATGGTCTCAGGAAGAATTTATCCCTGGTCTGGGACCCTTGAGATCTTGCCATCCTGACTAGTACGAGTTTACTGTATCTAGCCAGACCTCAGACCGTGTCTAGGACTCTGACCATCTTCCCACCATGCTATGCATATACTGTAGGCACATATATCTGCACTTGACACATAGGCTTTTACCTACTTTCCACCTCTTGCTCTGGGAATAATAACCAAAGCAATACTACCATTCCTGGAAGGGATATGTCAATCAACTACCCCATGGCCGAACTCATCATCCCTTTGACTTCCCAGATCAAAACACTCCTCCTTGGTCACTGCTTCTCTTTATGCTTTGGCTCTCCCTATTAGAATGTAAACTTATAGAAGGTAGGGATTGTCTTATTTTTTGCATCCGTTTCCCCTACTTTGTAATAGTGCCTTGCACTTAAGATGGATTGGGATAGGAATATATGACCTGTGATTTCACTGGTATAGTACCTGGTCAGAAAACTAGAGAACAGGGGGTGGAGCCAAGATGGTAGCTGGAAAGCAGGGACTTGTGTGAGCTCCCCCCACCCCCAGGTCCCTCCAAGCACCTATAAAAATGGCTCTGAACAAATTCTAGAACTGCAGAATATACGAAATAGCAGAGGGAAGCAGGGCTCCAGCCCAGGAGAGCCTGGGTGGTCGCGGGATAAGGTCTACTGCACAGAACTGGGAGTGGAGAGAAGCAGAGCCCAGCATGAGCCATGCCTGGACCAACCTGACCGGGAGTTGAGCGGAAAAGGCCCTAGCGCCCTGAATCAGTGAGCTGTGGCAGTTACCAGACTTCTCAATCCACAAATACCAAAGACAACAGAGAAGGTTAGTGGGAAAAGCTTCTGGGACAGAGTGAAAGGAGTTTGTGGTTCAGCCACGGCCCCCAGGGGCAGCGGAGGTGGTGCAGCTACAGAACTACAGCTGCAGTTGCTTCTGGCCCCAGGCCCACCTGGTGGGAGGAATTAAGTGGCTGATCTGAGCTGGTGTGCAGAGCCAGCTCAGATCTGAGTCCAGTCTGGGTTGGCAGTTCTTGCGGGAGGAGTAGTGCTGGTGTGGCAGAACTTGCTGTGAGGAAATACCTCTGAAAACAACAGTGCAGTCTCTCAAGCTTGGGACAAAGTACTCCATACTCTACAAGCAGTCATACCCTGACAAAAAACTCAAGGATCAAGTAGTTGGCTGCGAACATGGCCAAGCAGAGAAAACAGACTGAGATTCAGATTCAGACTTTGGAATCTTTCTTTGGTGACAAAGAAGACCAAAACATACAGCCAGAAGAAGTCAACAAAGTCAAAGAGCCTACATCAAAAGCCTCCAAGAAAAACATGAACTGGTCTCAGGCCATGGAAGAGCTCAAAAAGGATTTGGAAAAAATTGGGAAGAGAAATGAGAGTGATGTGAGAAAACCATGAAAAGCAAGTCAATGACTGGCTAAAGGAGACCCCCAAAATACTGAAGAAAACAACACCTTAAAAAATAGACTAACTCAAATGGCAAAAGAGCTCCAAAAAGCCAATGAGGAGAAGAATGCCTTGAAAGACATAATTAGCGAAATGGAAAAGGAGATCCAAAAGACCAATGAAGAAAATACTACCTTAAAAATTAGATTGGAGCAAGTGGAAGCTAGTGACTTTATGAGAAATCAAGATATTATAAGACAGAACCAAAGGAATGAAAAAATGAAAAACAATGTCAAATATCTTATTGGAAAAATCACTAACCTGGAAAATAGATCCAGGAGAGATAATTTAAAAATTATTGGACTACCTGAAAGCCATGATCAAAAAAAGAGGCTAGATATCATCTTTCAAGAAATTATCAAGGAGAACTGCCCTGATATTCTAGAGCCAGAGAGTAAAATAGAAATTGAAAGAATCCACCAATCACCTCTTGAAAAATATCCCAAAACGAAAACTCCTAGGAATATTGTTGCCAAATTCCAGAGCTCCCAGATCAAGGAGAAAATACTGCAAGCAGCCAGAAAGAAACAATTTGAGTATTGTGGATAACACAAGATCTAGCAGCTTCTACATTAAAGGATTGGAGGGCTTGGAATATGATATTCTGGAGGTCAATGGAGCTAGGATGAAAACCAAGAATCACCTACCCACCAAAACTGAGTATAATGCTCCAAGGCAAAATATGGATTTTCAATAAAATAGAGGACTTTCAAGCTTCAGTGAAAAGACCAGAGCTGAATAGAAAATTTGACTTTCAAACACAAGAATCAAAGAAAGCATGAAAAGGTAATCAAGAAAGAGAAATCATAAGGGACTTACTAAAGTTGAACTGTTTTGTTTACATTCCTATGTGGAAAGATGATGTGCATGATTCATGAGACCTCAGTATTAGGGTAGCTGAAGGGAATATACATATATAGAGAGACAGAGGGCACAGGGTGAGTTGAATATGAAAGGATTAAAAAATAAAATAAAATTAAGGGATGAGAGAGGAATATATTGAGAGAGGGAGAAAGGGAGAGATAGAATGGGGTAAATTATCTCACATAAAAGTGGCAAGAAAAAGCATTTCTCTAGGAAGTGAAGAGGGGGCAGGTGAGGGGGAATGAGTGAATTTTGCTCTCGTTGGATTTGACCTGAGGAGGGAATAACATACACACTCAATTGGGTGTCTTACCCCACAGGAAAGAAGGAAGGAGATAAAAAGGGGGGACGATAGAAGGGAGGACAGATGGGGGAGGAGGTAATAAAAAACAAACACTTTCAAAAAGAGAGGGTCAAGGGAGAAAATTGAATAAAGGGGGGTAGGATAGGAAGGAGCAAACATAGTTAAGTCTTTCACAACATGGGTATTGTGGCAGGGTTTTACATAATGATATGCATGTGGCCTGTGTTGAATTGCTTGCCTTCTTAGGGAAGGTGGGTGGGGAGGGAGGAGGGGAGAGAATTGGGAGCTCAAAGTTTTAAAAACAGATGTTCAAAAAAAGTTTTTGCATGTAACTAGGAAATAAGATATACAGGCAATGGGGCATATAAATCTATCTTGCCCTACAAGAAAGTAAGGGAAAAGGGGATGGGGGGGAGTGGGGTGACAGAAGGGAGGGCTGACTGGGGAACGGTTCAATCAGAATACATGCCATCTTGGAGTGGGGGAGGGGTAGAAATGGGAGAAAATTTGTAATTCAAACTCTTGTGAAAATCAATGCTGAAAACTAAAAATATTAAATAAATACAAAAAAGAAGAAAAAAAATGAGACTAATGCAAGTCAGCATATTCTCTGCAACTTTGAAAAAGTCACCTAAAATAGGATGAACCAAATTAAAATATAATTTGAAAATATTTGACAAATTAAATATGAATACAACAAAACATAGAAAACATTACATTTCAAGACCATGTCAATATGGAGCCCCCAATGTTGCAATTTGAGTTTGGCACTACTAACTTAGAACACTGAAAACATTCAAACAAAGGTCAAGTGATTTGTTCAGGAGAATATAGCCAGTATTTGTCAGAGGCAGGTCTGAAACCCAGGCCTTCTTGTTTTGAGGTCACTTCTTTATTCACTATGCCATGTGCTTAATCAATGCCCATTAAGTCATTCATTCATTCATTCATATCTAACTCCTGCCAGGAATAAACACCAAAAGTTTTTAATTTTCTTGCCATGGTGGTTAAGCTTCTTGAATGACAGGGAGTACTTAAGTTTTGCCTTGAGTTACTGAAAGAAAATCATGATGTGGAGGAAAAGAGTAATGCCCAGAATTCACTAGCTGCAGAAGACAGTGTAGCAAAAAGCAACATCTGGAGTCATCTGTGGTAGCAGCAGAGAACAGTAGAGTACTACCCCACAGGCATACTTGAAGAGAGAAGCATGCAAAGGAGAGGCTCATGCATGGCCAGAGCCAGAGGAATTATATTTTACTTTTAATTATTCTGAGAACAAACCTTGCAAATGGTTATGCTTTCAAGGGATTTGCTTCTGTTTTCTGCCTTTCAATAAAACTTTCTCCTGTTATATTGTGAACCATGTGCTTACCAGCGGTGAGCCATTTTCAGTATACTCCAGACACCACACAGAGATCTCCCCAGGTTTCCTAGATAGAGATGTACAAAATGATACAAGGACCTTCCAAGCTTTAAGATATATGATATTTAAAATGAGAGATGTATTTGAACTCCTTGTGCCAGAAGAGTTTTAGAAACATGGATTACATATGTAATCAAAGTCATTAATTGGTTGCCTAAATCTGAACATCCATCTGTTTGTGATAGTTAGTCAAAGATGCAAAGGATATATAACAAAAAAGGTTTTGTCACCATGGGAAGGAAAGAAACTTGTCTTATTATGACCCTGCTATGTATCTGCCATGTGCTAAGAACTTTACAAATATCTCACTTGACTTTTACAACAACCCTTGTTGGTGGGTGTTATTATATTCTATCTCCACTTTACAGACACTAAGGGAGCTAAGAGATTAAATGTTTTGCCCGAAGCCACACAGTTAGAAACTGTCTGAGGCTGAATTTGAACTGAGGGCTTTCTAACTGTGGACCTAGCACTCTATAATCATCATCATCATAATCATAACAGCTACCATTTATATAGTGCCTTTATAATTAAACACTTTATAATTACTATCTTCTTTGGCTCTCACAACCCTGGAAGGTAGATGCTATTGTTAACCACCTTTTACAGATGAGGAAACAGAGGCAAACAGGGTCAATGATCTGCCAAGGGACACACAGCTGGCAAATATCTGAGGTTGGATTTGAACCCAGGTCTTTCTGACTACAGGCCTAGTGCGCTATCTACTGAACCACCTAGTCACCTATGTAAGAATTCCCTCCACAAGTTTTCAACTTATCCATGACTTAGTAGATAAATTGTCCAGGGTCACATGTCTAGTAAAACATCAGAGGCAGCATTTGAACTCGGGTCTGACAGATTTCTAGTCCCGCACTCTAGCTACCAACAGGCTGCTTTAATAGTGGTCACATGAAAATTGAATACTAATCATAAAAATCTGGGAATGAAAATTTTAGTTGATCCAATTTAATATAGATTATCCTAGTGCTCCAAATAGAAAGTTATTCCAAGAGTTTAGAATATCAGTCAAAATATACAGTGTGCAACTGAGTTGACCAGATTTTGTTTGCTTGCTTATTCCAGGACTATTTAGCACTTTAATTAAATCTGATTCATCTTAAGGTACAACTTAGAGGCCACCCCTTCCATGACCCTTTCTTACCTACAAATGGAAATAAATTCTTCTGCCTTAGATTTCTCAAATCATTTTGACCACTCTCCTTTGCAAGACTGCATTATTTCTATTATATTTATTGGTCTTTTCTGGTCTTCTCTATTAGGTTATAGGGTCTTGTCCTTGAGGTCAAATACACTATTTGATTTCATTTTTGTACCCCCACTACTTAACCCACTTCCTTTAATGAACATATGTTGAATTAATTTGAGTTGATCTAACATATATCAAACACTGATCATGTAACAGGCACATTGTCTCAAGAGCTGTGCTTTGCATAGTCATGGCTTTAGTGGTTAGAAAACTAGGAAGCTGCATGCTAGATCTTCAGTCTAGAGGCAGAGATCATAGTCTAGAGCTGTAAGGAACCTTAGTAATAATTTAATCCTTTCTTGGTAAAGATAACATAAATGATGTTTATAAAGGGTAATTCATTCAAGGCCATCCTGCTAATAAGTGACAAAGCCAAAGCCTGACTTCAGGCCTCCTGATGCCCTATGCAGTGCTTTGATCTTTATAGTGAAGACCTTAGTAAGACCTGAGTTCAAATCCTGATTCAGCCGTTTACCACCCGTATTACCCACAGCAAGTGACTTAACCTTTCTTAGTTTATATTGATTTTTTTTATCACATTCAGTTTATATTGGATTTAGTTTATATTATCTATGAGTATAATAATATCACTTACCTCACAGGGTTTTTGTGAAGATCAGATAAGATAATACTGTATATGTAAAGCACTTTAGAAACTTTAGAGGGTTATACAGATTCTAGCCATTATTGACATCACATTGTGGCAACTAAGTGGTACATTAAATAGCATTCTGGGTCTGGAGTCAGGAACAGCTGAATTCAAATCCAGCCTCAGACATGTACTAGCCGTGTGACTCTGGTCAAGTCACTTTACCCCAGCCTCAGTTTCCTTAACTGTAAAATGGGCACAATAATTGCATTTCCCCCCCCCCCCCACACACACAACCAAGGCTGTTGTGAGGATCAAACAGGATAATTGTTCATAAAAAACTATTTGTAAAATCCTCTGGGCCCTGTGGACGATTTGTCAATTAGGCAAAGTAGTGATTTTAAATGAGTGAAATCAGTGGTGACTGGCGTGCAGGCAGTGGGCTCAGGTACAAACTCAAGGGGTAGTCTGACGGAGTTTGGGGAGATGGATCACATCCTTTCCTGTCTGACATAGCCAACCAGTCCTGGGCTTATCTCCATTTTTACCCATTAATACTCTGTCACTCTGGTCCTCTCTACAGCTGACTTTCCTCATGAATATGCAAGCTCCTGCCCTCTCCAGTTCTGTGTCACATATTTGCCCTAAAGGGTGAGCTCAGTTGTCACCCAGGCATCCTCATAAGCAGCTGCATTGGTAAAATATACCTCCTAGAAAAGGGTGTTGATATGGGGGACGGTGGGAAAGTGACTTGGAAAGATTTTTATCTTTCTTTCTATCTTTAGTGGGACAGAATGTGTCACACAGGATGAGCAGAAATGGATGAATCATGATCTGATGGTCAGATATCATTATAAAATCTAGCCCCCTCCTACCTTTCCAGTCTTCTTACACTTTACTCCCCACTATGTACTCTTTGATCCAGTGGCCCTGGCATCTTACTGTTCCACTAACAAGATACTCCATCTCTTGTCTCTGGACATTTTCTCTAGGTATCCTACTTGCCCAGAATTTATGTCATCCTCATCTCTGCTTATTGGCTTCCCTGGCTTCCCTGACTGAAGTCCCAACTAAAATTTCGTCTTCTACAGGGATCATTTCCCAAATCTTAATTGTAGTGCCTTCCTTCTGTTAATTATTTCCTATTTATCCTTTATATAGCTTGTTTGTATGTATTTGTTGTCACTTTCATTAGATTGTGAGCTCAGCACAGTGCCTGACACATAGTAGGTGCTTAATAAATATTTCTTAATTCTGAACTGCTTTTTAAAAAGTAGTTTTATAACATTTTCTTTTTAAATTTTGAGGTCCAAATTCTATTCCTCCCTCCTATGGCCTACCACAGTCACTGAGAAGGCTAGCAATATGTTATCAATTATTCGTGTGAAATCATGCAAAACTTTTATATTAGCCATGTTTTTTAAAAAGCAAGAAAAATAAAGTGAAAAAATTACACTTTGATTTGTACTGAGTTCATCAATTCTCTCTCTGGAGGTGAATAGCATTTTTTCATCATGAGTCTTTTGAAATTATCTTGGATCATCGTATTGATCAGAGTAGCCAAGTCTTTCTCAGCTAGTCATCATTATGATACTGCTGTTCCTGTACACAATGAACTCCTAGTTCTTCTCACTTCGCTTTGCATCAATTCATATAGGTCTTGTGATGCTTTTTTAAAACCACTCCCCTCATCACTTCTTATAGCACAATAATACTCCATCACAATCATATCCCACAACTTGTTCAACCATTCCCCAATTGATGAACATTTCCTTGATTTTGAATTCTGTGCCACCAGAAAAAGAGCTGCTATAAATATTTTTGTGCATATATGTCCTTTTCCTTTTTTTAAATTTCTTTGGGATATAGACCTAGTAGTGATATTGTTGGTTTAAAGGCCACACACAGTTTTATAGCTTTATGGGCATAGTTACAAATTGTTTCCAGAATGATTGGACTAATCCATAACTTCACCAACAGTTCATTAGTATACCTATTTTCCCCTCATCCCCCCAGCGTTTATTATTTTTGACAGGTGTGAGGTTGCACCTCAGAGTTGTTTTACTATGTCATTTTCTAATCAATAGTGATTTACAGTATTTTTTCACATGACAACAGATAACTTTGATTTCTTCTTCTGAAAGCTGCCTGTATATATACTTTGACCATTTATCAATTGGAGGATAGCTCTTATTTTTATAAATTTGACTCAGTTCTATACTTGGTATATATTAGAAAAATTAGGTCTTTATTAGAGAAATTCACAGTAAAAATTTTTGATATTACACCATTGTCTATGGTACCTTTTAGCAAAATTAGTTTCCCTGATTAACTGTTTTAACTAGGTCTATTTTTGCTCTTGCTTTGTCCGAGATCATGATTGCTAGCACTGCCTTTTTCACTTCAGCTGAAGCATATTTGATTCTGCTCCAGCCTTTTATTTTTATTCTGTGTCTTTCTGTTTCAAGTATTTCCTTTCATCCCATTATCTTCTGTTTTTCCCCCACCCCTTTTTATCCTGTCTCTCCTCAAAAGTCTATTTTGCTTCAAACAACTGCTTCCCTTAATCTGCTCCTCTCCTTTATTATCCTGTCTCTTTTCTTCTATCCCCTTCCCCTCCTATTTTCCTATTGGTAAGTTACATTTCTGTACACTACTGAGTGTGTACATATGTTCTTCTTTCTTTGGACCAATTTCAGTGAAAGTAAGGTTCAAATATTGTTTGCCACCTCCTCCTCATTTTCCCATTCCATTGTAAAAGCTCTTCCTTCCATGCTTCTGTTATGTGAAAAAATTTTCCTCATTCTATCTCTCCCTTTCCCTTCTCCCAGTGGATCCATCTTTCTCCTCCCTTCATTTTTTGGAGATTATTCCAACATAATTAGTTCACACCCATGCCTTCTATCTATATAAACTCCTTTTGACTGCCCTAATAATGATAAAGTTCTTAGGAATTTCATGTATCATCTTCTCATATGGGAATATAAACATTTTGACTTTATTGTGTCCCTTATGATTACTCTTTCATATTTATCTTTTTATGCTTTTCTTGAGTCTTCTGGTTGAATGTCAGATTTTCTATTCAGCTCTGGTCTTTTCATCAGAAATGCCTGAAAGTTCTCTATTTCATTAAATGCCCGTTTTTCCCCGAAGGACTATACTCAATTTCGCTGGATAGGTGATTCTTGGTTGTAATTCTAGCTCATTTACCTTCTGGAAAATCACATTCCAAACACTCAACTCCTTTAATGTGGAAGCCTCTAAAAGGACTCCTTACAAAGCAGAATTGGCCAAAAGGAAAAAAGGAATTACAAAATCTCACTGAAGAAAATAATTCCTCAAAAATTAGATTTAGAGGCTTCCACGTTAAAGGAGTGGAATGCTTGGCATATTATTTCATCTTCTTTTAAAATTCCTATTCTTTTGTAAGTGATATGACACACACACAATTATTAGTATATATGTAATTTATCATTTTAATAAATATGCACATATTGGGATCACATTCTCAAGAAGATTTATTGATAAGAGAGTGAGATTAAAAAAAAATTGAAACCCCTGATATACAAACAGCTGGGAGGTGCAATAAATAGAGTATTACAAATTCTCCTTCAAACCACCAAGCTATGTCACCTGGTACCTTTTAGTCAGTTCAGCCTCAGTTTCCTTGTCTTTAAAATGAAGGATTTGGACTTACTGGCCTTTAAAATCCTTTCAACCTCTAAATCTAAGCTCCTATGTTGCTAAGATGAGGAGTAGCAGAAATCCTGAAACATCTTGACCCTTCTGAAATTTTTACCATTAGAGTCATGACTTGAAATTAAGGTATTGTTTCTGTAGACTATTCTGAAATGAAAATGTGTTATTTAGGAGTGATTAAAAAAAGTCAACAATAGTAAACCAATTGGTTTACTAGCTTTCCTCTTGGGATGCCAAAGTGAATCCAGAGGAATACAACAAATTTCTGATTCTGGACATTAGCAAAATCTTGGCCACATGAACAGAAGATGAACAATTTTATGCATTAATCACCTACCATGTTCAAGGCACAATGCTAGACACTGGAGATACAAAGCCATAACCAAAACAGATCCTACTTTCAAACCAGTTTATGCTAAATTGAACCAGGGCAAATTTAATGTGAACAAATATAAGGCCTTACACTTAGGTTCAAAAAAATCAACTTCAGAAATACAAGGTACCACATCCATATTCTCTGTGCTCCACAATGAATGGAGGGAGGTGAATTTCCTTGTCTCTATCTGTCTATCTATCTATCTAAATATCTACCTATCTATCTTTTCTATCTTTCTCAAGACCATTCTCTAAGTCATGTGGGCCTCAAACCTCAGGGTCATCTTCGACTCTCTCTTATCCCTCTAACCTGACATATCCAGTCATTTGCCATATCTTGTCAAATCCACTTCCATAATATCCCTTGAATTCATTTACTCTTTTTAATTTTCACTGTCATACCCTAATTCAGACTCTGCATCTGGCCTGTGTGATCACAATATTCTCCAACTTGTTCTCCTTGCCTTTAATTTCCTCACTCTCAAATCCACCCAGCACACAGTTACCAAAGTAATATTCATGATGAAGAAATCTATTCAATCCATTTCCTTGACTAGAAATCTTCATTGACTTCATTCAAAGGGCAGAGACTGGTTTGTTTTTGCTCTTGTTTCTCCAGCAGCTAACAACATGCCTTACGTAGTTGGTGGGACCTATTCCATGTTATACCACTTAAACAGACCATTACCTCCACATTTTTGTCACTAGCAATCTACATTTTGCCCTGAGTCCCTTGGTTTTTATACGTTAGCCCTTCCCAGGGTCCAAGCCTCAGAGATGCATCCTGGCTCACATCCATCTCTCTCTCTCTCTCTCTCTCTCTCTCTCTCTCTCTCTCTCTCTCTCTCTCTCAACCTATCATCTATGTATGTATGTATGTATCTATCTATCTATCTTCTGTCTATATCTATCTGTCCATTTGTCTGTATGTTTACTCCTTAGCCTAACATTCAAAGCCCTTCACATTCTGACTCTAAACTGCCTTTATCTCCTCACATGGTGCCTAACAGCGCCTGGCACATAAAAACCGTTGAATAAATGCTTGATGATTGATTTGTTTTCTTTCATGCTTCTCTACATTCTAATGCCACTGTATTGCTAGCTATTCACTGATCTCATCCCTTTTCTTTTCTACCTTCTTGCTTGTGCAAGCATGTAAGAGAATCCTTATACATTTTCAACTTTTGGAATTCTTCTCTTCTTTTGAGGTCTAACTCACATGTCTCCTACTCCATGAAATCTTTGTTAAGCCAGTAAACTAGAGTGATGCCTTCTCTTCCAAAAATCTCTAATGCATCTGTGACTCCTCCTATGAACTTATCACATTCTAATGTAGTCTAGCATTTTGCATATACGTCTTTATGTCGTATATCTATCTATCTATTTATCTATCTATCTATATTTTGTTACTTGACAGAAAATTTTTGAGGAGAAAACTATAAAGTTTTGTCCTTGTATTCCTAATGCCTAGCATAGTATGGCACGTGTTTAACAAAGGTTTATTGCTGAATTGAATTCAGATTTGTAGTTATTTTAATAAAGACTTTATATTTAATATAAAAAGCAATAAAGTAAATAGCAGAAAGGAAACAAGCATTTATTTAAGCACTATAAGCCAGGCGCTGTATAACAAGCTTTACAAATATTATCTTGTTTAATCCTCATCACAACCCTGGGACGTAGCTACAATTATTATTGCATGTTTAAATTATTGATGCTGGTGGGAACTTTGCTACTCACCCTGTCTATGTAACTTATTGAGATCCCACTGCTATCTGGTGGTAGTGGCCATAAATTGCAGGCGCAGTCTAGAAATTAATTAAAGGAATATGCCTGACCAATTCAGCCATAATTTAATGTTTGCAAAATTCACATAACTCTTAACTTTTGAGAAACTAATTACAATTTACTAATTGACAAACAGTTAACATGAACATTTGATAAATACCTCAAAAATCTAAACTAAATTGGAATTTGATGCACATTTAAAACAATATGGTCAGGTTAGCCAAAAGCCAAGTCTCTAAACATGGATATTCTCCATTTATCTATAAAAACCTCCCCTGTTTACCACTACAGACTTCAGCGTTGTTTTCCTCCAGAAAGAAAATTGCATTGTTCTTCTCCAGTTCTCCAGTTTAATTACATTTAGAGACCTAGACATTTTCCTTTCAATTCCATCGCCAAATTCACCTTAACAGTTAATAAACAAGTGGGATCCTCACACTGATCCAATAATATCCCTCCAGTTACCTCTTGCCAGCATGAAAAGTTTTTATTTATGACTCTACCCTCATGTGCCCTTTAGCCAACATTCAATCCATTTTATGTACATTTATGTCCATTCTGCTTTCCTCCTTTCCTCAGACCTCAATCTCTGTACCAAGACCTTAATCTCTGATGTGGAACTTTGTCAAATGCTGTCTGAAAATATAAGCACACGCTACTCCCTGCATGGGGACAAAGCCAAAGTCTTTTAAAGGCAAAGAGAGGTGCAGCTGGGTAAATAAACATCTGGGTTGCACTTAGCAGGTTTCCTGGTCAAACTGGATGCATTTCTTAATGTTAAGAATTGAGTTGAAATTGTGTTCGGTGTTGTAAAGAAGGATAGCCTGCTGGTAGGATGGTAACTCTGCTGGATTCTTTTATTTGTTTTGTTTTATAAACAAAAAAGTAAATATGGGCAGAGCTTTAACGTAACGGAGGCCAATATATCCTAGAAGTGGGAAGTTGAAAACTTGGCGAACTATGAATTACTGGGAAAGTCTCAGGGAAGCACTAATTCTATTCCAAAAAGCTGCTTTGGGGTTCATGAATAAAGACGTTAAATAGACTTTGCATACTCCTAAATTGCTCCTAGTAGAAACCAATTCTTTAAAACAAAGTGAAATTTTATATATATATATATATATATATATATATATATATATATGTATATATATACATATATATATATTATACGTATCTGTATACATATATACATACATTATGTACACATACACATATATTTATATATACACATATGTGTTTGTGTGTATCTATATAAAACCATATGCCCTCTTTCAGATATTGAGTGTGATTTATTCATAGAACAGGGCACTCTCATGAACACTGTGGCTATATTTAGTAGTTTATGATACAGATTTGGGCAAAATATTTGAACTTAATCTACAACATTGACTTGCATAATTTTTCATATTCAGTTGAAGTAGAGGCATCTGGGAAATGTGGAGATAAATTGATCATGGCTAACATTTATATAGTGCTTACAACGTATCAGGCACTGTATTAAGTGTTTTATAATTATTATCTATTTCATTCGGTCCTCACAACAATCCTGAGATGTAGGTGCTGTTATTATCCCCATTTTACAGATGATGGAACTGAGATAAACAGAAGTGAAATTATTTGCCCAGGGACACACAGCTAGTAAGTGTCTGAGGCTGGATTAAAACTTGGGTCTTCCTGATTCCAGGGCCAGCATTTTATCCACCATGTTGTCCCAACCTTAAGTGGCTCCCTTCCTTTCCCCACTGTCCTGAGCCCCAAAGGGCCTACAAGATTTAGTGAATGGTAGATGAACTCTGAAGAATAATTATAGATTCTTCCTTTTATTTTCATTCAACACCCTTACCAAGCCTCTAGAGCCTTTTTTTGGACACTGCTGATATCACAGCATCACTTATTTGATTGTTTGTTTAAACAAGTGGTAGTGGTTATGAGAAAGGGAAGGAGTTTTCATATGCACAAATAAATCCAGTATTTTCAAAATATTAATAACATCACTTATCATTTTTTATCATTGTCCCATCTTCAAATTTCCCTAGAGTATTTTGGACCTCTGTTTTGCCTCTCTTATACTCTGCCTTATAAAAATAAATGTGGCATCACTCAGGATCAAGAGCATTAATAGGTTGTGATTCCCATCTTAGAGGTTGTATTCTTATCGATGAGGACACAGGTCAATCGAAGTATCAAAATTTCTTACCACTAGATTATAAAGCTCTGGAATTTAAGGACTGTATATTTCTTCTATGTATCCCTGGTTCCCAGAACCTTATACATGCCTTATACATGTTAAATATTTCATAAATGTATAATGCTTTATGTAAATGTAACTTAATGTGAAAATTAAGCTGGTCTTATAGCTATATAGAAGCCCATATGTTTTAAATGAATATATAAATGGAAACTCCTGAGGAAATTCTGTCTTTCAGTGGTACCTTCTGAACTGGGAATCAAAAGATAGGTTCAAATCCTACCTCAGATACTTAATAGCGGTATGACCCTAGGCAAGTCACTTAACCCCTTTCTGCCTTGGTTTCTTTATCTGTTAAAATGCAAATAATAGCATCTGCCTCCTACTGTTGTTGTGAAGCTCAAATGAGATATTTCAAAAATGCTTTTTAAACCATTAAGTGCCCTTTAAATGCTAGTCATTATTATTATTTAGTATTATCCTGTTGTTTTAGAGAATTGCCTAAAGCACTGAGAAATGAAGTGACTCTGTCAGGATTACACAACCATTGTATGTCAGAGATGGGACTTGAACCCAAGTGTTCCTGGCTTCCATGCTGGCCAAATACTATGACATACTGTCTCTCCTAATTTAAAATGTCAAATATTAAAATATCTGCCTCAACTACAATATGTTGAGAATTGCCCATTTTATCTTTTACCCAAAGGATAGTTTAAGTGGATTTTCTTCCTAATGCCTTCTTCTTCATCTTCTTTGCCCTTTTCCATTAGTATGTGTGCATTAAACATCTCTCCCAAACAATAGGAACAAATGTTATAAACAAACCCTTTCACAGACTTTCACTGCATCACACCCTCCTTTTCTTCCTACACTCTGGAGAAAACAAAGACAAAAGTTCAAGAAATCCTTTTTCCTCTGGAGGAGAGCAGCAACCCAAAAAGTAATGAGAAGGAGGCAACGTGACAAACTTCCATTACTTCTCAGTGGGCTTTGGTCTTTTCACCAAGTTTTTGTTCACACCTACATGGGATTTGTCCCTTTAGCTCCAGACTTTCCCTGAAGAATATTCAAAAGCTGCTCATCATCCCAGCATTGAATCTGCCCACGAAAATATGTTGCATGTTACAAGTGGAATTTACCCTTTGACCTTTAGCTCCTCCTCTGCTCAGACCAAGAAGTATTGTTTTCATTATGAGACCAGCTTTTCCACCAGCTAACGTTGCTTGTCACTTATTGCAAAATGGCCTTGAAACAGCTCCAGAAGGAAAAAAAAAGAATTCTTTTTCATGATGCCAGAATGAATCCAAAGTTACCACTTTCTATGGAAACAAAAATGACCCATTTGCAGCTTTTTTTCAGTACTTTTAGAGACATGTGACTTTGGTAAATAGTGAAAAGAATTTTAAGAGGTAATCAAGTATAGAAATAGGAGGAGTTTATTGAATTCTGCTAGCTATTGCATGCTTGTTTCCTGCACACAGTGAAGATACTGATTTCTACTCACCAACCTTCCTCATAACAATGCTGTGTGAAATGCATTCATTTTTAAAGTGAAAATAAATGAAAATTAGAGATTTTTGTTAAGACTTTAAGCTTTTTCTTTTTGTTACATTTTTATTAGATTAGCTCTGTTGAGATAATTTGTGACACCACCATCAACAATAAGCAAAAAGCATGTATTGGGAGCTTACTATGTGCCTGGCAATGTGCTAAATGATGGGGATACCAAGAAGTCCCCACCCCCACCCTCAGGGAGCTCCCATTCTAATGGGGAAGCCACCATGCAAGCAACCCTGTACATATAAGATAGCTAGATTGTAAATGGGAGGTAATCCTCCAGGGAAGACAGTAACTGTGGTTAGAAAGGCTTCTTGCAGAAAGTAGTGCTTTAGCTGAGCCTTGAAATTATGAAGTCTAGGAGGCAGAAATGTAGAGGGAGAACATTTCAGCCATGGAGGCAGCCAGTGACCCGTCACTGATTCCTGAAATGGAGAGAGCATCTTATGAGAGGAAAAACAAGTAGGCAAGTGTGGTTGGATTATTATGTATACGGACAGGAGTAAAGTGTAACGAGACTAAAAAGGTATGAGTGGCCAGGTTAGGAAGGATTTCAAGGCTGGTTGGAGGATTTTACATTTGTTTTTGGAAATAACAGGAACAATCAGAGTTTGTTGAGGACAGTGGTGGCATTGTCAGACCTGCACTAAAGCAGGAGTTGGAAGAATGTCCAACAATCTTACATTCCGAAATTCATCATTTAGAAAATGGATTAGCCCATTATAGAGATATTTGCCATCATCTGTGTGACTTTAGGCAAACCATTTAACCTCTATGGACATCAGATTAATCATTAGGAGTTGGACTAGATGACATCTCATGTTCCTTCTAGATACAAATCTATGATCCTATGATCATCTGTGTTTTATATTTGAGGAAACTAAAGCAAAGAATAGTGTGAAAAATGTCCAAGTTATTAACTGAAATCACACAAAGAACCGAAGGAAGGCAGTGTGGTGTAGTGGATAAAGTGCCGCTCTTGCAGCCAGGAAGCCCTCGGCTTGAATCCTGCCTCACACACTTAGCAGCTGTGTCACCCTAGGTAATCTCTCAGCCTTAGTTTCTTTGTCTGTAAAGTTAAAGTATAAGATTCAATGACTACCTGGGTCCCTTTTCCAACTCGGATTCCATGATGCTATAAAGGCATAATGGCCATTCTAAGCCTATCCCTTGTCTTTGAATACTTGAAGAAAAGGTCTACAGAGACTAGGAACATCATAGGATCTTCAGATTTTGAGTTTAAAGGAATCTTAAACATAAGCTTGTCCTTTATCAGGGAAAAATAAAATGCAAAATGGAAGTGAGAAAAATAAGAGAAAAAGTAAAAGAAAGTTAATGGTGCTCCAGCACCAAAGGTGTTTTTTATTTGGCTCCCGTGCAGCTCTTGGAGTTCAGATTCAGATCTAAAGCTCATTACAATCTCATTTGTTGAGCTTTTGGGCTGGAATTCTGGTCAAAACTGGATTTCTCATGAAACTGCTCATTCTTCCTGGCTTCAGTTAAATGACAAATTCCATGCAAAGGCTGATTCAATTGTCTGGCATATCTCTTTCAGATGCTAGCTTAATTCAAGAGAACAAAAAAAATTGGAAATAAGGAGATAACCAAATATTTTCATACCTCAAAAGTGTTTGGGTCTGGCTTTTAGAATACAGATGTAAGCTGGCGTTTATTTTAATTGAGCATCCTCTCTAATTAAGTACACAAATAATTGGTAAGAAGTAAATATATATATATAATATGTATGATATATATATATATAAATATTCATCATCAATAAGAGAAATAAAGGGAAATGAGAGCTTACATTCTTGTAGCGCTTTAGTGTTCACAAAGGTAATGGTTTCCTCACAAATGTTCTGTGAAAATTATTATCCCCATTTTACAGATGAGGAAATTGATTTTTAAAGAGGAGGCTATGTTTTGCCCGCAGTCATGTAGCTAAGGAAATAGTATACCTGGAACTCAAAACAGGGTCTTCTGTTTTCATTCCACCATACCAAGTGATAGTATCTTTACAATTTAGCCAGAAGCAGAGACCAATGACAATGTTCATTTTGGCCAGCAATAGAGTTTGTCTAGTTTACATATTCCTAGGGTGCCTAGTGAGAAAAGGGAGTAATGATATATTTTTAAAATTCTTAGCTCTGAATTCTAGAAATCTACAGTGTTGCTCCAATATGACCCACCAAGAAATAAAATACTTCTAATGCTGTCTGGTGTGTTTACAGTAGGGACTGTAATTCCTGGAACACACACAATTTTTCAGAATGTCAAAATTAATCAAAACATGAAGCAGCCCAAATCCTGTGTTTTCCCGAGATGCTCAGGGCTTAAATTGGATCACAGGCTAGGTATTTTTCCTTGGTGAGGTATAAGGAATAAGGACTGGAAAATGTGCTCTTGATTGTATAGGGAAATACAGA
Organism: Trichosurus vulpecula; assembly: GCF_011100635.1. Classification (NCBI taxonomy): domain Eukaryota; kingdom Metazoa; phylum Chordata; class Mammalia; order Diprotodontia; family Phalangeridae; genus Trichosurus; species Trichosurus vulpecula. The sequence continues at coordinate 206,694,292 of NC_050574.1, read as the reverse complement.
AAAAGCATTCCTACAGCTTGTCTTAGTTTGATAGTTGTAGAAAAGCAGGTGGCTTTCAGTGAAGTCTGTGCCTAAGTTACTAAGAATCAATAACTCTATCTTGTACATGTCCCCATTTGCCTTTTTACATAAAGATTTTTTATCTGTATTTATAGGTTTGCCAATGGAATGATTCTGAGGACTTGCCAAACCAAGGCTTGTCCATCATTGTGGTCTGTTTATCATGTCTTCTGCTGTCTTTATGGAGAGATGGGCTATTAATATTAACATTATTCTCATTAGCAATGAAAGACAGGTGGTGTAATAAAAGGAAGACTTGATCTGGAGTCAAGAAACCCACCTTTGACACATTTGCTGTGTGAACATGGAAAAGTCACTTAACTTCCCCCAAACCCTCTAAGACCTGTAGCTCAGTGGAGGCAGTCACCACACTGACAAAATTACAGAGTTTTGGCTGTTGACATGTCATTATCAATGTCAGTAATAACTCTTATCCAGTATTTTAAGGTTTAGAAAGCATTCATAATTATGATGGTTATATTCCTATAATGTTTTATAAAAGTAAAATGTTTTGTCTTTGTTGAGCCCATTCCATTTCAAAGCTTTAGGGAATTTGTTCTGCCTTTTTTTGGGTGAAACAGAACAAGCAAAATAGTTTATTCCAGGGGTGGGGAACCTGTGACCTCAAGACCACATGTGGCCCTCTAGGCCCTCGAGTGTGGCCTTTTGATTGAATCCAAACTTCATAGAACAAATCACCTAAATAAAAAGATTTGTTTTGTAAAGCTTGGACTCAGTCAAAAGGTTACACCGAAGAACCTGGAAGGCCACATGTGGCCTCAAGGCCGCAGATTCCCCAGCCCTGGTTTTATTCGTACTGTTTTAAGTTATTTCTGTAATGAAAAAGATGACTAATCCTACACTCTTAACCACATAGCCAGAGATACATGTGAAAGCCTCTGAAAAACAAAATTGGTAAAGTAGAAATGTGATGGAAAATTAAAATTACAAAACACAAAAATGGAAAATTATATACTAAGCGACCAGAGAAGGCATATACATGAGAATGTCCTCAGGGCTCCAGAGGTACTCAACTTAATACAAATATGGTGAGAGCACTGATAGAAGCCTTTGAAAAGTTATTTACTCCACTCATTTTCTCCCCTAAAAAAGCAATATGTACATATTATATGCAATCCTACTCTTCTTTCCTACCTAAAACAATGACAACTTACCCACAATTATTTTAGTACATTCTAATAGGAATAGTGATAATTTGATTATTTTTTTAATATCTATTTGAAAGCTAAGTGAATTTACAGTGAAGAAAATTGAAAGTTATGAGTAACATCTTTTACATGATGAAACATTAATTTCATTCATTTGGTCAAAGTATTGTACCTGTTTGCTGCTTCAGAAGAGGTAGTATAACAGAGCAGAAAGACAATTGGATTTGGAGTCTGTGAAGGTGAGATCAGAGCCTGATCCTATCACTACTGCCTGTGTCACCTTAGGAGGGTTACTACTTCTAGGTCTCAGTTTCCTCATATTTAAAATGATGAGGTTAGACTAAGTGGTCTCTACAGTCAAATGACATAATATTCGTGAAACAATTAGTGCAGTGCCTGAAACATATTAGTACTTAATAAATGCGTGATGCCTTTCCTTCAACCCCACTCTCATCGTCTACTCCTTCCAGGACAAAATGCATGATTCTGTCAGTATGGAAATGTGAAAAGTTACGAAGGTATGAGAAACTTTATATTCACATTTTTTACATTACAGGATTGAAAGATAAGTGGTCATTGGGCATACTTCAGACAGTTTTTCATTGTAAATCTTTCCAAAAGAATAACTATCTACCTTCCTTTAAAATCTTTGCTTCATGCAAGAACACTTTTTAAAATTATGTAATTCTTCTGGTTAGGAAGTCCTTGGTAAGGTTTCACTTGTCTAATTTCTGCAATTTCTGTCTGTCCACTCTTGAAATTTTTTTTTCTGTGAAAACTACACTTCTTTAATATTCCTTCAAATGCTTGAAAATTGTTAGGTCCTCCTCTCAGTCAGCTGTTCTCGAGACTAAATTGTATTCCTTCCATCTTATCTAATAGGTTATATTTATGACTCCTTTAATCTTTTCTATGTTTTTATCTTTGAGACTTGTTCTGTCATTTAAGTTATGCCTGACTCTTTGGGACTCCATTTGGAGTTTTCTTGGCAAAGATACTGGACTGGTTTGCCATTTCCTTCTCCAGCTCAGTTTACAGATGGAAGAACTGAGGCAAATAAGGATAAGTGACTTGCCCATCACAGACACAGTAAGTGTCTGAAGCCAGATTTGAACTCAAGAAGAACACTCTCTATCCACTGTGCTACCTAGCTGCCACTAGCTCCAGATGTAAAACTGGATGTAAAACTCCCAACTGGTTACAGTAGTCTAATAACCTCTTGAATAAATCAAACTGGAACATTGTCATTTTCTGCTTAAAATATTTTCATTTTCTTATTAGTGGATAAAAATATTGTGGACCATTGTCACCAACAATCGGCAAATTAGAAGATTATGCTCATAATGATCCTTTGGTACTCAACCTCATACTTTGTTTATTTGACTGTCCCTTTGTAGTACTTATCATAACAAAAGTGTGATAAAAATCTAACAAATAGTTCTGATAATAAAGAGTAATAAATGATAAATGTTTCCTGCACAACTTATGTTTTCACGGGCCACTTGAAATCCTTTGGTGTGCCTGCCAGCTGCGGGTTGTGTAGACCTGCTCTAAAACTATATAGACATAGATATATCTGTGAGTATCTATCTGTTAGTTATCTATTGTCTGTCTGAATGTCTATCTATCACCTATATATTCATGTATCTATCATCTATGGTTTGTATGTCCGTACACCCATCTATCTGTCCATCCATCCTTTCATCCATATCTCTACATCTATATATACCTATCATCCATCTATCTACTATCTGTCTGTATGTGAGTCTATTCATTGTCTATCCATTCATCCATCTAATTGCGTGTTGCTGTTGTTATCGGCCCAAACTGATTTCTTTGGTATAGAAAACTCATGATGAGGAAACTCCTCTACCAATGCAAATTGACAATTGTTCTGAAACTAAAATCTTAGAGAGTTGCCTCTAACCCTGACTTATCCAGGGTCACATAGTATACAGCAGAGGTAGGATGTGAAGACTTTGTCTTCCTTATTCTGAAGCTGGTCCTTGAGCTAATGGATCAGGGCTGTCCAATCTTAGGTTATCTCAGGGCCGCATTAAAATAATGATTTGAGTTCTGCACCCAGAATAAAAAATACAGTACACTAATAGAAAGTGGGGGAACATGCATCATCCATACGACAGGCAAAGGCACAAAGCACAAAAGCAAACACAAAACAGCAAAGCAACAACACAACAGTATAAAGGTAGGTGCACACTGACTAGTTTACATTGTACAGATGGAACGCATCCCACAGATTGATCAAAAATTCCATGTGGTACGTTCCATCCGTAATACTGCTTATAAACACCAAAGAAAATTAACAACAATGAGATGATTTATTAGTGATGGAATTAAAAAATCTAATACACATTCCATCCAAATTATTATTTTATTTTTTCGCTCATGAAAACCCACAAGCGAGCCACATAAAATCTCACCGTGGGCCACACGCAGCCCACGGGCTGTATTTTGGACAGCCCCACAATAAATCATGCGTCTACTCAATATATTTCCATGTTGCAGAGATCCACCATCTGTATGCTTACTTTTTCCACTGATGAAAATTCTAACCCCTCTATATGTCTCCATAGATGGTCTTTGTGAGCTGTTGTGGAAGAAAAAAAATCCATTATTTGTGGTCAGACCTCTGGCAATGAGCTTTTTACTTAGCCAAGCTGATCTTCAGCCAATGGGCACAGAGCATACTGTTGAATGTCTACTCAAACTCTTCCTCAATTATTAGAGCCTGCCAAGCACAGCAGTCTTTTAGAACAAAGGATCATCTCTGCTATGCAATAAGACATTAATGTGGAATTTTATTAGAGAATTATAGTATCCATAGCATCACTAATAAATACTACGAGTCTTAGGTTAAAAGTGTCAGCATGAGCTCCATTTACTAATTTGATCATACTATCATACATAGATCTGGAGCTGGGAGAGACCTTAGAAGTTATCCAGGGCTTCTTAAACTTTTTCCACTAGTGACCCCTTTGTGCATTTTGGCAGCCTTAGTTGGTGTTGTGTGGCCTGAGGGCATATGCAGTGCAAAGTGCGCATGCTTTGTGTTCAGAACCAAGGGTGCAGTGAAGTTGCCTGATGCAACATATGGAAGCACTGCCAGAAACATCTCGGATTCATTATGTATTTCATTTTGAATTAATTTTTGGTGATTGTGGGTTCAGAAACCTTTTACTGTTGCCAGATTTTTCTCTACCCTATCCACTGTTTAAGAAGCGATGATTTCTGGTCCAGTCTTCTCATTTTATAAATAAGAAAATCCAGGCTCATGGACATTTAAACTATTTGCACAAGGTCACACAGATGGCAAAAATCATGACATAGGATAATAGATTTAGAGCTAAAAGGGGCTTCAGAGGTCTGAGTCCAACTCTTTCATTTTACATATTAGGAAAATGAGATTCAGAGAGGTTAGGTGACTTGCCCAAGGTCACAGGGCTACTGTCAGAAGGTAAGATTTGAACTTGGGCCTTCCTGACTACAGATCCAGCACTATATTCACTACCTTATGCTCACTACACGATGCTGACTCTAGAAGGGCAAGTTATTCCCTCTCCCGGATTTCATGGCCTCTGAGGTCCGTGAAAAATTTCTAGGGAAATGTATTAACCTTGTATCCTAGCGGTTCTCTGTCCTAGTTGATTTGTAAAGAGGAATGACTTGTCTTCACATTTTTTGTCAAGTAATGTCTCTGAAATTCCAGAATAGGCTGAGCCATATGCCTAAATCATTAGAAAAGTGGACCATGTTCCAAAACTCTCAAGTGTGTTGGGTTAGGTCCTGAAATTGCACATGACAGTGTAACCAGCTCTCTGAACATGATCCAGCCAGAAGGCTGCAACAGGTGAGTAATACATGGAAGAAGGACCATTTTTGCCAGGCTTCGTTTCCCTCTGCTAATTCTGAACACTGCATTCAAGTGAAGCTTTATTTGGTCCGACTCTTTTATATAGCTTTATTACATAAGATGCTAGCCTGCATTAGCCACTTACTAGATAAATACAGGAAAACTGCCTGTCATTTATTGGTTTATCCATTGTCATCTCAAATAGGATGGGGTACTCTGATTTCAAAGTGACAGCTGGTGGTGTCTCTTCCTAATACATGCTAATCCAGTTTTTATTATGGAAAAACTGCCTGTGCTTTCAGACAGCGAAAGGGAGTTACTAAATGTAATCACTAAGGAGGGAACCTTGGGATTGCAAACATAAAAAACTAAAATGAACAGTTTTCTCATTACAGAATGGTTTCCTGATTAAATACAGATTAAGTGCAGGGGAAAAATCATTTAAAGACCTGACTGACATTCTACGTTGACTATATATCTGGATATTGATAGGTGTAGATGATTTTGTTCTCTGCTAAAAAGGGAATAATTGTAGCTGGCAACATATTTACTATATATCTGGATATGAATAAGTATATGTGATACTGCTTTCTGCTAAAAATGTGTATAAACATAGCTGGCCAAAATGCTGTACAATCCTCATTTTTGAGTTTACTCTCACTTTTCAGAGATACAGAAGCAGCACATCCCCTTTAGACTACAGGAAAGTTTTAGTCTGTTACTCCTGTCACTATAGAATGATCCATAGTAGAAAGGTGGGGGGCTACCTACTACCTTTTCCCAAACATAAATCTAGAAATCATGAGAAAGAGCTCCAAAGAGGCTATTGACCCAATAGGTAATACTCATTATAGGGTATGGGTAAGAAATAAGGAGAACATCTTATGTGCTGTGGTAGTCCCTCCTCCAGCCCTCCATGCCTTATTTATTCCCCAAACAAGATAATATAGATCCTTCTTATAGTATATGGATAAATAGCTCATCGGAATTTTAACTCCTGGCTGTCAGTTGCAAAGGCCATCCAGCTATTTCATTATATCCTAATTAATAATATGCTTCAATAAAAACATTCCATCACTACATTATTTAGCAGCAAGAGCACATCTCATGGTTGAATACTAGCTGTTGAAGTAAGCTATTGGAGTAATTCTTTTGTAGGCAGAGGCATGGGGACACAGAAGAATTAATGTATGGAAATGATGATATGGGATCTAGCAAAGGAATTGTGGTCTCTCCTTTTCAGTCTGTGAAGTAGTTTTGTGCTCCATTATTCACCATCTTAAATCACAAACACAAATAACTGGGCCGAAGTTAGCTAATTATGCCAACAACTGCTCAGTCACCAGCAAAATTAGCCATCCGACCTAATTTTGAACATATAAGTCAGGGGTTCTTAACCTGGGATCTGTGAACTTTAAAAAAAGTATTTTGATAACTATTTCAATTTAATTATTTCCTTTTCAATTCTATGTATTTTATTTTATGTCATGCATTTCAAAATATTTTTCTGAGAAGGAATCTATATACTGCATTGGACTACCAGAGGGGTAGGTTAAGGATTCCTGAGTAAATGTTCATAGTTTCTATACCCTGGTGCAATTTAGGGCCATCAAACAATCTTGAATGCAGGTTGGCCTGGAGCTAATGGCACGAGCTAATGGCCCTGTAGAGGACCCTTTCAAAATCCAGCAGTCAGTGTCAACGAATGTTCCCTTTGCCAGCCCATGAATCCAGAAGCACAAATAAACATGCCCAGAACTGAAAATTAATTTGAGATATTCTGCAGAAGCCAAATCCAGCACTACCCTCTAGCCTGTGGACAAAGCTTTATCAAAACTGAAACATGTTAGATGACAAAGCTATATCTTAGACTATGCAGTCAGTAGTTTTAAGTATTTTATTATATTTTCTTTATAAATAGGCTCATTGCTTTTTAGAGGTCATCCAGTGATTTAAATGAAATTTAAGAGGTGATCTTAAAAATATTTCAGATTTTAATTGATCTCTCCTATAAAAGGAAAAATGACCAGCCCTTCTCACTATCACTCTCTCCAGAAAACCCAAACCTCAAACCTTTTTATAATGACAAGTTTGTTTGATAAGGGGCTAACGTTTCATCTGTTTTCCCTCTCAGAATCATAGTGCTTGGTTTCATTTAATGTATACATCTAATCAATCAATCCATTAACATGTATTTAAAGTACCTACTCTTTGCCTAACACTGTTCTGAGCACTGGGGACAAGTCAAGGCAAAAATAGTCCCTGTCCTCAAGGACCTTACATCTAAATTAGGCAGAAATGTACATATGTAGATATAAACACACACACACACACACACACACACACACACACACACGAATTTAAATACAAGGCAACCTTAAAGGAGAAGGCTCTAGAAGTTAGAGGACTAGGAAAGGCATCCTGCAGATGGGTCACTGGACCTGAGTTTTGAGGGAAACCAGGGGTTTTCAAAGGCAGAGATGAATGAAGGAGGGTATTCCCAGCACCGCTGAAGCTTAGTAATAATATTGGGTACAGATTGGCAAGGATCTATTAGCCTAGTAGATCCTAGTTAACAATTTAACAGTCAGGGTCAACCAACACACCGGACCAAGCCTTTTCAAGGCTAGGACAAAATGAGGACTTACAATGAGGGAGATTAGGAGGAGTGAGAGAAAGAGGGAGTTGGAGTGGTAAATATGGAGGAGAAATTAGCTCAGACTGCTGGAAGCCTTTCTGGATATCTATGGCAACTTTGACATGTATAAAACTGGCTGTATTGATTTACATGGACTGGAGACCTCTGCCGCTAAGTTGAGGATTGATTTAACCTCTCAAGAAGTCTAGGATGAATTAGATTATGCTGATATTGATGGACATCAAAAGGTGAATTTTCAGACTTTCTAACTGTTTTAACAGATGATGGCCACTTCATCTGGCCTATAGTCCTGGAAACTGGCCCTAACTCACAACTTGCTGATTCCACAGGGATCCCGCTGTTTGAAATGTTGTAAAAGGTAGTAGAGACTTCAGCATTTCCCGAAAGTTTTACTAGACTTAGAATATTATTCTCAAGGGAAAACAAAACATCCAATAACATAGATATGCTGTGAGACATTCGAGATACTATAAAACCAGTGTTAGTGGAAAAAAAAAGAGGTACAAATCTGGGAGGGGCCCAATGATCCCATACTGTATTAGTTGAGCTCTATTAATCTTTGTCTCTGTTAAGCATGAGAAGGATATAATGAAATTCCCGTTTCTGGGAAAGCTCAAGGAGTATAGTAATATTCCTGCTGTTTTCAAATGTAGAACTGCTGATTATGAACCATTCAGAGACTCACATAGGTTGGAGATACTGAGGAAGAAAAAAAATATATGTTTCTTGGAGGTCTATTTTTTTTTAACAGAAAGTAAATTGAAAGGCATTGATATCATCTGTAAAATGGGATTGTGTAAAAATTTGGTTTTTCAGATTAGCCTGAAGTAAATCATAAAGAAAAGTGACAATGCACAATGGTTAAAGCAGCTTGTCTTAAAAAAGAGATAAAGAAAGCCTCCGCTGAATACCACTTAAGTGGAGGTTCGTAGCAGTTGGTTGGAAGTTGTTTGATTAGGATGTCTGGTACCATTTCCATAGAAGCTGCTTTCCTAGATGACGGCTGTGAGGGCTGGGCTGGAAAGAGGTCTGGGGAGTGCTGCGACCCCAAGGCCCTTCTGCAGATGATAATTGAAACTGATGAGTTTGTCAAGTGAGAGAGGGCAGAAAGAGAAGAGAAGGCTCGAGAACTTTAGGGTATATTCTAATAGAAGACTGAGGAGTGGTCAGATGGGTAGGAGGAGAGAATCAAGGGGAGTAGGGTCAAGCACTAGAAAGTACTGAATTTCTCATACAGAATTAACAGTGATCTAATTGGACTTGAAACTGAAACTGAGTTCTTTTGTGATACCATCTCTGTTTCCAAGTGTCCTAGAATATTTGTCCAGGGACTTCTGTCTAAAGACTTAAACATTTGTGATACCATCTTTGAAAATGTACAGAAGGGGCCAGAGAGAAGAACACAGACGTGAAGGATAGCTTTGAAAGTAGGCCCATTGGTTTTATTACGATTTATTTTTTAAAACAAACTGCATGGAAAAGAAGTTCGTGGTTTCATATGTAAACCTTTTTTTTTCTGGTGATCATTAAATTCTGGAAATAAATTAAATTATGTGATTTTTAAGTAAGTAGATGTTCCCATGTCAGAACCCTTTTCTCTTATTTTTCATCTACTCTAGGAATCTTAAATAGAGTTAGGAAGAAGAGGAAGAAAGAGAAACTTGAAAATATATAATAAATAAAAAAAAGAAAATATATAAAAAGATAGGAACTCAGTAAATATCTGTAGTTGTGGTTGATGATAATGAGGGTGATGGTGTGAGTGATAAGAGTTTATATGGAGTAGCAGTATACATTAGGATACACGTTTTCTGTGATTATGTAACTGGAGTGTAAGATTCATAAGTGAACATATAGGCTGTGCTATTGTCAAGTGTTATGACTCTAGGAGCAGATTTAATAGCAATGGCTGACCTTTCCATTCATAAATGCTTTAAAAGGCTTATTTTACATATGTTCCAACCATATTGACTCATTTGGCATTCCTTGATTGGCCTACATGACTTTATGCAGGCTATCCCCCATAAACAGAATGTGCTCTTTCCTTATCACTGCCCCTTAGAAGTCTTTGAGTTTTAAGGAAGACAGCTTGTGTGGCATCACCTTTCCTGATCTCTAGTTGTTAGCATTTTCTCCCTTCTCAAAATTTTAGGTTTGTATTCAACTGTTTACTTGTTATTTCCTCTCTGCCCAATGTAAGATCTTTGAGGATTTTTTTTTGATTGAAACTTCCAATGCCTAACACAATGCTTGGCATATGATAGGGGCTTAAGAAATGTTGGTTGGACTTGCCTGAATGAAAACCTAGTGATATCTATAACAATAGATCTATCTATAGTTAGACACACACACACATAGATATCTATATCTATATATCTGTATCTATATCTATCTATCTACGTAGACCTATAGGTAAATAAACATTTTTTTAATGAGCAGCAACAATTCTAAGAAAAAACATGGACTAGCATTACACAGAATGAGATTAAATAAATGGGTTACAATTTATACCAGCAACAAAATGACCTAGATGAACGAGATTATGGATTTACTGAACATTGAACTATATAACTTTACTCAAAATATGACTACCCAGTAGTCATATCTTATTGAAACAACATACAAAGGAATTCAGTTTGTACCACTAAGCTAGTACAAACTTAGAGATTGTTATAACATGGTAACCGTGAACTATTAAGCATAACCTAAAATTATTTGGGGAAAAAAGTGAATCTCTTTATCACCTACTTGTCTCTTATAAAGGGTAGGAAAGGTGCAATCACCTTAACTTATAGGTACCATGTAACATGAGACAGTGTACTGTAGTAGACAGAGAACAGGCTTCAGATGCAGAACATCTTGGTTCCAGTTCTGCCTCGCACAGACATTGTCTCTGTGATGTTGGATAAATCACTTAATCTCTTAGTATCCCAGGCAACTCTCTAAAGCAGGCCTGCACAACCATATACTCCAACAAAGGATTCTGGGCAGCCCACGAAAAATACAGGGTTGCCACTGCACACGCTCCTGTTTGTCATGTGACCTGCAGCCACCAACCATCATCTGTCTGTCTCTAGTCTAACCTGTCTGCAGCCAGAAGTTTGCAAGTCATGACGATCTGCTTTAAAGCTAGAAATTTCTGAATAATTTCTAATCTGAATCAATAAAAGGAATTTCCTCACCAGAAATTTTCAAGACTTGGCACAATTGACAAATCAGGCAACAAAGCTTAAACCAGAAAATTCCCAACTATCAAGCTGTATCTCTGTTGTTCTGATTCTCAGTAAGTTGACAATGAATACATTCACTGTGCTGTACATTCATTTTTTGAAACATATTGTTTACTTTAAACATAAATATTTCTAACATTTCTTTCTTAAACGATAGCTCACAGAATGACAGCACTATTGAATTTTGATTTTGGAAGGGGCAAAAGATCTCCACTATAGCACCTCTGACAAATTATAAACCAGTCTTTGCTTGAAGGACTCTTCCAATGAAGGGGTAACCAAAATATCCAAGACAACCCATGCCACTTTTAAGTAGTTCTAATTGTTAGGAAGTATTTCCTCAAATCAAGCACAAACTTTCCTCTTTGCAGTTTCTACATTGCTCCTAATTTTGCCCACTAGTATTAGACATCTAATTTCTCCTCCACAGGAGTTCTTCAAGGGCTTTAAAGTATTTGAAAGCAGCTCTCTGTCTTCCTTTAATTCTCTTTTCTCCCTATTTGTGTGTGCTTGGGAATGTGAAAATGTGTATATCCGTATACTTTATTAGAAAGCATATTATAGACCAGAATTGGCAACCTCACTACCCAAGGCTATAAAACTTCTGAGCCCAGCTAGAACCAGATTAAAAAATAATTGGAAAATGTTTAACAAAATAAATAAAAATACACTACAACATGGGTAATGCTATTTTGTGGTTTTCTGAGTAAACATATCATCTACAGGAATCTATTTCTTTTGGAGTTTTACACCATTATCGTAGACTGAAGGAAGATGTGGGAAGGAAAAAGAAACTAGGACAGCACTGTTAATCCAGTATGGTCAAAGGCTCAGAGTTCATAGTGGCTACTTCAGATGGCTGCATGGATGAGCCGATTGACAGCTGTCTAGTTGTTTACATTACAGAGGACTCTAATTTTGCTGCCCTTTGGATATTTTTAATTGATGGGACTTATTTTTATTGAACAAAATTGATATCAGCCCCCTATAAAGTTTAGAAGGTATTTGAATAAGCAAATAGCCATGACTTTGGCCATGAGGTAAGACTTAACCAGCCATGAAGAGTTAACAGTATTGACGTTGAACCCATTCAAAACATTTATAAAGCAAGTATTTGAATGTTGTTGACCAAATGAGTGAACTTGATTAAAAGTAGCCACTATGAAATAAAACATGTGCTGGGAAGCATAATGGCATATAAATGAATGAGATTCTTTACCATAAAAGTCACAGAGGAAGGATGTCACAGCAATGTGAATGGACTAGATCAATGTAATTTTTAATTTTTTTTTAAAAAATAAAGCATTAAGCATAGATTTCTGGATTCCAAAAGTATGTTTTGTCTGCCACGAAGATAAAAGACAATAAGTACCCATTAAGCACATTACATGTGACAAAGATTGGGATAGGGAGATATGAAGGACACCAGGTGGTGTGAGGCTTTATAGTAGCATCAAAATTCCAAGCTGAAAAAAATATTGGAATACAGCAATTATTGGTTATTTTTATATATGTTATATCCTCCCAGCAGTATCTCATAGATACCTTTGGACAATTAGTTGAATGCATTATTGAGATAGGACAACAAAGGAAAACCCCTATATTATTCCTTCTAACTTCTAACTTACAGAGGAAGGAGTAAAATTCCTGAAGAGAAATAGAATGGACCATGGATCGTCATACGGTTGGAAGAATGAGGGCTTAGAGCAATGATTTTGATATGTGTTCACCAGCATACCAACATGTATTTTTAAAAACAAAATGGAACTGTACAAAAAGTGTACTGATATTAGCCATCAATTACGAATGTTGTCTTTTAGTTTAAAATCTAATAAAAAGGTCACAAGACTGAAATAAGGATTTTGAGAAGCTATCTAGTCCATTCTTCTTACTGAAATATAAAATAAATTAAGCACTTGGAGGAAAAACTGAAATATGAAATGGCTTGAATGGTTAAAATCCAGGAAGTTACTACTGAAATAACACATACTCTTTGCTGAGCTCCATTGTTCAGACACCACCAAACGTGCCTACATGTTCTAATACCATGACACAATGGGGAGGGAGGGGAAAACCTGTTCTGGAGGTTCAAGTGTTCCCTGGATTTTTCTAACTTTGGTGGATAGATTTAAGTCCATACCTTAATGCCATTTGAGCACAATTCCTGTCATTTAATGCAAAATGATTTTAGGTTAGAATTTGGTAGAAAATAACCGAGTCCTTTTGGCTGCTACTTCCATTGCAAAAAAAAAAATGCTTTATCTTAATTAAAGTTTAATTAAGGATCACGTTTGGCAGTACTTTTCACACCGATCTACACCAGCAGATTTTCTAGGGCTTAACTTTATCGTGCAGAAAATCCTCTTTTATTACTCCCAACCTGTTGTAAAAGCTGTTGGCACAGGGCGATGGCTGCTTCATTCAGAGGCCTTGTTTGCCACTGGAAATATCCCAAGTCTCTAGAGAGAGCACCACAGTGGTTCAATTTAATATCTGTCCTATCACTACAAGACTCTAGCTCATTATTAATGATACTATTCATTAATTTCTTGTTGGGCTGATGTTGTTATTTATTAAAATATTAAAGAAAGCTCCTGAGACACATGTATAATGAGAGACACCTCAGTTTCATGAGCTATACCAGCTGAAGGAATGAATGAATACACTGCAGATTTACCCACACTACCATACGCCATCCCTTGCTCATTAGTCCTGCTACATCTCTGAGTGACACTGTAAATTCATTTTGTGCACTGTCCAATCAGAGCATAATACAAATGTGGGGGCCCTTGTTTTAATGAGCCATTCCTATGCAAAATGAATTGACTACTGTCTAACTCATCTAATCTGCCTGTATTTTGGGGAAGGGCTAAATTGCCTATATTTATATGGGAAATAAATAAAAGTTGACATATTTTTTCCCTTTTCAGCCTTGCATTTGGAAAATTTCAACATAATAAATTCTCCATTTTAAAAACCTGCCACCTTAGTTAACTAAATCCCAGCATGACATTTAAATGTGTGATCGTCGTATTTAAAAAAGCCTAAACAAGCAGCTTGTACACTGCAGTGGTCATTTGCTGGGTGTTTGCACATGCATTCAGGTGCAGCTTACAGAAATTCTGAGGATCCTTGATGTATTTGCTCACCCTTTTAATACATGGATATTTAAAGACATGCTTTAAATGTGATAAAATATATACAGTAATAGAAGAGGAAAATACAAGACAAGGCACTAAAAACAAAATAAAGCAAAACCTTGCAAATATTTTAGGAATTTGAATCTAATTCTGTTTGTTGGAGAAGACAGAAATCTCAATATTTGGTCTCTCTTTGCTATTCACTAAATAAACCCAGTGAAATCTGCATAACAATCTGAAGGTAAAGTTTTAATTTGTTTTATATGGTTGTTATAGTTTCTCCTATGAAAATAATGACTGTGGTGAAGAAATAGTTCATTGTTTTGAAGGGATTAGCTGGCATAATTGCAGCCTGTTTTGATCCCTCCTTTAATAATGAATCTTCTCCATCCATATCTAAGGGAACCCTTTCTGTGGGGCTCAGGGGCCAGTTTCAAAGCCTTTCTAGATATCTAGTAGGTCCTTGGGCTGAGAGCTCATGCCTATTTGTTTCAAAAAGGGAAAAGTGCATTACATTTCTATGGTGACATAGAAAGGAAAAAATTGCATAATCTCTAATTGCATTCTAAGACCAAACCGCTGCTGTCCAACACAGTGAACTGTAATATGATAATAATAAAATCTTCATTACTTTGCTCTATGGGGTGGGGGGAGCAGCTAGATGTCACAGTGGATAGATTGCCTGGCCTGGAGACAGGAAGCTTCCTTTGTCTGAGTTCAAATCTGCTCTCAGAAGTTTACTAACTGTATAACTGTAGGTCACTTAACCCTTTCCCCCTCAGTTTCCTCATTTTTAAAATGAGCTGAAGCATGAAATGGCAAACTACTCCAGTATCTTTGGTAAGAAAACCCAAAATGGGGTCACAAAGAGTTAGACATGACTGAAAACCACTACAACAACAACAACAACAACAACTTTGCCTTATGTGTCAGGTCTTAGTCCTAAAAGAGATTGCATTTTCCCCTCTATTGTTGTTGTTCACCTTGGCAGATTCTGATTGGCAACTTTTTTTTTTAAAGTAACTATTGTCACATGGTTAATGTGCTAAATAGTTGTTACCTATTCCACTAGGTCATTTTTGTTCTACAGAGCTGAATAACATGGAATAAAGTAGAATTTTTTCGTTTATTTTTTGGCGAGAGGGTTATAGCAATATATCCAGGAGGCCTCTACATACTAGATATCAAAAATGAAACATATTGGATGTGGTGTGAAAATGTCAGTTTCTTGATCTTTTGTAAGTCATGAAATATGTGAGTTGACTTTGGGATTTCTATGACTTTGTTTCATGAAGACTGTATAGAGAAAAAAAATCTCTTTTCTCTAAGGCATTATTCTTCTAATCCTCATTAAGGCATATGGAATCTCACCACATGCAGCTATAGGACAGAAGGAGGGTACTGATAAATAATAAAAAATACTAATAGAATCCAAAAAGAAAGTGTTCGTTTGCAGGAGAAGAAAACCATCGAAGTCTCTGGAAAAGGTCTAAAGGCAGCAATCCATCAAGGGATCAGAAGAACCTTGGGATGAAGGAAGGCTGGATACAAGAATTCCAGTCTGGAAAGAGGAAAGCTAAGAGGAAGTATGATCAAAGTTTATTAAAAATATGAAGGCCATAGATAGGGTTACCATGAATATAGTCACCAAATCTCTGGATGCAAGAACTTGTATTACCTTGAAGCTGGCTTAATAACAGATTATTGTATTACCGTAGATTGGGAAGAGAACTCTAGGACTTATCTAAGCCAACTACTTAATTAAAAACCTAAGGCTCAGGAAGTGACTTGCTCAAGGTCCTTACGCATGTTTAATTAGTTACAAGAAAGGATGTGTTAGAGCCAGCTTGAACCAGCTTATGAGAGCCCATTGTTAAATTTTCAGTGTGAGCATTTACACTTTGGAAATTGGTAAATTCTGTTGCATCAGAGCTTGATTTATTGTTTTGTTGATTACATATACTTAAGAAAGTGATGGAGAAAATTTTAATAATGAAGATTAAACTTAATGGCATGTTGTATATTTCTAGAGAGCCAGTTGTTAAAACATTTACCAGCAAATGAATGGTTACAAATTTAAGTCTATTTTCTACAGCAATATGGAACTCTTTATCCTCAGAAATGGTACAGGCTGAGAACATAATGATCTCTATGTATGTACAGTGCTTTACGGTTTTCAAAGCAGTTTTTCATGCATTTTCTTATTCGATCCTCACAATGACTCTGGGATGTAAGCAAGGTAGATATTAGTCGCATTTTAAAGTCAGAAGTAAAAAGAATCTATCTGAGGCTTGGAAAGATTTAGTGACTAACCCAAGGTTACAAATCTAGCAAATGGGGGGGCCAGGCCTCCAAAGCCAATTCAATACTCTTTCCACTAAATGACTCCAATTTAATACTCTTTCCACTAAATATTGAAATAAATTTATAATTGGAAAGGTAGGAATTTGGAGGGAAACCTTCTATTGTTTAGAGTAATTATAGAGGGCAGCCAAGTATGACTACCAAGACCCAAGTTCAAATCTGGTTTCAGACTAGCTGTGTTACCCTAGGTAAGTCATTTAACCTCTTTGCTCAGTTTCCTAAGATGTAAAGTGAGGATAATAACTGTAACATCCTCTCAAGGTTGTTATGAGGATCAAATAAAATAACATTTGTAAAGCACTTAGCTTTAGGCATCACATAAATGCATATTCCCTTCCCTTACCTACATGTTCATTATTAGTACATTTAAATTTTCAAGTTATAAATAATAAAAGCAAGAGAGCTGAAGTAAATATCTAGAATCTCTTTAAAAATCAATGACTAAAAGTGTCATTGCAGCAAAGACTTCTAATAAGGGTCTAATCAACCAACAGAAATAGATAAGAGCAAATATAGTCAAATTGTTTTCAAAATAATTGTTAACTGTTAAGAAATATATGAGAGAATTTCCCAAATTATTAATAAGAGAGCTTAGAATCAAAATAACCTCAAGATTTTACCTTACACTCAGAAAATTGGCAAAAATTGCAAAAACTGGGAATAATCAATGTTGGAGGGACTGTAGAAAAATGGGCAAATATATGTATTTTTCATGGAGTTGTGAATTTGTCCCACCTTTCTGGAAAAATAGTATGGAACTATGCAAAGAAAGCAACTGAAGTGATCACAACTTTTGATTGATAGATTCCAGTGATAAATATATACACTAAAAAGGCCAGTAATAAAAGGCCCCATAGGCAACAAAATATTAACAGGAACATTTAAAAAATATTTAATACCTGGGAACAAAGTAGATGACCATAACTTGGGGAATAACTAAACAAGTTGTGATCCATGAATGTAATGGAATTTTACTGTGCTTCAAGAAAGGATGAATATGAAGAACTAAGAGAAGCACGGGAAGACTTACATGAACTGATACAAAGCAAAGTAAGCAGAGCTAGGAAAACAACATATACAGTGACTACACCAGTGTGAAAAGAAAGAACTAAATAATTGAAATTAAATTCATATGTTTGTGTGTGTGTGTGTGTGTGTGTGTGTGTGTGTGTGTTTGTGTAAAATAACCAAATTTCGCCTCTAAGGAGATATATGAGAAAGTACTTCCTTCCCTTCTTGCAGAAGTGGGGGACAGTGAATATAACACAATGCAGGTTGTGGCAGACATGCTTGACTCATTGATTAACTTCTCTAAACTTTTTTTTTCCTCTTAAAAATTTTTTTAATCAAAAGTTACAGCTTTCTTGGAGGGGAAGACAGAGGAATACACTGAAAAATGTAGGTGATATAAAAGCAAAAAGTACCAATAAAATATATATTTTTGTTTTTTTTGGGAGGGGCCAGGCAATTGGGGTTAAGTGACTTGCCCAAGGTCACACAGCCAGTACATGTGTCAAGTGTCTGAGGCTGGATTTGAACTCAGGTCCTCCTGATTCCAGGGCCAGTGCTCTACTCACTGTGCCACCTAGCTGCCTCTAAAATATATTTTTAAAAGGCAAACTATAAAAATATATGACTAAATAATAGAGTTCATCATACAACATTCATCACTCTTCAATTGTAGCAGGAAGAGTTTGAGATTCACAAAATTATGTTTGCTTAAAATAGCACTCTTTGACAAAAATAACATCAAAAACAAGGGGAAGGGTTTCTTTTGACTTCTCGCAAGGACGAAGCACCGCGCTTGGCGCGCTGTCGACAACCTGAGTCCCCTGTGGTTTCTTCTGGCTCTTTTGGCGATGTTCCCTCTGTTTAGGAGGGCCTTGAGCCGCTTTTCGGTTCGCAGCTTTCAGCAAACTGTTGAAAGGCAGAACCACCAGGACAGGCTGCCTAATTTTCACGATAAGTATGGCACCCCAATATTGCTCAGTGGAGCCACTTTCTGGCTTGCCATTTGGGCATATGCGGCTACACAAATTGGAATTGAGTGGAACCTGTCCCGTGTGGGCAGGGTGGTCCCAAAAGATTGGAGGAGCCAGTAAAGGAGAAATTCCTTTTCATCGAAGCTGGCCAAAGCTGGCGTCATTCTGGATTGTTCCAGAATTAACATAACGAAGTAAAGGTAGTCTGTTATCAACTGTAACGTGGCATTATTAATGTAATAAAATGCATTTGAAAAAAAAAAAACCAAGGGGAAGGTGATAAGAGAAATCATGTGTTATGTTTTTCAGGGCCTTGATCAGATAGGATTTAGAATGATTTAGCATCTAGCATCTTCATATTTCTCATTTGGGGAACTCCAAGAGAAAGGGATGAAAAGTATGCCCTCAATTAATATCAGAAAAGCTCTTGTAGTTTTCAGATGAATCTTTTGTAGGCTTTCAGACACCATGCATGACGAGTCAAATATAAAATTTGCTAGTTCAGTAAAAATTCAAGTGATCCCTTATCTTTACATCCCCCTGAAAAACCTCTTATCTTGCCTAAATCCCTAGTAGAAACTTAAGAGCTCTAGAAACAAATATCAGAGCAGGGATAACTTTGTTCCTCATGAGTTTAAAGTGTTAGGAGTTTTATACACTCTTCGCTTGAGCAAGTCCCAGAATATACAAGGCTTTATTAAAGTAACTATCCATGCCTCTGCAGATAAAATGACTGTTATAAAATATCCCAGTGGACAAGATTTAAGAGCCTAGTAGAAATCCAGGGAAGGGGAGGATGAAAGTATGGTAGGGGAGTATGGTAAGGTTTGGTTTGTACAAAAAGATGTCTGGGAGGAAGGATATTAAAATGAAGTATGGAAATAAGATGCAGATTTAATAAAGTTCTGAAGATGCTTAAGTATGTATCAATTCAATGCATTCTTCAGAAACATTCCAAATAAGCCAGATCAGATACTGTCATGTTTCTCACCTTTAATAATATTACCTTAGTTGTTTTTTCTGACCTTTGGAAACTGACCACAATCTTTTATTTTGTAAATTATTCTTGTCATAGCAATAATTCTTCAACATGGGCTAGGTAATACCTTTGTTTCATGCTTTGGTAGAATTTTTTAAAATGTTGTTTATTTCATTGCAGCGTGTAATTGATAAAGAGTTGGCCTTGGAGCCAGGAAGACCTGTGTTAAAATCCCACCTTTGACATAAATTGCATGTATGACTCTGGGTAAGATATCAATGTTCTAGACAGCTCTTTGAGTATAAATCACAAAGAAGGTGCCAGTGAACATTGAGAGAAAGGGTTTCCTAATCAGGAGTTCCTTTTCCTATTGTGTGGGAAATTGAATGTAATTTAATTTTTCTCCTTACCAGAAGGAGCACCCCATACATGAATCCTTGCCAAGTCCACCCCTACCCCCCAAGAACACTCACACACTTGGAGTGATAAGCTAAACTTACTTTGAACAGATTTTACCTAAACAAACATATTTGAGAACTTTAAGATCTTAGGCAATAATGAGTACTTAAAACTTTCTATTGAAAAGAAAGATTTTATTATAGAACTCTCTTTTGATAAGGAAGAAGTCACATGGCCCACCTTGGCTCTTCCCTTTCTTAATATTGAATCTGATTTAATAAGGATTCAAAGGAGAAATTTACTTTTTAAATAAGGTTAAAAGGCAAATTACTGTCACTGACATATGGGCAAAGATTTTACTCTTTGAAAGAGGGGAAAGGGAATGAGCTTTTTATGTTCCTGAAGACCCTTGGTTTGCCTCTATAGAAAGTAATAAAGCTTCGTCAATAACTGTAATTCCTTGAGGAAATACAATAGTCTTTCATTTTAAGCTGCTGTATTTGTAGGTGTATCTGAGAAAAGAAGGCAATTACAGTTCTATGTATGTTTATCATCTCATTAGCATTAGAAGAAAAAAATGAGTAGCAAAAGAAATAGACGTGGTTGTGCTTTTCTAAATTTTAAAAGAGCCATTTAGTCAAGATTTGACTTGGTGGCACCTAAAGAAGTCAACTTGCTCATTTCCTGAAGTCAGTAATTGTTTCCTTGTTCTTTGTAACAAACTGAGGTCTTGCTATTTATCTGCTAAATCAGTTGTTTTCAGGTCTGTTTAATTATGTGGAAGGTTCTAAAGAAAGAAAGTTACAGAATGTTGAACCCTAAGTCACAAAGTCACGTTTTACCTGGCTTTACAGTGGTGAAGATAGCTGTCGCCCTCAGAAATCATCACTGTGTGGGAGATATTATCATCTCCACTTCCCAAAAGGAGAATCGTACTCATGGAAACACTGTCATTCATAGTCATAGAATCTGGCATGGAGACATGAAATGATAGTAATGGGATTGACTTCAATTATTTAGAAATCTGTTGAAGGTTTTCTCCATCAGATTCAGCGCAGCTGATAAATTCTTCCCTTAGTGATAATGTATTTTTTCAAAAGGTGGAAAAAGTAATGAGAGGAGCTTGATTCAGATCAAAAGGGAGGGGGCAGAATGTTGAGAAAAAAATGATAGGAACCTTAGGAAGAAGTGGACATTCCATCTTAGAATTTGCTTTAGAGAGGAAAGATAAGGATATTTTAACATATACCTTATTTTTAGAGTACATTAAAGTGTGCAGATAAAAGATGAATAGCATGCAATCCCATACTGTTTTAAAGGGGAAGCTGGCCCAAAAGAGATAAGAATCTCTCAAGCATATAATCTGTAAGACACAAAGAATGACCCTGTTAAGGAAGCTTACAGAGACCAATGTATATACCCTGCATAACTTTACAATCTCATCTGCTTAGATTTTAGAAAGACATTGACAAAAGATGGGCAGGAGATGAAGGACTGGCATAAAGAATCAGGTACAGTCCTGTAATAATAGTGTTAGGAGTCTTTAAGTTGAGAATTAATAATAATAGTTATCGTTCCTATAGTTTTTTAAGGTTTGCAAAGCCCTGTATACGTATTATCTCATGTAATCCTCTATGAATAGCTCTGTGAAGTACATTCTATTATTATTACCAATTTTACAGATAAAGAAACAGAGGCTGAGAGGTTAAATGACTTGCCTAAGATCACACAGCTAATTAGTATCCAAGGAATAATTTGAACTCAGGACTTCCTGATTCCAAGTGTAGCCCTCCACTAACTAAAAACTAGCTGCCTCAAAATTGGCAACAGATGCTGACAATAAAAGAGGCATCTAAAAGCTATATTGGCAGTAAGATAAAGATCAAAGAAGTGATAAACTTTGCTTCATTTTGACACAGATAGGACTGCCATCATCTTCATGTATTAATACCACGCTAGGTGACTACTCAGAGTACTTTATCTGGATGAGCCACCAGGTGGCACTCTAGACTCAATTCCTCCCCACTCCTTCCCCTTCCCCTTCTACACTGGCCATGTGCAAACAAAAGTCATTGTGGTGGGGTTCCATATTTGATCAAGTTAGGAGGTGCTCAAAACTTAATCAGTATCTCCTAACACCGAGCAGTTGGGTGAAATTCCAGTGTTGCCAGCCTTGGCTATTTTCCATTCCTTTCCCAGGCTTTCTAGGGATATGCATAAATATGAGAATTCCTAAATCTCCCATGACCTGGCCCCCATCCCATGAAATTTTAATCATTTTATCAATTTCATGTGACACAAAAAATTGCTTATTCACATGTAGATTAAATTGACTCTTTATTAGAGTGAAAATAAAATGATTACTACCAGCTTTAAAACTCCCTTGTGGTAGGTAACTCACACCCTTCCCCTCCACTGAGGTCTGAGATCTCAACTCTGCCCTGCCCGCCACCCTCCACCCCTGTAATCCTCATCTTCTATTCTTGGTTTTCTCCATGTCTATTCAAAACTCTGTTGGCAGGGAACTGTGAGGCAAGTATTTTCCACTGAAAGGTAGATGGAGTTAGGTGGCTTCTGTGGTAGTTTACCATGTTTGCCTTCTATTGTCTGCCTGCTCTAATAATAAGCTTTCCTTCTCTGTGTGTTGCCACTAACACCCTAATGTTTCCTAGGGCAACTGAAAGAACAATACACAGAAAGAGGCACCCAGAGAGAGAGAGAGAGAGACAGAGAAGAGAGGGAGAGAGAGAGAGAGAGAGAGCGTGAGCACATATTGGATAATGATTTAATGATTTCTTTGGTCCTGATAATCCATAAACCAAAGACAAATACAAACCAGCCTTTGATATTGTGCATACTTCTTCAACTTCTATAATGACAATTATGGTAAAGGGAACAGAGGGTGTCAAAAATCACACAGTCTTTAGACGTTCTAGAAAGAGTATTTTGACTAATGTTTGTTCCCTAAATGTGAACTATTTGTTCAATGACCAGTGGTTTGATAGACTATTTGAGGACCTGCACTACATTAATATTGATATTCTTAGCATAAATGAAACAAAATATAAGGCACTGCAAGGTTGGCTCATGGATTTTACTTGAAGACAATAAAGAAATTGGAAAAGTTTATTCTATGGTGCCTTCAAAGGAAATAAACATAATTTCATGGGATAGTCAGCCATCTTACCTTACAAAGTGTTCTTTATAAACACAACAACACTGTGAAGATAATTACAGATTATTCTCTAGCATCTGTTGAAAATGATGAAGAAATAGATAAATTCTGTGAACAACTGGATAAAAATCTGCAAACCAAGTGAACATATGCCTTGATACTCAATGACTTTAATGCAAAGCTGAGCACAGGAAAGAGTTACTATATATATATGAAAATATGGTTCAGGGTTGAGAAACAAAAAAAGGCTAAATTCTTTTAACCTATTCAGAAGGCTTATGATTTTTATATTTTGAATAATTTCTTTAAGACAAGCTTTGGAAGGCCCAACACACAATAAGTACATAAGGACAAGGCAGAGTTTGGAAAAAAAACTGAAATTGGTTATATCTTAATAGATAGGAAACAATGGTCTCTTTGCAGCCAAACCAGAGGCTTCTTTGAAAGCATAGTTCAAGTGCATATTTGTATACAAAGTGTTTTCTTTTGTAAAAATGTTTTTATTGATGCCCTTCATTTTTTTATATCACCATAAATTTTTCCAGGATCCTTTCTCCTCCCCCTCCCAGAGAGCCATCCCATGTAGCAAATATATTTAAAAACAAGGAAAGAAAAGAAAAAGTAGAGGAAAAATGATGGGTAATACATCAAAAAATCTGAAAATATGTGCAACATATCACACTCACAGAATAAAGTTCAGCTGTGATCTCTCCAGTTACTAGTACTCTTTCCCTCTTGAAATTACTTTGAATCAATTGTATGTATTTTGTGTTTACTTATATACATGTTGCACCCCCTTCCGCCCCAATAGAATGTAAGCTCCATGAGGATATAGACTGTTTTGGTCATTGTACCCCTATTGTCTAGCAGAGCCTCACATAGACTATGTACTTGAAGGGTATTTGTTGAATTGAATTGGATTAGACAAAATCTATGTTTGCCAGATCGAATGAGCAACGATAGGTAGTTCTGGAATTGGTTTAAGGACAAAAACAAAAGAGTCAATGCTATCGGCCAGTGGCAACTTGGAGGGAAGCCTCTAATAGAGTGCTACCAGGATTTATCCTTCCTCTTATGCTATTATTTTTTCCTCAATGACTTGAGATAAAACATAGATGACGTATGGAATTTTCAGGTTCTTACCCTTCACCCTGGTAAGCAACTTTGGGGTCATCCTCAACACTTCACTTGAACTCTGTCTACGTGTACAGAATGTTCCTAACATCTGGATACATAAGCAAAAATGCATATTTTCAAGAAATGAAATGAATGAAATTTTCAACAACATTTTATTTAATTGGAATATTAACAAATAACATCTTCAATATGATTTCCATCATTTGTGATGCAAAGGTTGATGTGCTTTGCAAGATTCATGTGAACTCAATGCAGTCCACATTGCTGTCAATTTTAGCACATTCACTGCGTTGAATCAAGTGTGTTGCATGTGTGATTTTCATTGAGTACACCTTCTCCTTTAGCATACCCCAGAAAAAGAAGTCAAGGGGGCTAAGGTCTGTTAATATTCCAAATATTTCAAAATATGCGTTTTTGCCTATTTGTCCAGACTTTAGGGACACCCTGTACAATAAGTTGCTACATCTTGTGAGCTTTTCCTCCGCAGCAATTCTCACATCTATCCTCATCTCTCTACTCATAGGGATCCTACCACAGTTCAGGCCCTCATACTCCCTCACCTGGACTATTGCAATAGCCTTCTAGCTGACATGTCTTTCTCAAATTTCTGTCTCCAGTTCACACCACACACAGGCCCTAAAGTGATTTTCCTAAAGCACAGTTCTGACCATGTCACTCTTCTGTTCAAAATCTTCAATGACTATACCTCTAGGATCAAATACAAACTCCTTTGTTTGGCATTTAAAGTCTAGGTAAACTAGGTATCTTTAGTTTGTATTGCTTAGAATAATCTTATCCCAGGTTCTCCTCTTACACCTTTTTTTTTAAATGAAATTTTATTTTTTAATTAACAATAATAATTTCCCCATATAAACCCCCTTCTATGATTTGAAAAAGGAAAAACAAAATATAACAAATGTGCACAGGCAAGTCAAACTAATCCCTACATGGATCATTCCCCCCCACTTTCTCTCTTCTCCCTTTTCTAATCTGTTCTACTAATCTCTCTCTCTCACACGCACGCACACACACACACACACACACACACACACACACACTACCAAACTGTTATGATGATTATTACTTTGTTGTATAGTTTGAGATCTAGTCCTATCTTGGCCCTCTTCTTTCCTATTTTAAAATTTATTTTTTTTTAAAAAATTGTTATTCCTATATCGTATTTTTATATCAATATTCCTTTCTTCCTTCTCAGACGACTATCCCATATAACAAATATTTTTTAAAGAAAAAAAATGAAGAAAAGGAAAAAAATCAGCAAAACTGATCCATATGTGAAAAGTCTGAAATATAATCAATGTTCTATACCTACTCATGGACCCTTCACCTCTTCTCATATCTGTTTTTTGAGGCTGTGCTTGTTCTTTGTAATTTTAAAACGTTCACTTGTGTTTGTTTTATGGTTGTTCTTCTTTCCATCTATATTATTGTGGTCATTGTGTATTGTATTCATGGTTTTGCTTACTTTGCTCTGTATCCATTCATTTAAGTCTTTCCATTCTTCTCTGTATTCATCATATTTGTTATTTCACAATGAATATTACTGTATATTTCATTGCATTAATATACCACAAATTATTTAGCCTTCTCCAATTTATGTGCATTTGATTTGTTTCCTGCTCTTTGCTACTGCAAAAATACTGCTACATATATATATATATATACACATATATATATATACACATGAGGCCTTTAAAAAAATCAATGAAATCAATGGACTCTTTTGGATATCAGCTTAGTAGTACAATCTCTGGGTCGAAGGACATGGACAGTTTAGTCACTTTGTCTGTGTAATGCTAAACTGCTTGCTAAAATGGTTGTACTGATTCATAGCTCTACAATCCACTTGTGTGCCTACCTTCTCACATACCTCCAACACTGCTAATTCCTATCTTTTCTCATGTTTGTAAATTTAATGTCTGGGAGGTAAAAACTTATGGTTATTTAAATTTGCATTTTTGTTATTCTTAGTGATTTGGAGCTTTCTTTCATATGGTTGTTAATGGCCTTTGATCACATATACATACATGCATGCATATGTTATATATGTGTACTCATGTACACATGAACATTCAAATATGCACATGTATGTGTGTACACACACATATATGTATACACATAAATATACGTTAGAAGTCTCTATATCTTGGATGCCAAACCCTTGTCTGAGAAATTTGACACAGATTTTCTCCCCATTGTACCACTTCCTTTCTTAACCTAGATGCATTTTGTTTGCGTAGAAGACTTCCAATCTAAAGTAATCAAAATTATCAATTTTACCTTTTATAATTGTCCCTATCTTTTGTTTGATTGTGAATTCATTTCCTACCCATGTGTAATGCACAGATTGTGAAAGGGATATAATCTCCTTCTCTTTTAATTTATTTTTAGGGCAGGATCTTTAATATAAGAACACTTATTCATTTAGACTATATAGTGGAATATTGTATAAGAGGTTGGTCTAGGCCTAATTTTTACCAGACTGCTTTCCAGTTTTCTCAGTTTTTATCAGATGGGTTATTCTTTCCTAAGTAATTTGTGAGTTCCATTTTTTAAACACTGAGTTATTGAATTCCATTGTTTTTGGTTCTCCCTTTTCTAATCTGTTCTACTAATCTACTCCTCTATTTTTAAAATAGTACCAAATGATTTTGAAGGTCATTTCTTTATAACATAACGTGAGGCCTAGAAAAACTATTATTCCTTCATTTCTATCATTTCTTCTTATTTCCCTTGATATTCTAAATCTGTTTTTCTCTCTAAATAAGCCATTATTTCTTAAAGGAGCACTTCATAATTGAATCTGTACAGGTTATTTTATAAGCTTTGGTAGACTTGTGCAAAATATTTTATGCATTTTGTAGTTATTTGAATGAGATTTCCCTATTTTTATCTCTTGGGTTTTGTTATTATTATATAAAATGCTGTTGATTTTTGTAGGTTTATTTCATAGATTGAAACTTTGCTGTAGCTATTGTCTCAATTAATATCCTTACTAATTTCCTATCACATCATCATACCTTTCTTTTGCCTTTAATTTCTTTCTCTTTTCTCATTGCTATTGTAAAAATGTCTAGAACTGTAACAAATGCTAGAGGAGAGAGTGAGCATCCTTGCTTTAGTTCTGTATTTATTGGGAAAAGTTCTAGTACATCTCCTTGGCATATGGTGCTTACTTTAATTTTAAATTGATATGTATTGTAATAGATTGTTTAAAATGTCCCTATCTATTCCTGTGCTTTGTTAGTGTTTCTTGGTTTTGTATGTGTGTGTGTGTCAAGCGTAAACAAGTGTTTTACTTAATCAGAAGTTTTTTTCTGCCTCCATTGAGATAAACATGTGGTTTTGGAATTGTTTTCTTTTGAATTAAGTCATTTATATTGATTGTTTTCCTAATCTTGAACCATCCTTGCATGCTTAGTATAGCTCAAACTTGGTAAAAATGAAAGATTCCTTGAATGGCTTGCAGTGGTCTGTTTGAAAGGATTTGACAACATTTTTGAACCATATTCATTAATAACAATGGTTTATGGTTCTCCTTTATTTTTTCATTCCCTGTTTTAGGTACTAAGGCTATATTTGTTTCATTAAAGTAGTCTAGTAGAGTGCCTCTTTTCTCAGGTTTTGAGGATAATTTATATAGTATTGGTACTAATTGTTGTTGTTTTTTAATATTTTGATAGAATTCTTCTCTGAATCCATCAGGAGTATGATGTGATTCTTACCCTACAATTCCTTCTGGTAGTTCTTTCATAGGTAATTTCACTTTCTTTTCTGAGACTGGATTATTTAAAATCTCTATGTAGTCTTCAGTAAGTTTAGCTATTCTGTGTTTAAAGGGATTCCTCTATTTCTTTTGTGTTTTCAATTTTGTTAGCATAAAACTATATAGGTTCTGAGAATTCTTTTTTATTTCTTTTGGATTTGTTACTTCACTTACTTCATTTGATTTTTCAAAAATTAGATTTTCTAGCCTCTTCTTTTTAATCAAGTTGATTAAAGACATAAATGCTATTCTTTTCTAAGAACCAGTTTTTAGTTTTATTATTCATTTCTAGATTCTTTTTTATTTCAAGTTATCTTTTTGTCTTCTAATTTTCAATATTTCCTCTTTTGTGCTTATTTTGAGTTTAAAAATGCATATTCAATTCATTAATGTTTTCTTTGTCTGTGTTATTAATGTATGCTTTTAGGGAGAATGTGTGTGTGTGTGTGTGTGTGTGTGTGTGTGTGTGTGTGTGTGTGTGTATGAACTGATTTTACTGCATCCCATCCCAGAAATTCTGGTATGTTGTTTCATCATTATCATATTCTTTCATATGATATTAATTGCTTTTATAATTTATTCGGTGACTACTTATTTAAAACAGCCCTCCCTCACTCAAATCAAAGTCAGCTACAAGTCATGTCATCATTTCCCTTATGTCATGGTCCTTTTTGAAAACAAAGGACAAACACAACTTATTTTTAAAAATTACTTAGATTCACTTATTTTCTTTTTAAAACTGGGTCTTCTTATATCACTCAGGTTTGAAGTGCAAAGAAAGTACTAATTGCCTTGATCCTACTTTCGTCAGCACAGGACCTTTGAACTGTTACGTTTTTGACTTGGGCCAGTTTTCCCCTTTTTAGGCAAGCTGATCATCATTCACTGTTAAGAAGCCCAATATATATCAATGCTAAACAGTAGAGATACTGAATTGATCTAGTCCGCTATTTCAGAGTGGGTTCAAGAGCTCAAGTAATTCATCAATATCAGGCTCTCTGGTAGCAGGGATGTAACGTTAATGAAATGGGAAGGTCTTTCCCACCCATTAATAGGCCTATGTGACCTGCTTTGAGTTTGGGCCCAGCTGACAGTTGTGATGGAGCCTGAGTCACATGGAACCTAAGTCAAGTGGAGCCCATGGTGGGAGGAGCTTGCTGAACAGGGGGAGCAGGAAGAGAGAATGAGGCAGAGCTGGGAGAGACCTAGGCAGAGCTGAGGCAGAGCAGCTAGTGTGAGTTAGAGAGGGAGGAATTTTGCCTAGGGCAGCTTGTTTGTGGGGAGGCCTAATGGAGGGAAGCCTTGGGGATGTTGGTGCTTTCTGGATTGGTGATGTATATAAACTTCTTTGTTACCATGGTGGATTTGGCTTTCTGGTATCTGAATAAATATCTTAGTTTATCTTTGAGGAAGAGAGTTTGCTATATTTTTTGACTCAACCCTGGAAATACATCAGTATAGCAGCTGCTGTGGATATAGCATTGGCATTACAAGGGATTACAGAAATGCTCCACCATGTCCAGCTTGATCTACTTATTATTTAGGATTTTATTGTTAAATTTTCCATTTTGATCTGTGCTGTTTGTAATCCCTAAACTCGTGACTATTTTTATTGTGATATGGTCCATAAAGCATCTGTTTACTACTCCTGCCTTTTTATACTTTTTGCAAAATTTCTGTGCCCTAAGAAATGATCAGGTTCTATAAAAACTTCTATGTGGTACTGAAAATATGTATCTTCTTTAGCAGTTCCATTTAGAAGATGCCATAAGTTGTTTAGCTTTAGTTTCTCCAGCAATTTGTTCAATTATGTATTTTATTTTTTATCGTTCTATTAGACTTACCAAAAAATGAGAAAAAGATGTTAAAGTCTCCTATTATTCTTGTATTATTGATTTTTGTCATCTTAATTCTTATATTGAGCAGGTTTTAAGTTCACAAGGATGGAAGAAAATGACTAGTTTTACATTATGTTGATCAAATGACATCTTTGTTATTATTTCCCTGTGATTCTTGACCTATTGTTATTCCAGATGAATTTTGTTATTTTTTCTAGCTCTTTAAAGTAATGCTTCACTATTTATATTGATATAGCATTGAAAAAATAAAGTAATTTAGCTACTATTACCATTTTTATTACATTGGTTTGGCCTACTTGTGAAAAATTAATATATCTCCAATTATTTACTTCTGTCTTTATTTCCATAAAATATTTTGTAATAATGATATAGTTGCTGTTTGTTTTGGTGGGTAGACTCACAAGGATTTTATATAAAATGTAATTATTTTAAAAGGAATTTCCCTTTCTACCTCTTCTTGTTGAGTTTTGTTGTTAAAATACAGAAATGCTGGTGATTTATATGGGATTATTTTGCAACCTGTGAGTTTTCTAACATTGTTAATTGTTTAAATTAATTTTTAGTGGACTCTATTAGGTTCTCTAAGTATACTGCCCCATCTAGAAAATGATAGTTTTATCTTTTCTTTGCCTTTATTTATCATCTCAATTTTTGTCATGGCTATAGCTACCATTTCTAGCATTAGATCAAATAATAAGGGTGATAATGGACTTCCTAGGTATTTAATATGTTGAGGAAAGGTGTATTTATTTCTATGCTTTCTATTCTTCTTAACTGAAATAGATATATTTTGTCAAAACCTTTTTTTGCCTCTGTTGTTATAATCACGTTTTCTTTTCTTAGTCTTGCTATTTATAATGTCAATTAAGTTTGTAGTTCTCCTGATACTAAAATAGACATGCATTCCAGTTATAAATTCAACCAGGTTTCAATGTTTACTCTTTGGTTACTATAGCCTCAGTGCTAACAGTTTAAACTTTTTACAGTGATTTTCATTAGGGGTATTGATCTATAGTTTTCTTTCTCTGCTCTGATTCTCCCTGGTTTAGGTGATAAGATCATATTTGTATAATAGCAGAAATTTAGTAGTATTTCTTTTCTGACTTTTGCAAACAGTTTGTGTAAGATTAAGACTCAATTTTTGAATGTTTAATAGAATTTTCTTGGAAATCCATTGGATCCTGTGTCTTTTTATTAGGTAATTAATTTCTGACTTATTCAATTTCTTTTCCTGAGATTGGGTGATTTAATTTTTTTTTTCTCATCCTGTTAATCTGAAAATTTTATTTATTCATTTAATTTGTCAATTTTATTGGCATATAATTGGAGAAAATAATTTCTAATAATATGCTTTATTTTTTTCCACATTTGTTATTATTTCTACTTTTTCACTTTTGATATTGTTGATTTGGTTTTCCTCTTTTAAAAATAAATTGGCTGTTATAGTTTATCTATTTTTATTAGTTATGGATTTTTAAAAAACTATTAGTTTTCTCTCTCTCCATCTCCCTGTCCCTCTCCCCCTCTCTCCCTCACTTGCTTCAGTCCGACCCTTTCATTTTGCAGATGGGAAGCTTGTACTCCAGGAAGGTTAAACTCTTTGCAGAGTAAGACAGATATTGTGCCCCAAACTTCTAGCTCCAAGTCCGGGTCAGTTGTTTTGATAGTTAATAGCTCATATGTTCTGATATTTATGACTTGATTTGGCTCTAACGGAGCTTTTTGAATCATTAAGTTTTCTTAGTTCTGTCTCTTCCATTGTTCTTTTAAGGGTGGCTATTGCTTTGTTAAGTTTTCTCTGTTCTTTTTTTTAAGCCATCTATCATCCTATTGATTTTTTTTATGAGATCTCAATCTAGAGATATTTCTTCTTCAATTCTTTTAATACATCCTGCAGACACTCAAACGATTCTTGCATCCACTTATTAGGTATGTTACCCTAGGCAAGTCATTTAACTTGTTGCCATCTTTGGTGATTTTCCAGACCATAGCTCCCTTCCCTGGTCACTATTGCCCTAATATGTCTATTCTTCCATTAGAAATTAAGCTCCTCTAGGGAAGAGATTTTCTCCATTTGGAATTTCTCTCCTCAGTGCTTAGCATTGTGATTTTCACAATTTTTTTCATAAGTGCTTAACACAGTTTTCATTGATAGATATCTATAGTGATATATAATTTCAGCATCTATGTTTATTAATTTACACATGCATTATATCTTTGAGAAAGAATATGTTTTAGCATTCTAGATCTTTAAATCTGATGTATTCCCTTGAATGACATTTCTCTATAGCTAGTGCTTACTCAATGGTGTCAATAAAGTGGCAAATTTATAATAACTTTTGAAATAAGCAGTAAACAATGAATGAATTGTGAGAGCTTTTTGACCTAAGCTTGCTTAGCTACCCAAAACCTAAAGGAAATAATTTGCTAAGAGAAATAAAAGTGATTATTATAATTGAATGTTATTTGAACTGCTACTCTTGAGGTCTCAGGGAATGTGTTGTGTGGGTTAATAACTCTTCAAGGGGTTGGGGGGATTATATCTTCAACAACCTGCAGGACTGTGAAATGTTTCCAAGTGTAATTTTCTTGAAGTTAAAGTTGGGGTTATTAAGGTTCACTTAGCAGATAAAGTTTGCTACAATTTTCTTGGTCTCTATGATAAGATGACAAGATTTCTAATTTATAAAACCAGGCCAGCATATTGGGGAGCTGTGAACCATGCTCTGGGGAGATGCAGAGGTACCTTTGACTCTTCCCTTTCATATGGATTCATATTTACAAAGACATTTGAAAGCACTGGCCTTGAACTGCACGATGTCACTGTTGTGAGTTTTTTTTTTTTCATTTGCGTGAGTATATGTGTGTTTGTAAATAGTCCATAATATCTTGATTATTCCATGAAATGCAGGGGAACTTGTTCTTAACAGTGTCATTATTAATTATAGTTAGCCTTTATAAAAATATAATTTAATTTATATTGTTCAAGGTTAAACAATCATTTGTATTAAAAGTTCCTGGACTAAAGAGCTGCTGTTTAAAAAAAATTTAATAATTTTTTTTCTCATTAAGAGAAAGAAATAGAAAATACAGTACTAGAGCAATACTTTATTTAGATATCTTTTTATAAAGAAAAACTTTCAAAATGACAGTATTAAATTGTGATCAGTTGTGGAAGGACTTTGATAAAAAGAAATGTGACTTTTCAAGGAGATCTAGATTCAATTAAAATCCTGATATACAGACAAATTTGTGACACCTCTGAGCAGTCAGATGATCTGAATGATCTCCTAAGTTTGCTGTTTAATCTCAGGAAAAATCACTGTTCACTGCTTAGCCACTATGTCAAATATTCACATCTGAACCACTACAAACAACAAGAAAAAACAGTCTTTATTGTCTTTCTAGCTGCCATTGTCTCACAACTGCATCCACAATACCTCAGCCTTTTGAGGTATCCAGTAGAGTGTATTCTCCTTGTAGACATGTCCTGATTCCTTTATTTACAAAAATGTTCTTTGAATTTATATTGCATTCATTTCCAAATATATTACTGTCCCACATCATCAGAAAGTAGTCCTTTGTAACAAAGACTAATAAAAGGAAGGGAAAATATTTTAGTCACTCAACAAATCTGATAGCGTATGCCTCAACTCTGCAATGAAGGGAGGGAGGGACATTGTCTCAACTCTTTTCTAGAGTCAAATATGTTCATAATAATTATATACATTCAATTTGTTTCTATTATTTTTCCATTTACCTTGCTGTAGCCATTGTGCCTATTTTTTCTTAGTTTTGTTTACTTTACTCTATAAGTTCATGTAAACCATTCTTCATATTTGCCACTTTTTATGGCCGGTAATTTTCCATTGCCAAGCCATTTGCCAAAGATTGTTTATCCACCTATTACTGAATACTAATACCTAACAATTATAGAATTATGACAAATAATAGTGGGGAGTACTAGTATCATTATTTTGCCAGTATATTTACTGGGAAAACTTCTAATATTTACCTATCATAAATAATGAATACTTTTTTAAAAAGTCTTTTAACTATATTAAAAATGACCCTTTTATGTTTATATTATTAGGGTTTAGAATTTTTGCATTTATTGATATACTCATGAGTTTTGAGTTATTTTTTATTTTTAATGTGATTAACCATATTTTTCCCAGTTTTGAATCACCCTTGTGTTACTAGTGTAAAATAATCAGTTATAGTGATTTCCCCCCTCACCCCCCACCCCAAATATATTGCTGTAGCCTTTTTGGTTGGATTTAACCTTACAATTTTATATCATTATTCATTAGGGAGGCTGGTCTATGGTTCTTTTTTTTTTCCTTCTGCCTCTCACTGAATTAGCTATTAGGCCCACATTTGCCTGATCGAAGGAGTTTCTTAATTTTTGAGAACAATTTAGCTAAATAGGTATTAATTACTCTTTAGAAACTTAATAGAATTCACTAGTAAATCATCTAGACTAAGGACTATTTTTTTTCCTGTGGCAGTCCTTTTATAGTTCTTTTATTTTATTTTCTGAGTTTGGGTTATTTAATATACCTATTTATCATTCTGTAAATTCTAGGATTTATATTAAATACTTCCATATATATTGTATCTATACACTACCAATTTTGCTCATACATTATTTTATATATTAATTATATAATAATTTCTGACAATTATATTTATTGATTCTTTGTTAAGTTTCTACCTTATCTATTTTTTATTTTGGCCATTTGATTTTATTCTCTAGCTTAATCAGGTTGGCTAATGGTTTATTTACTTTATCAATCTGTTAAAAACTAGTCATTAGTTTTGTGTGGCATTTCTAATATTTTTGTTTTTCATTTTATTTACTTCTCTGATAATTTTCAAGATTTTCCATTTTTTTTTCTTATTTGGAGTTTATTCGTTGACTCTTTAGGTTTTAAAATTATACACTCTGTTGATGTCTATTTTGTTAATTTATATTTACAAATGTACCTTTCCCTCTGAGAATAGATTTAACTGCATCGTAGAAATTCCAGCATATTTTCTTATCATTAACATTCTTTTTCACAGTTATCATAATTTATGTGATCTGTTCTTTGATCCACTAATTTTTCAGGATATCATTATAAAACCTCCAGATTGTTCTGGGTCTTTTGCTTGTATTTTCTACACTAACTATTACCCTTTGTGTGAGTCAGAAACTATAAAGTATATGTTTAGGGTTTCTACTTTTTAAGATACATATTTAAAATCTGTCAGTATATTGTCTGTTTTGGTAAAGGTACCATACAGTGCTGAGAAATGTGTATATTCTTTAATGTTCTATTTGTGAAGCAACATATAAGCCTTTTTATTCTTTGTATACTGAAATGTCTACATCTATTAATGATTGTAAAGTTCAAAATAAAATATTTAAAAGAGAAATTAATAAGAAACAAAATCAGTTTTGTTTAGACCATTATTTGATGAAAATTATAAGAGAACTAAGGAGTTTAGAACAATGGAATCCTCAAGAAATATATGGGGCTAATGGTTTCAAGGGAACTTGAAGAACCAGGAGAATGTGAGGTGCAGATTGCTAAATACCATGATTTCCTATAATTTCATAAATATATTTTGTGGAGTAGATAACAATCCAAAGTTGTGGTGAAGGAGAAAAGTGAGATAACAAACAAGAAAGTATCCAGTAGTAGGTGATGCTTTAGCTCTGAACTGAAGGAAGAGAATTCTGTGAGAAAAAGGTTGAGAAGGGAATGTGTTATACACCTGGGGCCTGATGTGGAGCAAAGACATGGAGACAGAAGATAGAGTGCCATATGTGGGGGACAGAAAAAAAGGCCAGTCTGGCTGGATCACAGAGTTCAGAAGGGAGAGTAATGTACGGTGAAGCTAGAAAGTGATGTAGACACCAGGTGATGGACCTGCTTTTTAAGGTAATTAGAAAAGTTTATTTTTGTCCTAGAAGCAATAGGGAGCCACTGGAGTTTATCAATTTGGTAAGTGACAAGTTAGATTTGCCCTTAAGAAAACTCACTTTAGTATCTACGTGAAGGACATCTTGGAGTTAAGGGAGAATTTAGGCAGAGATTAGGAGGCCACTGAGATAACCTAAGTTCAGGATAATGAGGCCTGAACAAAGGTGGTGACTGTGTGAGTAAAGAAAAGGGGTCAGATGCAAGCAATACCGCAGAGATAGAAAGGACCATTTGGTACCACTACAAATGCAGAGTGAGTGAGAATGAGGAATTGTGGATGAGGTTGAGGTTTTAAACCTGGAATAATGGAAGAATCGGGGTGCCTTTGACAGAAATAGAGACGTTTAGAACAATTGTGGGTTTGGGTGGATAATAGACTTTGAATAGGTTGTGTCGGGTCTGACATGTCTCTAGGACATCCAGTTTGAAATGTCCAGAAGGTTGCTGATGATGTAGTGCTCAGTCTCAGAGGAGGGACGGGGCTGGATGCAGAGATCTGAGTCATCTGCGCAGAGATAATAGTTAAACCCATGGGAGTTGAAAGTGTGAATGGAGACAGGGGGAGAGACAGAGAGAGAAACAGAGAGAGACAGAGGCAGACAGACAGAAAGAGACAAAGAGAGACAAAGGAAGGGAGGAAAGGAGGGGGTGGGCTGAGGATATAACTTTAGGGGACATCTGCAATTAGACATAAGAGAGATAAGCAATTTAATTTAAGAAACTTAGTAGGTAAGATTAAAAGGAAAGCATTGGAGGGGAGTGAGTTGGGAAGAGGCTGTCTGTGGGAGGAGATCAGCAGCAAATTAGTGTAAGAAAAACTAATTGCAAGGACAAAGTACTGACTTAAAAACACAAGTCTAATAATCATTACTTTAAATGTGAATGGATCAAATAATCCAATAAAACAAAAAGGCAGCAAAATGGATAAGAAACAAAATCAATTTACTACTCACAAGAAACACATCTAAAATAAATACATATGTAGAATGAAAATTTAAATGTGCAATAATAATCACTATGCATAAGATGATTCTAAAAAAGGAGCTGACTTTGTATTATCAGATAGGAAAAATAAATATTCATAATATCAAGAGAAAGAAGGAAACTATATTATGGTTAAAGGTAATACAAAAACTAAGCCAACACTAAACCACTAGGTACCCAATAATGTATTGCCTTAGTTATAAAAGAAAGTTTAACTGGAAAGAAAGTTTAAAAAGAGATATAGACACATTAGTTGTTGGACTTTAATGTTCCCCTGCAAGAGCTGGATCAAACTAAAAGGAAGAGAAATAAAAAGGAAAATATAGGACCACACAAAGGGTTGGCAAAGGTGAAACAGCAAGGTCTGTGTCTTTTAAGTGGAAAGGCAAAAAGCATATATTGAGCACTTATGAAATGCTGGGCATGGTGCTGAGCACTTTACAATTATCTCCTTTGATCCTTACAACAACACTGACAATAGGTGCTATGATCTGCATTCTACAGTTCAGGAAACTGAGGCAGTCAGAGGTTAAAGTGAATTGCTCCAAGGTCACAAAGCTAGCTAGTGTTTGAGGCTGGATTTGAACTTAGGTCTTCCTGACTCCACGACCAGCCCTCTCTCCACTGCACCACCTGTACCTGCCTCTACATTGTCTATAACATCCTAAATAATAAATGGTTATCTAGACCATCGAGGGCTTTTAGAGATGGGAAACTGATTAACTCAGAAAGCAAACTAGTCTATTTTCAGATAGCTGTAGCTGGTTAGAAAGTCTTCTCTGTGCTGTACTGAACTGAGGCCCATCTCCCTATTACTCCTACCTTCTCAGTAAAATGTAAACTCTATGACAGTAGGAATTGTATTATTTTGCCAAGCATAAGGCCATGGCCATAGTAGACATATAATGAAGGTGTTTTGATGCCTCCCCTCTAAAATAAAGAAAAATAGGCCTAAATCCTTATCTATAGGACAGTATTTCGAATACTGGAAGAAAACTGTCTCTCCTCCCCTAAGTTTTTCCCCTAGCTCAAGCATTCCAAGAGCCTTCAATTAAGTCTTTCATAAGATTGTTTTCAAGTATTTTCACCAATTTAGTGGTCTCCCTCTGAGTTTGCTCATTTATCAATGTCTTTCCTAAGGTGTTTGGCCTTGAGCTGGACACAATACTCCGGGGGTGGTCTGTCCAGTACAAAGTAAAACAAGATAATCATGAAAATGGATAATCACCCTCCTTGTCAAGGATATTTAGCTTCCATTAGTGTAGTCCAAAATTGCGCTTTTTTCCCCACAAAAGTCATACATACTCTGCTGCTTCTTGATGGCTTGAAGTTGAACTTGGCTTATTAAGGGCAATGTCAGTGGAGTGTAAGTTGTTGTAGGTTCTACAAGCTAGAATGACTTGAAGTACAGATCCAGTGACAGAGTATGTCTGTTATAGAAAAACAAAACAAAACAGCCTTATAACAATACCTTTAACAATAATAACAAGACTTTAAAGCTTACAAGGCACACAGTGGGACATGTGCTAGATTTGGAGTCAGAGAAACAAATTCCAGCTCTGCTATTTATTACCTGTGTGACCTTGATGAAATTACTTAACCTTGCTGGTCATCATATCCACATCTGTAAAGTGAGAATTAG
Source organism: Trichosurus vulpecula (assembly GCF_011100635.1). Classification (NCBI taxonomy): domain Eukaryota; kingdom Metazoa; phylum Chordata; class Mammalia; order Diprotodontia; family Phalangeridae; genus Trichosurus; species Trichosurus vulpecula. Next base: position 206,655,886 of record NC_050574.1, on the reverse strand, counting down.
ACTAGATAGCCTCAAAGTAGTTTCCAGATTTAAATTTATGATCCTGTGACCTATGATTTTATTTGAATCTCAGCTCATCCCAGGAAGGTGACAGTTATAGATATTATTAGCCTCATTTTTACCAATGAGGAAACTGAGACTGAGAGATTGCCATTTGTCTGTGATCACATAGATACAAATCTTTAGAGATGGGATTTGAACCAAGGTTTTACTGACTCCAAGTCCAGCAATCTATGCGCTCTACCTTTCTGCCAAGCTACATACAAAGAGGTTCATCACTAAACTGGACACCAGATGGAAAGTACTTTTGGCTATCACAACCCATGAAAAAGCGGGGGGTTGGGGGAGAGGCAAAATGACTTTCAGTCCTGCATGGTGTCCTTTTCCATCTACAGTGAGAATGACAGTGGTAGGAAAAGGGACAGAGAGTGCTAAGGACCCTGCAGTTTTCAAAAGATAAATAAACATAAATTTAATTGTATTCTGCCTGATTTTTGTGCAACAAGTCCACAAGATGATGATATTGAATGAGCAAAACCACTTTAAGAAAACAAGAAGACATTAAAAGAAGGTGCACCTAAAAGGAAGGATGTCTTTACTACTCCTTGAAAAATGGTAGAGAATGGTAACTAACATGTATATAATAGCTACTACATTCCAGGCACTCTAATAAGTATTTTACATATTATCTCACTTCATCCTCACAACAACCCTGGGATGTAGGTGTTATAATTATCCCCATTTTGCAGAAGAGAAAACTGAGATAAACAAGTTAAGTGACTTGCCTTGGGTAACATACCTAATAAGTGTCTGAGGAGAGATTTGAAGAAATAAGTTTTTCCACCGCAATACATAGGTCCCCGTAGATCTACAACTGCAAAAAAAGGTCACTTAGTCCAAACTTCACATTTCACAGATGAGAAGACTTAAAGTCAGCTGCTTTAGGCAATTTCAATTCCTTTTTTTAAAGGAAAATCCTCCCCTGAAGGGGAAGAGCCGAAAGAGGTGACTGGAGAAAGCTATACCTGAAGGGAAGAGTCGGAAATATGGGTTACCACCCACCGGATGGGGCTACCCAACAGAATAGCTAGTTCTGCTCACCAAATCTTTACCTTGTAACCCACACATTGCTAGAATCACACAAATGCTTTGTTAGAAAGTGTTAGATCTGAAGAGACTGAAAATAGATGGTTATAGGCATTAGCAATCATTTTAGAATCAGAAGTAATTTGCCCAAGGTCACAAAGTAATGATTGGTGGAGTGGGCATTCAAATTCAGGTCCTAAGTTTCTTTACATTATACCTCTAGCAGGAGAGTTTCATTTGTTCTTAAAGGCAACGAAATATTTCGATGAGCACAATCATTTGGTCTTGTAGTGCTTTTGACACTGTGCAATTAAATAGACCAATGTGAACATCATTGTAGTTTATGAATCCATTGTAGAGAGTAAGAGAGTAATGAGATTCTGTGAAAACTTATTTGAGACTTACCAATGGTTTTCCCATTCTTATGGGAAGTAGCAGAACAGAAATGTTAGCACAGTGGGGGGAGAATTTTAAGAGCTCCAAGCAGCATCGCTCTGTCTCAAAGTGGGAGAGAACACAACTGTGATGGTATGGGGAGGCCGGGGCTGCTGCTAGCCTCTGACATTATGGCGGTGACCAGGCAGCTTCCTCAGTAATACTGCAAGGAGAGAGGACAAAGTTATAACTACGATTTTAGGGCTGCACGATCCAGGGATGAAGATAAATCCAAGCTAGATCGAAGGATGCAGTGTGTGTGTGTGTGTGTGTGTGTGTGTGTGTGTGTGTGTGTATACACACACATACATACACACGTATTTATACATACTATATACACTATGCATACACACACACACACATATATAAACACATAATCACTGAATATATATGACATACTGCATACATTAGATAGATAGATAGCTGGGCTACATAGAACCCTGAGAATTCTACACGTCCTACACGTCCTCAACCTCTACCCCAACCTTCTCTCATTCTGTTTCTAGCGAGGGAAGAAGCTGCTTTGCCTATCGTTGATTCTGTTTACTTTTTTTGCCACCTTCTTTGAAAAAAAGTTGTTTATCTGAGATCGTAGGGGTAGTTATTAATGTATTGATTTATGTATGTCTTTGGGGTAAAAACTAAGAAGAGAGAGGCTATATGGATGGTGAAGTACTCAGCAAGAAAGGAGGGTAGATACTTATTTTTCATGACTGCGTCTGGGGGAGTACTTTTTTATTCGCTGAAATACAAATGTTTCCTGCATCAGTGTGATGTTCATCTCCCCCAAATAATTTGTCTAGCATTTTATTTCTTCAAACTTTAATCCGGATCCAGTCATCTTCCTAGTTATTTTTAATGTCTTCACAAATACTCTCAGAATGGGCTCTGGCAACACCATTGAAGATGATGAAAATGTGGTTTTCCGTACCCATGTAGATGTTGCTGATGTTCATGAACTTTTCATTAACGGGTTGTACAAGTCAACAAGCTAAAGGGGTTGGAGGATATCCTTCCCTGAGTCGTTGCTCTTCGAGGTGGTGGCTCAACGTGGCCAGGGGACTGCTTCTTTAGGATTTGCAAGGGGTGGTAAAAGGCAGAGGATCAGCAGTTGGTCTCAGTGGGCGGAGAAGGAGAGAGAATTCTGAATTCTCCCAGTTGGTAATGCGCATGCTGTTCCCAGTGGTAATGAGTCTTCACAGAGCTTACCTGTGTGCGCCATCTCCTAAATAACTGCCGTTACAAATAAGCTGCCTGCACCCCACTATCTGCTCCTCTGACTTGATGTCCGACACACCACCTGAACCTCACCTGGATCTCATCCACTGGCTTGTTCGGGAGAAAGATGGCCCCCTCCAGCTTTCCCAACCCATCAATACATACTTGGCTGTCTGAAGTAGTGCGCATGGAGGGGGAAGTCAATGCTGATGCTTTGGCCTATGCCAAAGCGTGGGTACAAGTAAGGGCTCTTGCTGTCTTTGGCCAAGCACTCTGTGTACAGCTGGAATTTCTGAAGTGGTCGAGAGTAACTGTTGGTTCTGCAAAAGGCCAGGGCATAAACTGCAATATTGACATCCTAGCCCAAATCAAATTTTCAGAAGAGGTCTTTCATTGGCGTCTTGCTGGGCTCTACCCAGCAAGAAATCGAAGATGATGACTTTCAGGGAGAGCCTGGGAAAAGGACAGGCCTGGTGTAGCTCCAGAGGAGGCCATCAGGGCCCCGCCCCACTTCAAGCTGAAGGACTTTGCAGATGCGCCAGCCCTCATTGAGCATCCCTGTATTGGGAGAGGGACCACGGAGAACACTGGAACTGCAGGATATCCATGTAGACTGGGCATTTCCTCGAGTTGCCGGCCATGAGAACGGGGGCAGTCTTCCAGGCCCTTGGGCCATGAGTCAAGAGCCACGCACGTTGAAGGACGGGTACAGTCAGTGAACGTCTGACCTAAGTACTGTTGCTGCCAAGAGGGGCGCTCTGATCCACGTGCTTCCGAACCTTCCTGCCTCTTGCAGTCAGGAGGCTCCCCATACTCCTTGAGATGAGTGCCTAGCACAGTGGTGGCATATTCCTGGTTAGATAAATTTTCATAGTTGTGGGGAAACATTCCTATCACAAAGAACACAAAAGAGATGTTCTTGCTAGACAAATTATTTGGGACAGACAAACATCATACTGATGTAGGAGACATCTTCCAAGGTAGAAAAATAACAAATGAATCTGGGACCTATCCCCACTCCACCCTATCCAAAAGATATTTAAGTATACCTGAGCCTTTAAGCAGTTCCCGGTTGGAAAACAGCTGGAGTTGGTTCTCCTAGGTCAGTTGCTTCAGGCACCTTAAACCCTTTCCTTTAGGGAAATCCCTCCTCCAAGGGGGTGGAGCTGAAGGTGACTAGGGTGAAAGTTATATTGTACTTATGAAGATTGGAGCTCACCTACAGAATAGCCAGTTGGTCTGATCATCAAGCTTTTGTCTTCTATCCCACAAAATGCTAAAATAGCATATATTAGAAGTGTTAGATCTTTTTTTTTTTTTTGGAGGGGGGAAGACAGGGTAGTTGGGGTTAGTGACTTGCCTTCACAGGTCACATGGCTAGTAAGCATGCCAAGGGTCTGGGTCCACATTTGAACTCAGGTCCTCCTGACTCCAGGGCCAGTGCTCTACTCACTGTACCACCTAGCTGCCCCGAAAGTGTTAGGTCTTAAGAGCCTGGGAATAGCTGACTATAAGTATGGAAGTTATTTTTAGATTCAGCTATATGTAGTCAGATGATTGATTGATTACTTAAAGTCTAGGTTGAAACCTAAGTGAAAGAAAGAATAAGGATAAGAAATAGATTGCCTATACTGTAATTATAGCAGCGTACTATAAACTCTGGCAGAGTTTTACCATGCTAGAAAGGCTTTGAGTATGGGCTTAGTAACAGAGTAAGTCGACTTTCTGAGAACCAATCTAGCTAGTTATGTAGGATCGTTTGTAGGAAGGCCATCAGATGATAATTTCTTTTTGGTCATAGCAACCTATGAAACAAAAATAAGGGTCCACAGAACTTCCTTTCATTTGTTCATTGATATTGGCACCATCAGTGGATGGTGCCAATCAAAGGGAGTGGGGGGGAGAAGCAGATGGTGTTAAAAATCCCAGACTTTTTAGAGGGACAAAAAAAGTAAATGTTAGGACTCTAAATGGGACAATCTTTTCCACTTATCAGTGCGTGAACATGACTGGAGAAACTGAATCTTATCCGTCTTGTCATTGTTGATACAAATGAAATTGAAGGACAAGAGACTCATAGTCAAATGGAAGGATGGCTTATGGATGCTTCTTGGAGAGGCAAAGGAAAAAGCTAGCAGAGTTTTATGATATCCTCAGAAGCACAAGAAATGTTATTTCCTGGGTTATTTGTTCACATATTGCAGTACCAATGATAAGTATGTATAAAAAAGTCAAGAGAATAATCACAACTAATGCACCGACATCAATTGCTGAGGATGAAGTGGTAGAGAAGTTCTACTGAGAACTTATAGACTCTTCAAAATTAACATGCATTTTGATACTTCTTGATTTCAATACAATGGTGAGGAAAGAATGGGGAGAAATATATGGGAAAGCATGTTTCAAGAAGATGGCATGAGAGAAGTCCATGGAAACTTTCTTTGGGAAAAGAATTGATAAATATGCATGGTGAGCACCAAATGTAATCACCATAAAAAATGAAACAGATGCTATTTGAACAGGAAGGAAAAGACTTGTTATTGATGTAGGAACTATCTCTTAAGTCAGCTCCTTGTGCCCAGTCAGACCAGCAACTTGAGCTAAGATGAGAATCAGTAATGACAAAAGGAAAATATACATGCACACACACACACACACACACACACACACACACACACACATATATGTATATAATGCAATTGAAATTACCTAGCCCTGAATTTTTAATTGAACAATTGAAAGTACAAAATGGGAACTGGACAACAGTTGACATTAACTCTGACTGTAATAAATTCAGCTAGAAGTTTACCAAATGTAAATAAATTGTCACAACAAGGAAACCAAAAGAGCCCAGAGAAAGCATCTTAGTCAGCAAACATGTGAATTACTTGCCAAACCAGAGATGGTGGCCAAAGACAACACCAATTTAGAATATAAACTCATTTGTAAAATCTCAAGAAGATGGATGATGGATGATTATCAGCAGTTTCATCTCATAAAGCAGAGAGAAGCAGTGGAGGGTAAAACTAGTTTTAATTAAGCATGGCAAGAGATCCAACTAAGCAAAATCATCTGAAAAGCATTCAAGGATAGAAGGAAGGAGGATAGTAAACAGAAGAAAAATGGAAAAGACTTGCAAAAAAAGCAACCTTAAATTATTTTCTTTATCAAGTATAGTGGGACTACCATATGTGGACCATAATGTTATAGTTCCAGATGTACTTATAGAAGAGGCAGAAATGTCGCTGAAGGGAACAAGGACTAGAAAATCAGCTGGATTGGACAAAGTATATGGAGATCCGTGCTGAAAGTGATAGAATTGTGAGGGTGCTAAGACACTGTTTTACAAGGTTTCTGAGGGCAGGAATACCAAAAGAATGGAAAAAATTTGGGACCTCATTGACATTGAAGAAAGTGACCAGAAGAACACTAATAACTATTGACCTAATTTAGGTCCCTCTATATAGAGTCTTCCCATCTATATAAAATCTTTGTAAGGCTAATTGGTATTTGAATTGTGGATGCACAATTTAAGAAATTATGAATCACTTTCAACAATCCCAAAGTGATGCTTCCTGTCAGACTTTTTAGAATGACTCAACATTCTACTGCGAATGCTATGTGATATTGAACCATAGAACATCATGGTTTTGAAAGGACACAAAGGTTCAAATAGCAAAAAAGGCAACAGAAAAGATTCACACTATGGTGGGAATAAGTGGGCTGCAGCATTTACTCAGGATAATTTTTTTGCAAGAAGTGTTTTAAAAGACAATATTGAGCATATGTATGACTGGAAAATGAAGTGGGCTAATTATGTATTGAGAATGAGAGACAGCTTATGAATTACCCAAGTACTACATGGTCTCCAATAGGTTGGATGGCTCTTCTATGGAGGCTTCATGGAAAATCATAGGTAAAATTTATGTAGTATGAGGTCATACTCTGAATTGGTGCAAATAATCACACCCTAGCGCAATTGTAGTTCCATCACAGTATCAAAATAAGATATTTGTTTTATGTTTGTTTTTGCCATCTACACCGCATTGTTGATGCATGTTGGGCTTGTAGTCAACTAAGACCCCTGGATCTTTTCCCCATGTCCGGACATGTATGTAGACAGTGGATTTTTAAAAATTAAAGTATGCGTATCATTGTTAAATAAAATCTCATTAGAGTTGGCTCATTGTTCCAGTTGATTGTGATCCTTTTTTAAAATCTTGTCTTTTTTTCTAATACACTAGCTCTCCTTCTTAAGTTCAAATCACCTGTAGATTTTGTATGTGTTATCTGCTTTCATTATAGTGATTTACAATCCCCCCCCCAAAACAATATTTGTGACAAGTGGGCTGAAGATAGAACTGCTATGGAGATCCCTGTGAGTTAACGACCATCTTCATTAATCAACATTCTTTCTGGGTATTCACCTAAATACATTTTCATTCAGCCCAAATCGTTCCATCTTGTTCACACTGATATCATGAGAGACTTTGCCAAATCACTTCATGAAATCCATACTACTATTTCTTAGCAGTACCTAGCTAACATAGTGGCAGAACTCTGGGCCAGCAGTCAGGAATAATTAAGTTCAAATCCAACCTCAGATATTTACTAGCTGTGTGACCCTGGGAAAGTCACTTAACTTCCATTTGCCTCAGTTTCCTCAACTGTAAAATGAGGATAATACCTCACAGCGTTGTTGTAAGGGTCAATTGAGATATTTGTAAAATGCTTAGCATGGTTTCTGGCACTTAATACTTATTTCCTCACTCCTTCTTGTTCTTCTTAAATGATATGGGCCATATATAGTTCCTGCATTCAAAGGTCATGGATCAACAACTAGTTTATAACACATGTTTTACTAACGTGAAACGTACATTTGACTTTGCCATGTTGGCGTCTGATAATCTATAATGATGATTCATAAACACTATTTTCCAGCTTGGACCACTTTAATAGAACAAAAGTCCTCTCGGGAAACCATCCTAAACTCAGATATTGGTATGACTGACCCAATATAACATATCCAAAGGAGTTATTGGAAATAAAATTTATTTAGCTTGTAAGAATACAGTCATCAAACAAAAAAGCAAGGATACATGTTGGTAGTTCTGGTTCTGTTAAGTTCAGGTGAGTTGAGCACCCCAACACCATCCCTTGTGTCTCCTTTTTTCCTTGTGGTGATGATGCTCAGGGGATGGCAAATGCAACCAGCGCTGAGTGGAGAATTTGCCAGATCTGAAAAGGCAGGGATCTGCCTTGGCCAAGGATTTTTAAGGCATCACGAGACCATAGACCATATCACCAATGAAAATCATTCCATTATGCATGAAAAAAATCTTTTGTTTTACTGCCTATGTGAGCTGGGGTTATGGTTCATCAGCATCCCCCAATTCCTAGAGGCCTGCAATCCTGTGTGCTCTAAAACCTAGGAACTTCCCCCTCAAAATCTTTCCTGTTTTCTAGGGCTCGCTCCCTCCTTTGTAATCTGGATGGGTCTGGCCATTTTGCTGGGATTCACCCTTTATATAAAAAGATTCTCTTTCATCAGAATCAAGGAGGATGGAGGGGAGAATGAGTGGTTCTGTTACCGTTAAAACACCAATTAGATGACATCTTTTTCCTTTAAAAATATGCCTCAGTACTTTTTCAGCATTAAAGGATTTGCGATTTCATTAGCGTGGATGCTTATTCCCCAAATGAAGACCTCAATTCATTTTATACCTTTGTCCAAGGTCTTCATTAGTTTCTGTGAACTAAAATGTCATTTCCTGGTGGTCAGCCTGCTGGTCATCAGCTTTTTTCCCGTGTACAGCAGATTCACTAGCCATCCCATTCTATAAGATTGAGATCTCCTGGCTTAACCTACAAGAGCTGGGGAGGGGGATTATGCCCCTAGCACAATCAGGGATCCAAGTAGAGCTTTAATAGAGGATTAGCTTAATAGCATTTATTTAGAGCTTATTAGCCACGAATTTTGTTAAACTCTTTAAAATGCTATTACATTTAATCCTTACAATTTGGGAGGTAGGTGCTACTATTCCTATTTTACAGATGAGAAAACTGAGGCAGACAGGTTAAGTGATTTGCTCAATGTCACATAGCTGCTATGTGTCTGAGGCTGAATTTGAACTCAGGTCTTCCTGACTCCAGGCCTGGCTATCCATAATTAAATCATTAAATACTTCAGGCCAGAAATAGACACATACATTCTCTCATTTAATCAACACTGATAATACCAGTGATCAGCTTGAGAAGCACACTAAGGAGGTGAGTTCCTGGACCATATTTTGAAAACTATTGACACACATTATCAGGAGTCCTAACTTAACCTGGCCATGTTGTTTTATAAAGTACAAGTAATTAGCAGTGATGGAATTTGGTGGATGATTACAAGTCAACATGAGTGTATGTTGGTGGGGAACTACCAACATAGCTTTATATAGCTTTAGGGTATTTAACAATATCACCAACAACAAAAGCTACCATTTATATGGCTCTTTAAGGTTATTATCCTCATTTTCCAGATGTAGAAACTGAGGCTTAGGTTAAAATCCATTCAGAATTATTCATTAATTCAGGATAATTCATTAATCCATTCAGCTAATAACAAGTCTAGAGTACAGATATTCTTGACTTGCATTTATGTATAATATGCACTGCCCCCACCAATTAGTTGCCTGAACTGGAAGGAGAAAATGTAAAATTTCAGTTTAGAAATTTTATGTGGGGTTTGGGATTGAGTCTTGCTAGTATGAGTGGGGACTTAGACTATGAGGCATGAGATCTAAAAATGGTAGAACTATGATCTACAAATATGTACACACTAGGGTTGGTCAAATCAAATACTCAGAGCAGAACCCAGGTAAGGGCCAAACCTGTTAGTTTCTGGATGAAATTGAGAAAGGTAAATAAATTGGCAGGATGGAGTGGCATCCTTACCCAAATAAAGTTTATACACACATATACATATATATGTATATTACGTGTATACACATACACATATTCATGCATATACACACCTAATAGAAGATTCCAAATATCTCAGTATTCAATCAGCAAAAGAAACCAACATTTTAGTTACTATAAAGCAAGAAAGAAAAGAAGATCTAGGATGTGATACAGATGCAGTCAATTTTATTTTATACTAATAAATAAAAAAATACCTCTTTGCTCCTTCTCTGGTTCACATGCTATCCCCTGGGAGAGAGCTTTCACAATCTGTGTGCCTCACCAGTGAGGCAGAAAGGGCAGAACAGAAGTAGAAATTTTACACAAGATGTCTAAGAAGAAGGGTCAGGTTTCTCCTTCAATTAATCAGTGTTGGATCCCAAGAAGCAATAGAGAACCTGGAGAAAGAAGGCCAGTGCACTAGTTGACCTATGACTTCGGTGGGACACCTCATTAAGAAGAATCAGCTTTTGGTACTTACTGTTTTCCCAGAGGTGGACTTGGAATTATTTCCTTCCTCTTAAATTCACATAAGCTGTTTAGGAGTCCCCAACCATCCTGAAATTTATTTTGTGAGTTCCAGATAGGACAGCAATAATTTTAAGACAGTATTGCCTCTGTTAACAAGATATTTGCCTGCATAGTACTTAACATTTTAAATGCTTGGAAACACTTGTGTTTTTTACTTTGTTGTTTTTGTACGATTTGGCATCAGGTACCCACAGCCATTTTATGATTGACAACTCATTGTCAACAAAGTTTAAAGGATTATATACAGTATGGTGTAAAAAATGCACCTATCAGTAACAGCACCACTGACATGATTGATAAATATCTGAAGTAGGTGGAGAGACCCATCACAAACTCAAGGAATTAGAAGCACTGGGTTTAGTTACCACTATCACAGTACTACCCAGGTGATCTTTGACATTCTTCTTTTCTTTTTTCCCTTTATGATTTTTATCACCTCTTCTACGTAATAAGTGAGGATGTTTTCTTTTTCTTTTTCAACATTCACTTTTATAAGACTTTGAGTTCTAAATTTTCTCCCCCCCCTTACTCTTCGAGATGGTGTGCAATATGATATATGCTATATTTGTACAATCATATTAAACATATTTTCACCTTAGTCATGTTGTAAAGAAGAATTAGAACCAAAGGGCAAAACCACAAGAAAGAAGAAAAAAACAAAAAAAGAGAAAATAGTATTTTTCCATCTGCAGTCAGACTCCATAGTTCTTTCTCTGGATGTGGATAGCATGTTCCATCATGAGTCTTGTATGGCTGAGGAAAGCTAAGTCTATCAAAGCTGGTCATTGTATGATGTTGCTATTATATGCAATGTTCTCCTGGTTCTGTTCACTTAACTCAACATCAGTTCATATAAGTCTTTTCAGGTTTTTTTCTGAAGTCTGCCTGCTTATCATTTCTTATGGAACAAAAGTATTTCAATTACATTCATATACCATAACTTGTTCAGTGATTCCACAACTGATGGACATCCCCTCAATTTCCAATGCTTTGCCAACACAAAAAGAGCTTCTATAAATATTTTTGTACACGTGGTCCTTTTTCCCCTTTTTTATGACCTCTTTGGAATACAGACCTAGAAGGGGTATTTCTGGGTCCAACGGCATGCACAGTTTTATAGCTTTTTGGGCATAGTTGCAAATTGCTCTCCAGAGCATCTTCATTGGAAGAGTGTTTGTGTGATTTGGCCAGACAAGATGATGGGTAGCCATTAAGAGCTCCCTGACTTTGAAAAGCCAGATGTTGGTGCTTCTCTTTGGGATACAGACCTAGAAGGGGTATTGATGCATCAAAAGGTATGCACAGTTTTATAGCTCTTTTGATGTAGTTCCAAATTTTTCCCCAGAATGGTTCATAACTCCACCAACAATGCATTATGTTCCAGTTTTCCCACACCTTCTCCAACATTTATCATTTTCCTGTTTTGTCATGGTAGCCAATCTGATATGTATGATGTGGTACCTCAGATTTGTTTTCATTACTCATATTTTGTTTAATTATTTCTTGATCTCTTATAATTTTGCTGGCTTAAACTTGCCCAGTTCTAATTTTCAAGGTGTCATATATATATATATATATATATATATATATATATATATATATATATTTTTTTTTTTTTACGCAATAGACAGACAGAAGCCCTGTCTGCTGATTTGTGTTATTTGCTCTGTTCATATAATTTCTGCTTGTAATTTCATTTATATTTTCTCTGAAGTTCAGGGTGCTGACTTTTCCCCCTGCATTAAGTGAATGGTATATGTATGTTTAATTAAAATGAGATTGTAAACCCCTTAAAGTTGCTTTCCTTAGAAAAGCAGATCAAAGAACCTGTGCTAGCAGCCCTCCTGTGTGCTGGTGTTATTGTCCTTACACCTCAACAGCAGGTGCTAGTAACATTGTTGTTACACCCACGCCCTGTGCCTCCCCCTCTCAATGATCTGGTCTTTATAAGATAGTAAAGTTATATTTTCTGTTTCAACCTCACTCTTGAGCTTCAGTCCTACATTACTAAATAACAGCTCAACATTTTCACCTGGATGTCTCACTGATCTTTAAATTCAACATGTCTAAAGTTGAACTCACTATCTCTTCTAACATTTTGCCCCTCTGTCTAAATATATTATTCCTTTGCTATTCAGAGCCACAGCTAGAGTGGGGCCCATAGGGCTTTGTCCCAGAGTGTGAAACTGAGAGATGACTGATGGTTTCATCCTAGGGATCCTTTTTGTCACCTTTAGCAGTTTACAAACCTTGTGATATCCTTGGGCATTATGTCTCTTCACTATCATATGCACCCTACTTCGGTCTACCTATCCCTCACTCCATTTGACTTGTCTATTATAGAAAGTGTTTTAGGAATGGTTTGACTGTTGTCTCCACCATGATCTAAGTCACTCAGACTTATAGTCTTGATGCAATGTTTGTCAGTTGATTGGATGTGGGAGTGAGGAATGAGAGCTGATCACTTTTTTCCTATCCAAGCCATTCCCCATATGGTTGTCAAAATAATTTCGGAAGGGTTGAAGATGGTGTGTGCGGGGCTGACCTTCCTCATTCCAGCTGAGAACATTTCATGACTTAGCGGTAAGGAGGCTTGGCCCATCTTTGGAGACAAGGAGGCTATGGCGGATTCTAGGAGTGATTCTGTCTCCACCCCGTGGCCACTCCCATGGGACAGCTAGAGTAAGGGGATTCAGCTAAGACAAGTGTTGTACCGGTTCCCCTGGATTCATCTTTTACTTTGTATCCCATTCAGCATAGGTAACCAAACAGCAGTCCTGAGATAGATGTGTTTAGTCTTGAAAGTGACATTGTGAGTTTGAAAAAAAAAAACTGCGTCTATCTTATGGTGCTGACTAATGTCAAAGGCAATTTCTTCATAGGAGAAAAAGACTAATGGTAGAAAACCTAGAATGTGAGATATTTGGGTAGTACAGAGCCAAGGTGATATATGGGATGACTATATAGAAATCCCACAAATTGTTTCATGTTCCAATTCTTATTACTCAACCTTCTGGAAGACATTATAAGTCACTTTAAATTAAAAGTTAATGAGTCTTGTTTTAAGCTTATTTCTGTCGATATGCACTTGCAAAATGCTTTTGTATTTTAGCATTTCTTTTGGGTGTAGGAAATAATTTCTTGTCTCATAACTGATTTATATTATACATTGTGTTCTTTTCTGATCTCTTTGTGAAGGCTCTAGGCATGAGTCATAATCTGAACTTTAAATAATTATTATACAATCATAGATTTAGAGCTGGAAGATACTGTAGAGGCCATCAAGCTTACCCTCCTCATTTTATAGATCAGGAAACTGAGGCACAGAGAAGTTAAGTGACTTTCCCAGGATTACATAGTTTTTAAAGTATGCTTGAACCAGGTCTTCCCTGACTCCAAGGTCAATGCCTTATTTATTATCTACCAAGCTATTTATAACTTTTTCTTGATATACCAAGGTGGGAAGTTTTATGAGCTAAAAGTGTAAGAAATTAGAATCAAACTCCATTTTATTAGAGGCCGGACTTTCTAGCACTCAATCTAGTTCAGACCATGTGTAAAGATCCAGCAAAGAGCTACCTTTTAGTAGAGAAGAGTATGGATGTAATGCCTCAAACCCTGGAGCTAAGTAATGGTTCCTTGTTACAGAAAAATGAGACATGATTGATGTTCTCAGAGCATTTGTAATCTATATGGACAGAAAAATCTAAGGCAAATGAAAAAAATTGAGGACAAACTGAATAATATTTAATTACCTGGTAAGTTTTGTGATGAAATTCATAAGTTAATAAGTTTTGTAATAAATGAAAATTGTCCTAGGAATTTATAATAAAGAGAGGTAAATTTGGCCTAGAGCACTCAGAGACGTCATTATAGAGAAAGTAAAAATTAAGCTAGATCTTGAAGGATAAATATGATTTAAATATGTAGAAAACGGTGGGGTGAGAACATCCCAATTGGGAAGGAGCAATGGAGAAAGGGAGGAAGATAAAAAAAAAACAGCCCATCAAAGGAAAAGATGAACTTTACTACAGCAGAAGGTTTGTTTTGAGGTGCAATGGGAATTTAGACTGGATAAGGATGGTCCAGATCAGACCATGTTTTAAATTCAATCCTACCGTTCATTTTGACCATCTTCTTGCTCTGTGAATCATAAATCAAAACTATCACTTTCAGAAAAAGATACATTCCCTATGTCTTTCCTCACCATCCTGTGACTTCCCAAACCAAAATCCCATTCCTTCGTGTTGTTTCTCCCATTAGAATCAAAACTCTAAGAGTTCAGAGACTAGCCATTTCCCCAGCATTTAGCATAGTTCTTAGCATATACAAAGCACTTAATAAATGCCTTTTTATTCATTTGTACATAAAGTGTAACAGAGGAAAGTCTTTGGACGTTCAGAGAATGTGTAGCTTCTATCAAGGCAGAACATGATTGGAAGATAAAACCTTAGTTTCTAGGATTACACTAAAAAGCGTAATTACACTGCTAAAATTATCATTCACCATTCAATGCTCAAATGTGGATTAATACATGTATTAATAGTGTGTTCCATATAGAAACCTTAGAGTGTGCTGGAAAATAGCTATTATCCCGGGCAATGAGTGACAATGAGTTGAGCACATGATTCTTAGAATCTGGACTGGGAGGCCTGCAAACTGCTGGAATAAAGGGTAGAAGTTGGAATTAGTAGATGTCCAGGCCAAGGGGGGAAATAGGTGTCGTTATTTGCTCAACTGTAAAATGAGAATAATAATAATAGTACCTACCTTGCAGGGTTGTTGTGAGGATCAAATAAAAAAAATATATTTGCAAAAAAAAACCCACAGCATATAGTAGGTGCTTTATAAAGTCTTATTCTTTTTCCCTTCCCTATTGTAGAGTCATGGTCCTTGAACCATCTTTGTAGTCTAGAACAAAAAAAAAATTGTGTACCAAAGGTCAGAGATCAAAACCACGCAAGGAAGGCAAAGATTGAGCCTACATGTATTGCGACCATCCAGGGCAGGCAGCAGGTCGCATAGTAGGTAGGAAGACGGATACAAACATAGAATATGGACTGTGACAGATAATCAAAAGTCTAAGACAGTAGTCATTTACCCTGAAAGTCACAGGAACTAAACTTTCTGAATTTTCCTAGGGTACTTCCTATGAATTTCTTTATTATTTGCTTTGCAAATTAAATGCTTTATACTTATCCATTTCTACATTATTTCTGTTCTAGTAGTATGTAAGCTCCTTGAGGGCAGAGATTCTCATTTCTTTCATTAATTTAAGCATCTCCAGAGCCTACAACTATCTCTGGCACATATTTAATAAGTCTACTGAACTACATTGAGTTACCTTCTAAACTTGTTCCTCCTTTTGAATTCACTAAATTCTCTTGGGGGCACCAGTGTCATTCTGTTTCCTTCATTCATAATGCTGGGGTTATTTTTGACTTTTTCCTCTCCTTTGATACTCATATCTAATCTGATTCTGTTGAGTGCCTGTCAGCAATATCTCCCTTTTAAAACTTGATTGATTTCTTTCAATCCCCATTATTGGCCATATAATTTTACTGTTATGATCAGTAAAGGATATTTTTACTATTTCCATTTTTCTTCATTTGTTTTAGAGATTTTTATGTCCTAGCAAATGATTGATTTTTGTAAAGGTACGGTATGCAGCTGGTAAATATGCATATTACTTTGAATTCCCTTTTGGAAATATCCAGAGATCTACCATATCTAATTCTATTTAATTTTTTCTGAAGTTATATTCAGATCTTTAACTTTGTTATTGTTTATATATATGCTAGATTTGTCTGGTTCTAACAGAGATACACTGAGGTTTCCAACAGTGAGGTTTTACTATCTATTTCTTTATGTAATTTGATTAATTTTACTTCAAATACTTAGATGCTATTCTGTTTGGTACATATGTAATAAGTATTTATGTTATTCCATTATTTATATTACCCTTAAGCATAATGTAGTTTCCCTGGTTATCTTTTTAAAATTTTCTATTTTTACTGTTATCTGAGATCACAATTTCTATCTCTGCTTTTATTAAGAATTTTTACCTGAGGCATAATAAATTCTGTTCCAGTCACTCATTTTATCTATGTGTGAATCTTTATGTTTTAAGTATATTTCTTATAAATGGTACATCGTTGGATTTTGCTTTCTAATTTATTCTGTTACTTTCCTCTATTTTATGCACAGGTTCATTTCATTCACATTCCTATTGAATTTCCTTCTCTTTGTATAGAAGATGGCATAAGAAATGAAGGAGGCTAACACCAGAAATTTTTAAGTGATGTGGTCTGATCCCACTCCTCTCTTCTCCTAGTCCAGATTCCAATCTCTAGTTCTTACATTTTCTTTTGCCCCTTTTGTTGTCACCTTTGTGATCCAGTCTCTGAATTTAAAGTTTGTTTTGTTTATGACTATTTCTTCAGACTCTCTCTCAAATCCCCATTTTTCTTCCAACCTGATAGTCCTGTTGAATTTAATGTATTTCTACATCAAATCCTTTGGGTTTGTGTGTTCAGCCTGCCTTTGACAGGTTTAGATAAGAGTAAGGTTCGTGAGATACCCTCTCTCCTGACCTCTTCCTCCACAATAGCATACTCTTCTGGAATACCAGAATTATATCAAAATAGTAAACTTCTCTTCCTTCTTTCTCAGTGTATTCCTTTTTCCCTCCTTCTTCTGTCCTATCTTAGAACCTGTAATATAGAACAAAACCACCTTCAGTTCTTGTGTTTGTCTTTACTTCTTCAGTGACCCTAGAAGATAGTGGGATTCTGAAGGGATACTTATCTCTTCTTCCCTCTTCTATCTCATTCCAATAATAATATAAGTATTTTATCTCCATTTATCCTCTTCTTCTAACTCCTTGAATGCATTTATTTTTACTATTTTTTCTCTTGTCTCTCGGGTTTGATTCTCACAGATGCTATATAGCTCTATCTAACCCTTTTATCAGGAATACTTCAAAGTCCTCTATTCTCTTAAAGATCCATTTTTTTTTTTACCCTGTAGGATTATATTCAGTTTTTCAAAGGAAAATGGTTTTGGTTTAAGCTTTTACCATTTCATTTTTGGACTATTATATTCCAAGTTCTTCCTTTTTATAGTAATTATTATAGCTTATGTGATCCTTGTCCTGATTTCATGATATTTCAAGCTTTTCTGGATTATTGTTGAATTTTTAAATTTTAATTAAAAGTTCTGGATTTTGGCTATAACACTCCTGAGAAGTTTTCATTTGGGGCTTCTTTCAGCAAATGAGAAGTGGGTTTTTCTAGTTTCATTTTGTCATCTGGTTCTAACAGATTTAGACAGTTTTCTTTTATGATTTCTTACAATATACTTCATGGGCTTCTTGTTTGATTATTTTCTGGGAGGCCAATGACTCACAAATCATCTCTCCTTTATCTGTTTTCCCATCAAGTTTTATTTGATAATAGATACCTTACATTTTCTTCTTTTTCTCCCAATCTTTTGACTTTGTTCTAGTTTTTCATTTTTCTTCTTGAGTTTTATTTAATCCATTCTATTTTTAGAAGGAGTCCAGTACAAAGTTTTCCATCTCATGTTATAGGTTACTTATCCTTCTTCCATTTTTTTTCAGGAGCCCTAATTGGACTTATAAATTCATTTATCACTTGCTTCACTCATAGAGTAATAGTGACTGAGTCATTCTTTTCTAAGAATTTTTTTTTGTACTTGCTATGGACTCTCCTTTTTATTACTTACCTTATAGACTTCTAATCCATAATATTTCTACATTGTATTTGATGTTTTCTTCTGCTTATTTGCATATTTAGCCTCAATTTCACACTTGGGACTTTGTGTTAGGATCAGACTCTTATAGGTCCTTTATTCTTGAAAGGGTTGGGCAGGCCATCCTTGGTCCTGTTTCCCCTCCACTCTGGGTGCCACTATTGAAAAAACTCTGGCTTTTTAGTCTAGGAAGAGGTTCTATCTTCTACCTGACTCCCTGGCTTCTGAGATTGTCTATTGTTGGCCTAATATGCCTCTAGCCTTTTCGATCTCTTTCTTTTTGCTCAGCTCCTAACAAGAAGTTAGCCCCATCCCCTCTTGTAGCCCTAAGAAATCCCATACAAATATGATGGATTGTTCTGATTAAAGATCTCCTACAAGGCTGCTTTGTTTAGGCATACCAGATGCTCTATTTGATCATGGCTCTCCATTTTATCACGGTTCTGAAAAGAACACTCGTTTAAGGCCTGTTTTAGGGCCCTCTAGTCCTAGGGTTTTTCACATGCTTCACTGAACCTATGGGATATGAGGCTCTTACTTCAGTTTGCTTGGTAGCTCATACTCTTGGGTATTGTGTCCCCATGTAGTGGGTTATGGAAACTGGCTCATCCCTTGCTGCTCTGACTTTCAAGGACTAAGATATTGTGACTTCTGATCTCAGTTTCTATTGTTGGTTTACTCTTTCCCAGATTTTGCTACATCCAGAAAGCCCACAGGCTTCTGAACTAGATTGAAATTATTGCTATTTCTCTCTGTCTCTCTCTCTTTTCTCTCTGTCTCTCTCTCTCTCTTTGAAAAGGGGCATATGACAAGTTTCACTTGAGGAGAAATCAAGTCTTATCTAAAGTTTGGACATCACAAACTTTGCTTCTTGGCTTTCCTATACATATTTTCTATAGAAGGAAGAAAAAAAAAGCAAGCATCTATTAAGTCTGTACTATATTCCAGGCTCAGTGCTAAGTGAGTGATTTACAAATATAATCTCATTTGATCCTAACAGCATCTTTGGGAGGTAGGTGCTTTTGTCATCTCCATTTTACTTGCCCAGAAACCGAAAGCAAGCCTCTGAGGCCAGATTTTAAATGATATCTTGTTATGGTAATTAGGGTGGGACTTTTTTTTTTTTTTCTGTTCTTCTCTTTCGGAATGCTAAGGCCATCAAGTGCCTTTAATGAGTCTTGCCTTTGTTTGAATGGGGCAGGTAAAGTGGGACCCTTTTGTCTTTTGTTTTGGAGTGCTTCTCAGCACTGAGGTAATCAAGTACCTTTGATGAGTCTTGCCTTTCAAATATAATGGCAAGCAAAAGGAACTTTTTGTTATCCCCTTCTCAGCACTAAGGAATCTATGATTGAATTGGGAGTCTTTGATGACCTGCTTATGTCAAGGGAAAGCCTAGTTCACATGGGTCTCATGGTTGTGACACCCTCTGACCTTGAAGAAGTGTGTATATATACTCAGAGGTTAGTGTTTTGCCTTTGGGGGCACACTCATTAGAAGACTGTTGGTGATTTGGCCAGATGAGACTCTGGGTAGCCATTGGGCCCCCCTCCTTGGCCCCCCACCTTTGAAAACCCAGATGTTGGTGCTTCTCTCTCTGGTAACTATGTAATTCTCTGGTCAGACAGCTAGAGGCCTGTTGATTTCTGTGTGTGTTTGCTCTGTTTCTATAATTTTTGCTTATAATTTCTGTTTGTATTGAAGTTCACAGTGCTGGCTTTTCCCCCTGAACTAAATGAACGGTATATGTATGCTTAATTAAAGTGGGATTGTTAACCCCTTAAAGTTGCTTTCCTTGGAAAAGCAGATCAAAGAACCGGTGCTAGCAGCCCTCCTGTGTGCTGGTGTTATCAGCCTTGCACAGCCACAGTAGCAGCAAGCAACATTCTTATTACAGATCTTCCTGCCTCTGGGACTAGCATTGTAGCTACTGTGGATATACTAATGGGATATTAAAGAACATTATACCTGGCACACTGATGTTCCTCTCATTGATCCAAGTTCTTGTACCTAAATTTCGTCAAATTTGATCCGGCTTACTACTGGCAATTTGTGTCTATCTGATCCCAGATCCTCCTCTGATATTTCTTGACCTCTACCTCCACTGACACTATTGTCGGAGAATCCTCTCTGGCTCTTAGGTCTTGGTGCTTCTTTAGCTCTTTTTTTCCTCTGCTTTCACCTATGTCTCCCAGCTTCCTACCCTGTAAAATGAACTACCACCAAGCAAGGCCCTATTTCTTTAGAATTAAGCAACTGATAGCACAGGAGATAGAGCACTGGGCCTAGAATCAGGAAGACCTGAGTTCAAATTTAGCCTCAGATGCTTACTAGTGTGTGACAATGGGCCGCTTAACCTCTGTCTGACTCATTTTCCTTAACTATAAAATGAGAATAATAATTGCATCTACTTCCGAGGGTCATTGTGAGGATCAAATGAGATAATATTTGTAAAAAACAAAAAAAAATCACTTGGCATTGTCTTTAGCACATAGCAGGTGCCACATAAATGCTTGTTGCCTTCCTTTCCTCTTAGAATCCTAGCCCTTCCACTTACTACTTGGTAATTTTGGTCTTAATTTTCTAGGCCTCCTTTTTTGCAATCACAAATTAAAAGTACTTGATTAGGTGCTCTTTAATGTCTTTCCCAGCTCTGAATGCTATGGCTATTGTTCTATTTCTTGACTGTCTATGGCTTGTTGCCCTCAAATTTCTTCTACTTAGTCTTTGATATGGCAGGTACCTAGATATCTCTCTTTCCCACACACACACACACACACACACACACACACACACACACACACATGCACACACACATACATACACATACAACTCACCCGATTCCAGACCTTAATCTCAGCTGTTATGCTTGGCTTCTTGATCATATGCTAAGTCCAGTCCATTTCTAAAACTGTCTTATGTCCTTGCCTCAACCTCTCTAAATCCTGACTCTTTGTTCTGTATTCACAACCTCCAAGTGACAATGATCCAAACGCTAGCAGTGCTGACCCCTGTTTGAGTATTATGGCATTGACCGTACAGTGGTCTATTTATAAGCATCTTGTGAATATAAACACTTGGGCTAGTGTTGAAAAATGTACATGATTGTATGAAATGTATAATCTGAGGGGAAAAGACAAGGGTCCTCTCCTGAAAATACACCCTCTATCCAGTTGCTACAGTGCCTGAAAATTACATAGCTAATAAGTAATCCCTTTGGGCTAAGTGTTATCTTTTGTCGGGTACTTTTCTTAAAAAAGTACAGATACTCTTGAGATTGGATAACAAATTGTCACTAACATTTTAGAATGCATTAGGGCAAATCAGTTCTGTGGAAACCCCTGCCAAGTTTAATCCATGGTGGTGATATTTGCCTCAAGTGTTTCCTTCATCTTTTCCTTTCCTTGCAAAATCACAGAATCTAGGAGTTAAAGGGATCTTGGGATACCATCTACCTCAAGATATAGCTAAGCAAGTATTCCCACTACAACATCCTCAACAAATCATCTGGACCCACTTTTGAATTCTATTCAATAAAGATTCAAAAAGCATCTTCCATGTATAAGGTGCTGGTAGAGACAGGCCAGAGATATGCTAACAAATAAGGAAAACCATTCTATTTTTGGAGAGATTTAATACAGTGAACACAGTTTTTTCCTTAAACCTAACTCTGCTGCTCTAAAGCTTGTATCCACTGCTTCTAGTCTTGTCCTGTGGGGGCAGGCAAAGTAAGGTAAGTCCCCTCTGCTATGTGTGTGGTTTAACCTCTTCCCTCAGTTTTCTTTTCTCTAGACTAAATAGCCTCAGTTTCTTCAAATGCTGGTATGGCAGTTTTTCAAGTTTTCTCAAAGTCCTAAGCACTTCAGCTGATCCAGTTCTTTCCAATATGTTACCTCTCTTGGAACGGATTGTAATGGACACTGTTAGATTTTTTTTGGCTACCATGTCACAGCTGATTTTTATTGAGTCTGTAATACATTAAAAAATTCCAGATTTTTCATATGAATTATATAACCATTCCTTCCCCATCTGGGATTTATGAAGTTATTTTTTCTAAACCCAATTATGAAACTTTATATTTTTTCATATTAAATTTTACTTTAGTTAATTTTGCTCTTAATTCTGCCTCCATTCCAGCCACACCATGACACCCCCCCCCCCCCATACCACACTATGCAGAACAGCCTCTCCCCTCGCATGGCAGCTCTATCATTAGAATTTCTGATCATTTAATTTTGCAAGAAATTGTGGTTTGATACACTTCCCTCGTCATCTGATGTCATCAGATCTATGCAGACACAGAAACCGCTGCCAACAATGGCCAAGATGAGACAGGTACTCCTGAGCTTTGTGAATCAATATATAGTAATCCACAGCCTTAGTAGGCTAGGCCTTTTCAAATGTGGGCCACAGGAGCAAGGCAAAACAATAGCACCACCTATGCAAAGCTGCAGTCACAGAAGTTGAGACAATCAGCTAAGACATGAAACAGTGTAAAATCTCGTTCTCCTTGGAGAGGTAGAGGAGCAAGGGAATGAAGGACACAAAAAACTGACATAAGAATTCCTCCATCAGGTAATCATCAGAGTAATAGATTCACCATTTGTTATAATAATGGATTGCATTTAAAATAATGGTAGGCAATATGAAATATTTGGGAGTCTACCTGTCAAGACCAGCCCAGGAGCTATATGAACACAATTATAAAACACTTTTCACACAAATAGAGTCAGATCTAAAATAATTAGAAAACCATCAGTTGCTCATGGGTAGGCTAAGCCAATATAATAAAAGTGACAATTCTCTCTAAATTAATTTACTTATTCAGTGCTATACCAGTCAAACTACCAAAAATTATTTTATAGAGCTAGAAAAAAATATAACAAAATTCATCTGAAAAACAAAAAGGTCAAGAATATCAAGGGAATTAATAAAAACAATGATAAGGAAGGTGGCTTCACCATACCAGATCTAAAACCATATTATAAAGTGGCAATCATTAAAAGTATTTGGTTTGTGTGTTTGTCCATTGTTCTTGAAGAGGACCATGACATCAGGGAGATGATGACATGACTTGCAGTTGACTTTGGTTTGAGTGAGGGAGGGCTATGCAAGGTCACCAGCCTCACTTTCTCCTCCAGAGCCATCTGGGTCCAGGGGCCAGATATTCATCAGGATGGCTGTAGATGGCCCAGGATGAAATGAGTGACCTTGTCCCCTTTAAGCTAAGGTCTTTTCAGGTTCTTACTTTGAGTGAGGTAATGCCCATTCAGTGAAAAAAGGCTCTTTAAGTAGTGAGTGAAGGGATGGCCCCTTTGATCAAAAAAAGAAAATCAAACTGGGAAGGAAAGACCCTCAGGGTTGCTGACCAAAAGAGAAGCAGTTGCTATTTTTATTCATTCTGAGCTAGGAGTGTAGAGACCTATTGTTGTCCAATCTATGAGCTTCAGAGTGAATGGGGTTTAAGGCTTGGTCTTTGAGAAAGAAATCTGGCCAGTAAACCTCAAATTAAAGAGTCAGTTTTCAGCCATCAAAATGTACCTTCCTTTGGTACATTTGGGCAGAACGCCCTCAGGTAATGGGGGAGGGGAGTGGAGGGGTGGAAAGGAAAGAGCAGGGGAAGGGAGGGGACAGGAGAAGACTACTTATAGGTTATGTTTGTCCTTCATTCTCTAAGAGGACCATGACATTAGGGAGATGATGACATGACTTGCCGTTGACTTTGATTTGAGTGACAGAGAGCTATGCAAGGTCATCAGCTTTACTTTATTCTCCAGAGCCATCTGGGTCCAGTGGCCAGATATTTATCTTGACTTCAAAACTATTTGGTACTGGCTAATAAATAGATTGGTGGATCAGTGGAATAGATTGGGCACACAAAACACAGTAGTAAATAACTATAATAAAAATACATCCAAAGACTCCAGCTTCTGGGATAAGAGCTCACTATTTGACAAAAACTCCTGGTAAAAATGGAAAATTGCATGGCAGAAACTAGGCATAGTTTCTCTATACATCTCATGCTGTATAGCAAGATAAAGTCAAAATGAGTACATGATTTTGACGTAAAGGATGATACCATAAGCAAATTGGGAGAGCAAGGAATAGTTTACCTGCCAGACCTATGGAGAAGGGAGGAATTTATTACCAAAGGGATAGAGAACATTATGAAATACAAAATGGATAATTTTGATTAATTAAATTAAAAATGTTTTGCACAAACAAAATCATGCAACCAAGATTAGAAGGAAAGTAGAAAGCTGGGAAACAATTTTTATAGCTAGCTTTTGTGATAAAGTCCTTGTTTCTAAAATATATAGAGAAATGAGTCAAATTTATAAGAATATAAATCATTCCCTGATTCCTTAATTGATAAATGGTCAAAGGTTATGAAAGGGCAGTTTTCAGATGACAGAATTAAAGCTATCTATAGTCATATGAAAAAATGCTCTAAATCACTATTGATTAGAGAAATACAAATTAAAACAACTCTGAGGTACCACCTCACATCTATCAGATTGGCTAATATGGCAGAAAATGAAAATTATAAATGTTGGTGAGGATGTGGGAAAATTGGAAGACTGATGCATTGTTGGTGGAGTGGTGAACTGATCCAACCATTCTGGAGAACAATTTGCAATCACGCCCAAAGGACTATAAAAACTGGGCATACCCTTTGACCCAGCAATACCACTTCTTGGTCTGTGTCCCCAAAGGACCCACATGTGCAAAAATATTTATAGCAGCTCTTTTTGTGGTGGCCAATAATTAGAAATTGAGGGGATGCCCATCAATTTCAGAATGGCTGAACAAGTTGTGGTATAGGAGTGTAATGGAATAATGTTGTTCCATAAGAAATGAGGAACAGGTAGACTTCAGAAAAACCTGGAAAAACTTACATGAACTGATGCTGAGTAAAGTGAGCAGAATCAGGAGAACATTGTACATAGGGATAGCAACTTTGGGCAATGATTAACTGTGATAGACTTAGCTCTTCTCAGCAATACAGTGAGTGATCCAAGACAATTCCAAAAGACTCATGATGGAAAATGTTAACTACATTCAGAGAAAGAACTATGGAGTCTGGAAGCAAATTAAAGCAAACTATTTTCACTTTTTTTTCTTTTTCTTTCTCATGGTTTTTCTCTTTTGTTCTGATTCTTCTTTCGTAGCATGCCTAATGTGGAAATAGGTTTAACATGATTGTACATGTATAACCTATATCAGATTGCTTGATGTATTGGGAAGGGTAGAGGGAAGGGAGGGACAGAGAAAAATTTGGAACTCAAAATTTTCCAAAAATGAATGTTGAAAACTATTCTTGCCTATAAATGAAAAAAAAAAACTACTTTGGAAAAATATATCTCTCACCTTCAAGCATATATTTATGTATATATATATATATATATATATATATATATACACACACACACACATATATTTATACACAAATACATACATATGTGTATGAGTGTGTGTGATTATATATTATTATATATATATAAATATATATGATTACTTTATATATATGTATATATATAAATATATATGATTACTTTATATATATGTATATATATATATGTATATACATATATACATATGTGTGTGTGTGTATGACATTAGATGGCCATACTCATGTTGGATATCCTGGCAAAGATAATGTAGCATTGATCATGAAGAAGTTAAAATCTTCTGATCCAGCTTCAAGAAGCCAGAGAGGGGTCAGGGAAAGAGGTCATCCTGGGGCCAGAGAACAGTCACATTTGCTTCATCATCAGTTCTTTATGTGTATATTCTACCTGGACTGATAGGACCTCATGCAGAAGTGAAGGCAAAAATTAAGAATGTGAACTGCAATGATAACCTGGACAGTGGATTTCAAATGATAGCATCATTTTCTCATTTTTTTAATGACAGATGTCTTGGTAAAATATTTTAAAGAATATGACAGGTCTTGGACTTGGTGGTTTGAATGATAAAGATTACTCATACCTGAGATGCATTATTCTAGATGAGCTTGAAATTTTCTGAGGAAGTTGTTGGGGTCAACAGAAAAGTAGACACTGACTCTCGTATGTCTAGATCTTCCAACATTCAATATGGTATCAGCACTGATTGTAACTAATTCTACTCTTTTAAAAATTCTAGCAAGATATTTCAAGCAACAATTTGGGACCTGATACCTGCGAACTTCGATGATCCATGCAGACAGCACTGAGATTCACAAGAAGATAGAAGCAAGAAGTTCCAGTGAATAGCACAGGATCCCCAAATATCCATCCTCTGAGCTGTATCCTGAGGTATTTGAGTTTGAGGACTATCCAGGACCACATGAGCAGGAGGATAAGTTGAAGCTGGCACTCTGCAAGAGGACAGTCATGTTCTCAGTGCATGAGTGTAATCTGATATGTGCTCGAGGTGCAACCTATAGAATCTAGTTCACTGAGTCATATCTAGTCAAACAAAGGTCTATGAGATTTCCTCTGCCTATAATGGAATATCTTAGAAACAGTCTCAAAGAAATACTGGTTAATGACATCATCACAGAATCTAGCAGACCTTATATATCACTTAAATGGTGGTGGTGCCTAAGAATAATGGAAAGATATGGATTTAGGTTGATTACCAAATTTTGAGCAAAAGGACTAAAGCAGACCAGTGCACTATTCCATCAATGCAAGATGCCCTGGATTGCCTGCTAGGCAGCCAGCAATTTTCAGTCTTGGACTTGTGTAGTGGTTACTACCAGATTCCTATGCCTGAGGAAGACAAGAAAAGATTGCTTTCATCTGTCCAGCGGGACTTTACCAATTAGGGTGAATCGACCAAGGCATCTTGGGGGCACCAGCCGCTTTGCAAAAACTAATGAAGTGATTGGGACGTGAACTATCTGGAAGTATACCTTGATGACATTATTATCTTTGGTAAGATGCTGGAGGACCATGAGGAGAAACTGATAAAAATGTTAGATTGACTGGAGGAAACTGGTCTGAAATTGTTAATTGAAACATGCCAATTTGGTGGAGCTTCTGTTAAATATGTGGGTGACATTGTTTCCCAGCAAGGTGTGAGTACTGGCAAGAGAAGATGGAAACACTTCTTCGATGGCCATGCCCACGACATCTTATAGACTTTAGAACTTTTGGGATTTAGTGGTTACTCTCAGAAACTTGTTAAGCTGAACCATTAAATCATCTCACTTATGCACATATGATTGCAGAGACCTAGAACCAAAAAGGAAAGAAAGCCAAATTTTCTTAAAATCTACAAAACACCTTAGAGTAAATGGATAGACAAATGTGAAAAAAAATCCCAAAGGATTTAATTAATCACCTTATTCATATGTCAGTATTGGCTTCTCCACACAGATACCAATCTAGAAGATTTGGGAGCTCTTCTGTACCAAAAAAGGAATGGTCACCAGAGGCCAATTACATTTTCCAGCAGAGGCTTGACTCTGCTCCCCATTCTGTTCATAAACTTGAGTTCTTGGCTTTGAAGTGAGCCATTACTCAGAAATTAAAAGACTATGTACATGGAGTAAAACTCCAACTATGAATTGATAACTATTTACTGACGTATCTTGACCACTGCCATTGGACACCAGGAAAATTATCCTTATCTTAAAACACTAAAGCTTTTGTTTATACTGAGGTTACAGATTATTCCTCATCAGATAATTGCAATACACCACAAAGAGTTTTGGCCTAAAGAAGGAATGTAACCTAGGTCCAAAGCCCATTGGTATGGCACTCTCTTTTTATTGGTTGAAATCAATGCCCTGTGCCCACATGAGAGGTGGGGCAGAATTGGCAAGAGTATAAGAGAGGAGAGCTCTGTAGTTCTCTTCAAGTCTTCTTGGAGTTTTCTTTGAGTTTGTTTGAGTTGCCTCAGTCTCTGTAGTCACTTCGGGAGTTTCTGGATTTCAGCTTCAAGAGAGAAAATGGAAGCAACCCCACTTGAGGTTGCTGAAGGAAAAGACTCTGGGAAGAAGCTGACATGGGAGAAGTTGGTGGTCTTCGTCATGTCCCTATCTCTAGCTTTCTACCCTAAAGACTCCAGGGAACTTCCCCTTGGGTAAGTTCCAGGACTCAGTCTTAGTTGAACTGAGGTACTTCACGCTCAATGGGAGAACTCCTTCACTTTGTATTGTCTGGTATATGTTCTCCTATTCTCCTGGTATACTTTCTCTGATTTCTGCTTGGCTATTGAAATGGATAAATGGATTTCTTTGCTAATTGTCATGTGTGCTCATCATGGAACTAGTACTTGGTGGGAAAGAGAATGAGCCTTGGATATAAAGCTTGGGGTCCTTCTTCCACCCCAACTAGTGAAACAGCAATCAGAAATTAGGTTGAACCTGAAAATCATCTCCTCTAGAATAATTACATTTAAGGGAACAGGTAAATATAATTCTAGTCTGGTACCCTCTGTACAAGGAAAGCACAGTGGCAGCCTCTGGCCCCGACTTCCCCTCCTGGCAGGAATTAAAATCTCTTGAAGGGTAGGGGGAGGAGAAGCTAGAAATGTCTGTTCTGCCTCTAGTTTGTCACACAATGACACCCTCATACTACACGTGGGGGACAGCTTCTCACTACACTATGAAGAGTTATAAAAAGTACAAGACAGCCTCTGCCTTTGAGGAGCACAAATGGCAAAAAGTTCCAAAGCCTCCAGTGTGCCTGTCTACATTAATCTGATAACTTCAGTGTTGGATAAATCTTTGTGGTAGAAGTTTTCGCACCAACGTGTAGAAGATGTGATACTGTCTGTTTGAATTTGTTCTTTGTTCATTTAGTTCCAGCACCTGGACTATGTCATTTCTGTCTTTAAATCCCTAGTACCTAGCACATTGCTTGACTCATAGTAGGCACTTAATAAATGCTTGTTGATCAACTGATTCATTTACATTAGGAATTAGTTCTGTATTTGAAAGCCTTTGCTCTCCTAGTTTCATTGGTATTTGTGTCCATCATTTTGCACACTAAACTGTAAGCTCTCTAATGTATTGTGGTATTTCTGTTGTAAATCATCGGAGACTCAGAAAGAGATTTTTGGTTGGGTACAGTGATTAACTACCTTAAACAAAGCTCAGATAACTAATGAACACTAATGTTCCCAAAAGAGATGTCATTTTCTAATTATAAAACAGCCATTCTGTAGTATTTTTCATTCACAGAATCACAGTGTAGGATCCCCTATGGGCTATTCCCCCAACCTGTACCTGGGTTACTGGGTTGGATACAGAAAGAGTGGTAGCTACTGTCCAGGTTTTAGGGCTACATCTATATATCTGGGCTCTTCCTATGCTTGTCCTCTAATAGGGTAGGGGCATCCACTACCTTTTGAGGCAGCCTGTTCCACTTTCGGACAGCTCTAATTATTAAGAAATATTTTTATGATATGAAATATAAATCTGCCTCTTTGTAACTTCCCCATTGCTTCTAGTTTGGCTCCCTGAGGGCAAAGGGAAACAAAATCCAATTCTGCTTCGCTATAACAGACCTTTGAATACTTTAAAACCATTATCTGGTCCCTTATTGTCCCCTCCCCCTCCCCAGTCTTCTCTTCTCCACATTAAGCATCCAAAGTTCCTTTAATTGATCTTCTTGTGACATGAACTTGAGGTCCTTCACCATCCTGCTTGCCCTCTTGGACACGCTCCAGCTAATCAGCATTGGGACTTTCTTATTGTTTCTTGTGACTAAATTCAAAATTATATCCATGAAAGCTGACTTTCTCAGAAGTCACTTCCCATGTGGAATAGAGACCCAACAGAGAGAGCCTTGCCTACTTTAATTCCAGCTGTAAGACCCCAGTCATCTTGAGAACTACAATAAAAGAAGCTTTCATTCCTTTCTAAGGAATGATTGAATGTTGCCCCCACAGGCAGAATGAGTATGGAACACACGTGACTATATGCATGTGTTTGGATCATTTTCTCTTTCTCAGAACTGAACTCTGTTATCCAGACTTAAATTGGAAGAAGGAAATAAATGGAGCCTCTCCCTGAACTCTAATCTTCCTTAGTTACTCACGCCCCGGAGAACACTGCACTGCTTTTCAGAAGATAATAATTAAGCCCAAAATGAGGTTCGGCAAGCTTCCCTTATCTTAAATTAGGATAAGATTAAGGTCTGGGCTTCTGTTTGTGTTAGGTTTGGGGAATAATGAATGTCTACTTTCAGGTTTCATAAGCACATGAGCATATTTATTTCTTGTTGAATTTGTAGTTTTCACTGGCCACTCAACCTGCCTGTGCTTTGTTGTTAAAGGCACTAACCAGGGAGGAGGGAAATCTTGTCAGGTTTATATATTTTCAGTGGGATTGCTGGGTTGATTTTTTACAGTTTGTGATTTTAAACACCAAAACTACAATTCATACATGAAAGAATTAGCACGAAGCATTTAAAAAATCATTCTTCTTATTTTTTTAAATGCCAAAGTGAAGGAAAATATACTGGTCTATTTACAAGTTGCTATGTGCAGCAGTTATGTGAAATTTGTGCTGTGTAATGGATTATGGAAAATAGCTTTGAACAGATGAAATACCCATTTCATTTTATCAAACCATGTTTTAACAAATCCAATAATTATGCAACTTCCCCGTTTTTTAAACTTTTCCAAAGTATGGTAAACAAGCATGAGGTTTTCCTCATTTGCACACAAAAAAATGGACTTATGGGCTAAGGGTGATTTATGTGCTGAAGTAATTTAAATTCCATACTTTCAAAGCCACAATGCATACCTTACGTGCCTGTAATTATGCTCCTCAGGGTGTGCAAGCCCAAAAGGTGGCCGAGTCAGACACAGAAAGAGAAAGGAGATTGATGATATGGTATTTTGCTAATACAATGCAAAAGGCACCAACAGATTATGAAGCTCCTTCTGGCCTATTCTACTAACATTGTCTAAATTGTGTATTCAGTCTTACTTTTGCACTGATCTCTCACTTACAGCAAATGCCTTTATTATAAAGAATGAACAAACCTCCAGGAAAAAAATGAATATGGGGAAACAAAACAATATTTCCAGTATCTTCTTAGAGTTCCTAATTAAATGATTCTAAGGGAGTTAGTTTTCTGTCCTTTTTATTTATTAGAGATATGCTGTTTTTTATCAGATGGCTTCTTTTGTTATCAATCTGTTAATATTACAAGGGGAAAAGGGAGACATATAGCTTAAGAAAGATAAACAGTTATTTTAACCAAGGTAGTGCATTAGTGTTCCATGGTAGCAGGTTAAGCAAAAAGGAACTGGGATATTTTAACACAGTCCTCTTAACTTAAAAACTGACTGATTTTAAAGTTTCAATCACTGTATCCTGTTGATTCCAAAACAGAGATGTTATAGTAATGCTTGCACTTCGCACAGGTTGCTAGGCATTCTCTTATTCTAAAGTGTTGGGGTGACCTTTAAGCAAGCCTGCATATCTCTAAGAAATATAATTAGACTGGGTAAATAAATTTCTATTAAATCATGCCATACCAAATTGAGGCATTATGATAGTGCCACCATATTTACATGGTCAACCAGTTTAGATAAGCTACATATTTTACTATTGAACCTCGTTTTAAAATTGATTAAAATACATTTTCTTTTTAATGTTTTCTGATGAAGCTCTTTAATGCCATTCTATCTCCTAAATAAATATATTTGTTTCATTAATGCAGAAGTGCAGACTTGTACTTCTGTTTGTGCAAAGGAGGAGGAAGTCATTACCATTCTCCAAGATTCATGTTTTCAGGACAAGTTTTGCCTTTCATAATAAGGTATCAAAAATCAAAGACATTTTCATGTGTCACTGGTATTTATATTCTCCCTGGTTGACCATTTCAAATCAAGATTTCTATGGAACTATTCTGTGTGCTTGAGAGGGAAAATGGGAAACCTACCTATAAAGAGTTGTTTGAGGTATCTTGAGACATATGAAGAAAGATAGGACCTGAAAGGGATACTGTAGAAGAGATCCCTGCATTGAGAGAGATTAGACAAGATGACCTATAAGTTTCTTTACAACCTTCAGAGTCTATGATTCCATGAGGAAATTAATAGTTTACTGTTAGATTCTTCTAATCCATTTTCATTTGGACTCCTCTGAGATTAAGGCAAATATACATGGTCTTTTCTGAATGTGGTTATTGGGCCAGGGATATTAAACCACTGATGATAAATAAGGGCCTCCCTTGGTCAAATTTTTTAGGTAGATCCTTTTATGATCAGATGTTCTTTCCCACCCCCCGCCCCCAAATACATTTAAAGAAAGCAAAAATGGACATTTTGGAGTCAGAGGAGAGCCAAAGTAATTCTAAGGATAGAATAAAATGAAGGATCATATTTGTTCTTTTGTCTTGTAATGAATAGACATCTTAAAGTTGTCTTGTGTCCTTTCTTTTTTTTAATTCCTAGTTTAGTCTCTTCCCTCCTTCCTCCCTGCCTCCCTTGCTCTCTCCTTTCTTTCTTTTTCTTCTTTCTTTCTTTCTCTCTCTCTTTTTTCCTTTCTTTCCTATAAAGAATCCATGAACTCCATGTTACTTTCTAAATGATTGCTAGACATGGGCAGTATTTTGTGTTTCAGATGGCATGGTCAGTTTTTCTATTGAATGTATGGGTTAGGGGTCTGAAGAAGGCAACTGGTAAAAGGGCTTCAACATAGATAGCTAAATGGGAAATATATTGAGAAATTAAAGTGATGAAGCTGGAAAAGTCAACAATGAAATTTTTAAAATTCAGAAATAAGGAGATTGACAATCCATGTTTAAACTATGGAAATCATTAAACAACTAAAAAACATAAACAATAATATGTATCATTATTCTGAAACATAATTAATGATAAAGAAAAAAGTAAAAATTTTTGAAAATCTATGTTCCCTTGCTATCCATATTTTATAAAACTTATCCCTAGTAGTAAAATTTTCCTATAATTATGGTAGAATTTGTTCAATATAGTAATTCCTTGGTTGCCAATGGATCTTTTTATTGGAAAAAGCAAGTGATTTTTTGGTAGCTAAATAAAGAACAGAATTGGCTATTTCCCTTTTCCTAGTGTTCTTGAACTCCTGCAAAGTTCTTGAAGCAGAATTTTCTGAATTTTCAGAAGCCAAGATTAAGAATAATGCTTCAAAGTCCATATTCAAAAAATATTAACTAAGCCAATTGCATTGTGTTAGAAGGAGCTGGGCATTCATATGTGAAATAGTCCTTACCTTAGAGAAGTTTACATGAATGTAAAAAAAAAAAACTTCAAAAACAAACTGTCATATTTTTAACTTCTTTACTTAAAAGCTTCACTGCATTCTTTTCCATTTTTATTTAATTTTTATTTGATTTTTGTCAATTACATGTAAACAAAAATTTTAACATTGATTTAAAAAAATTTTGAGTTCCAAATTCTTTCCCCCCAAGTCCCACTGTTAAAAAAGTAATTTGATATAGATTATACATGTGCAGTCATGCAAAACATTTCCATATTAGCCATTTTGCAAAAGAAAATGCAGACAAAAAACCCAATAGAGTAAAAATAATATGCTTCAATTTGCATTCAGATTCCACCACTTCTTTCTCTGAAAGCGGATAATATTTTTCATCATAAGTCCTTTGGAATGATCTTGGATCATTGCATTTCTGAGAATGGCTAAATCATTCACAACTGATCATTGTACAATATTGCTGTTACTATATCCAATGTTCACCTGATTCTGTTTCTTTCACTTTGCATCAGTTCATGTAGGTCTTTTCCAATTTTTTCTAAAAGCATCCTGCTCATCATTTCTTATAGTACAATAGTGTTCTATCGTAATCATGTGCTTCAACTTGTTCAGCCAGGCCCCAACTGATAAGCACCTCTCAGTTTCCAATTCTTTGCCACCACAAAGAGCTACTATAAAGGACGTGTAGGTCCTTTTCCTTTTAAAAAAAATCTCTTTGCTAGGTCAAAGGGTATGCACAATTTTATAGCTCTTTGGGCATATTTCCAAATTGTTCTCTGGAGTGGTTGGACTAGTTGACAACTCCAGCAGTGTACAATAGTGTCCCATTTTCCCCCCACAACCTCCCCCCCTCAGCATTTACCATTTTCCTTTTCTATCATGTTAGTCAATCTTATTGTACCTCAGCATTGTTTTGATTTTCATTTCTTTAATAAATAGTAATTCAGAGCATTTTTTCATATAAGTATAGATAGCTTTGATTACTTCTTCAGAAAAGTGTCTGTTCATATCCTTTGAAGATTTGTCAATTGGGGAATCACTCATATTCTTATAAATTTGATTCAGTTCTCTATATATTTGGGAAATGAGGCCTTTATCAGAGAAACTTGCTGTCACACTTTTTCACGGTTTTCCTTCTAACTTTGGCTGCATTGATTTTGTTTGTGTAAAACCTTTTAATTTGATGTAGTTGAATTTATCTATTTTACATCCCATAATGCTTCCTATCTCTTGCTAGGTAATACATTTTGTCCTTATCCATAAATCTGATTGGTAAAATATTCCATGCTCCACCAATTTGCTTATGATATCACCCTTTATGTATGAATCATTTATCCATTTTGACCATATCTTGGTATATGGTGTGAAATATTGGTCTATGCCTAGTTTCTGCCAACCTGCTTTCCACTTTTCTTGACAATTTTTGTCAAATATTAATTTCTTGTCCCAACATCTTGGATCTTTGAGTTTGTCAAACACTAGATTACTATGGTCATTTATACTGTGCCTTGTGTATCTAACATACTCCACTGATCTACCATTCTATTTCTTAGCCAGCACCAGATTATTTTGATGTTTACTGCTTTGTAAACCAATTTGAGATCTGGTACTGCTAAGCTAACTTCCTTTACATTTCTTCCCCATTGGTTCCTTTCATATTCTTGACCTTTTGTTCTTCCAGATGAATTTTATTATTTCTAGTTATATAAAATAATTTTTTGGTAATTTGATTGGTACTGAAAAATAAATAAATTAATTTAGGTAGAATTGTCATTCGTATTATATTTGCTCAGCCTCTTATCCATGAGCAATTAATATCTCTCAGCAGTTTAGATTGCCTTTATTTTTGTGTAAAGCATTTTGTAACATGTTCATATAATTCCTGGAATTGTCTTGGCAGGTAGACTCTCAAGTATTTTATATCATATGCAGTTATTTTAAATGGAATTTCCCTTTCTTCCTGCTGGACTTTGTTGGTGACATATAGAAATGCTAATGGTTTATGTGAGTTTTAGTTGTTTCTCTAAGATTCTCTAAGTATACCATTTTATTGTCTGCAAAGAGTGGTAGTTTTGTTTCTTCTTTGCCTATTCTAATTCCTTCGATTTCTTCTTCTCTTCTTATTTTTATAGCTACCATTTCTAGTACAATATTGAATAATAGTAGGGATAATGGGCATCCTTGCTTTACCTCTGATCTTTTCACTTCATTTTCTAAGGTGGTGATAAAGTAAATATCATCAGCGCATTGACTAAAAACACATTTTAAAATGTTAGTATCAAAATGTGGATAGATTAGTAGTTAGTCATAAGATATTCTATCTTTTTTTTGCTGTTTCTAGTCAAACTGCCAAAGAATTGGTTATAGAAGTGAAAGATATAATCAGTTAATCAATGGTTGACACCAGCAAACTGGACTCATAAATTTTGATGATGGAATTGACTGGTACTTGTGCCAATATGCACTGGTATACTCATCCAAATCTTGTATACAAATTTAGGAAAGGCTTATAAATCCATACTACTTGCTGACATATCTATTGAACATGAAGAAAAAAAAATTATTTAGCTGATGGGTAAACTGAAGCAGCAGGTTGCTAACTGTCTAATGGTGACTTATTATAATACAAATTCAAGAAAAGATTCTAGGGCTTTCATTTCTAATCTTGGTCAAAGCACTATGAGTTTAGGGTCTGTGACTTCTCCTTTTCTCCTCCACCCTCATCCTCTCTACCACCACCATTCAACTAGTAAATACCATTTAATTTTGACAAAGAAAGGGCTAGATATTTTCTGCTTAGAATCATATTAGAAATGCATTAACATTTTTACAGTACTCTTATATGACTTTTTCAACTAAAAGAAAACAACCCCTCAAATCATGTATAATGGATATTCAACAATAATCAAATGCTTCAAAAAGGGCTCAATATTATATGAAGGAAGGAAAAAAAAATTGCTGGTGTCTATTCATTTTCAATTGCACATTTTTTGGTTGTTACTAAAAAGGCTTCCTTATTAAAAAAAACAAGATGGGTTGATACCTTTATCCCAACCCTCCCTCCCATTCCAAGAACCCTGCCAAATCACTGTGTTTCCATTGATTGAAGTTCGCCTTTGTCTTTGCTTTCATTTTGGTTTTAATTTTGACTGACCTAAGTGCTGGAGAGAGCTGGCATGCAAGTGGCCAAGAGAAAATTAATCATGTCATCATCATCAAATAATCTTGTTGAAAGTTCTATGATTTCTTCTATGAAATCTTAGTTTCTCCAATGACTGTCAACTTTGGCAGGCTTAATGCATTCTCACCAATAAAACCCAGATCTCACTAACTGAAGAGAAAGAATTAGGCATCTTCCTCTTGAAAAGAGTGAGCTTTCCTACCAAAACCATGCAAGGTGGCTGTTTCACTCAGACTAAACTTCACAATGGCTTGAGTGCTATAGTTTGTGGTAGCTAACGTTGGGAATCAGGAGAAGAGTCAGGTACTTGGTTTTGTTCAATTGATCCTTCATTTCTATAAAATATATACATCTATTTAAGTGAATTGTATCCCCTTGATTTCACAAATTTTGTAACCTTCAAGGGGAATAAAAGAACAACCAAAAACTGATCAATGGTTAATGTTCTTTCTGATCACAAACCACATGATCTCATCTGACAAGTCACATAGTATGGCTACTGATTCTCATTGTCCTGTTATGAACTTCTTGCTGCAGATGCTTTCTTCCATAAATAGTTTCCTTCTTATTCATGCCTGATTGTGATTTATTTGTTCTCCCACTCCTGGTTTCTTAGCCTTTTTTCTTTTATGATTTCTCCGGAATGATGCTTCTGGTGCTGATGATCTCTGCTGTTACTGAGCTAATTGAAGATCATGTAGTGGAGAATGACTTCCATTCTTTTCATAATAAATCTGTTTTTAACAGTGACCTGAACAAAGGAATTGAAATCCAGCATAAGACTTTAGAATAAAGTGAGAAATCACTATTAATTCTTCAACTCTGAACTATAGCAAAGTGCCTGAAATGCCAGAACAACTACTGTAGATGGTCATCAGTCAATTCCTACTACCATTGGTGTCTTGATGGATAGCATTCCATGTCACTGATTGTTACCTCATTTTGCTGCAACCAGTGTGTCTGCTGACTTGGAACTTTGAAGATCAGATACTTGTATCCTAAATCTTAGACGTCATAATTCAATTTCTCATGGATTTTATTATTCAGCCTTTCTCCCCCTTCAGAGATTATAAAATTAAGAATGAACAACAGCAGCCAAGAAATATAGTTATTTTCTTTTTCTAGACCACTATCAAATATAAAAAGTTTGATTCAAGTTTCATACATATATGGTAGTGTTTAGGAACATTAAAGACTAAACTAATAGATCTCATGGGTCCCTGTGCTTTAGAAGTTTGTGCTTTAAGGTAGGATGCAAGAATTGAAGATATTGTAGTGTAGTGATGGAATACATTGGACTGCAGATTTAAACCTCAGCTTTGCCATTTACTTAGCTGGATGACTGGGCAATTCGATTCAATCCAATAAGCATTTATGAAGTGTCTACTATGTGCAAGACACTAGGAATATAATGACACATATGAAATAATTTCTGTCTTCAGCAAACTTATATTCTATAAGAAGTGATGAGATGTAATGTGTACTAAGATAAATGATTGTAAAATATTAAAGAAGTAAACAAAAGACAGCAGTGCATGGTGTTAATGGATAGAAATGTG
This sequence comes from Trichosurus vulpecula, assembly GCF_011100635.1. Taxonomy (NCBI): domain Eukaryota; kingdom Metazoa; phylum Chordata; class Mammalia; order Diprotodontia; family Phalangeridae; genus Trichosurus; species Trichosurus vulpecula. The sequence goes on along the minus strand of NC_050574.1, from coordinate 206,617,944 downwards.
GATTGGATAGATGGCTGGTAGGCACTGAAGCTAAAAAGACTTGAGTTCAAGTCCCACCTGTGCTCATACTGGTTATTTATTACCCTGGGCCAATCACTTAACCTTTGTATTACTCAAGGCAAGGTGCTTAACTACATTGGTAAGGAGAGTTTCCTTATCCGGGACTTCCCTATATTGATAAAATTCCAGGTCCAATCCCCATCTTTATATAAATTTCTTTTGGGGGAAGGGTCATGAAGAGAATGGGAGAGAAAGAAAGATCATCAATAACATCAACAACAGCAACGATAAATAATTCTATAGAGCTTCAAGTTTACAGAATGCTTTACATATATTAACCAATTTTGTCTTCACAACAATCTGGTAGATAAGGGTTATTTTTAGCCACTTTACAGACCGGAATGTACAGGGTGAGTGAGAATGAATGACTCAGCCAGGATCACACACTTAGTAAGTGTCTGAGGCAGGATGCAAATTCACTTCACCCCACTGGGTGATATGCCACCTAAGTGCCTATAGTAGGAGACCCCTGAAGTGAGCCAAGATTCTCAATGGGATTCTCTCTCCTCTGGGATGCTCAACATCCTCATTTGTAAAGTGAGTACTTGTACTAGATGATATCCGATGTTGTTTTCAGCCCCTAATCCTATGATCTTATACAGCAGAAATGAGGAATGAGCATGTGGGTCTTTGGCTCTCAGGCAACATTTCCTGTCATCCTTTTGTCTGGTTTGGGGCAAGTAATTTAATCATTCTCTAATTTTATTCCATCATCAACAAACTAAAGCTAGACTTTCCGTCAGGTCACTTTTATAGAGTTCTAGAAAACAGGTGTTGTGGAAGCAAAATAAAGCTAATATTTAAAATAGTTACATTTCACAAATTAATATATTTCAACCTGAAGGAGTCCATGAAAGCATTTCCTCTTCCTTCTGTAAAGAAAATTATATGTAAAGCTATATAGATTAGGTACAGAGAAAGAAGCAAAAATATTTTTCTGCCACATCATAGTAATTAATATTTCTTTCTCTTACTGAAATTTATTTTAAACATGAATAGCCAAATTAGAGATTTTTATATTGTGCAAGAAAATGAGGTGCATACCAGAGCTGCACAAATGAGCATACTTTTAACTCACAAAATATGCATTTTAGCAAGTGCAATATGAACTACATCTAAACTTTTAAATGATATCATATTAATAGGAGCAAATATTTCTGCAAGGTTAGAATTTGAAAACTGTTCAAAACCAGTTATTCTTTATAGCAAATAAGGTTAAGACTTTTCAAATATAACATTTAAGATGCCTTTTCCCATTTGAAAATTTGTATCTCTGAATTTATTAGGTTTTATATGATATACAGATTTGCATTCTCTGATTGCATCCCCAGGGAAATGAAGAGTAGAGACATTATTTGGCATTAAGAGTGTTTAGGTTCTAAATACATGGTGACTACCAGCCATGACTCTCTTTGAGAGGAAGTGTGGAGAGGCCTTGCAGTCATGAGACCTAGGTTTTGGTTCTACATCTGTCATAAACTTATATAAATTAGGGCAAATCACTTCTACCTTGGCCTCAATTTCCACATATATAAGATGAGGGGCTTGGTCTAATATCTTATAAGATACTTTCTATCTCTAATGGTCTATGAGTTGACGATGATTGCCAATTCACTAAATTAACATTTTTACTGGCCATCATCCTATATTTCTTTTTCTCTTCATGACTGTTCTATTTTCCCTGACCATCTTTCTTATTTCCCCTCTACTTACCCTTGGCTCTTCTGGCTCCAACAAGTGAGCTTTCACCTTGTCTCACTGGGGATCAGACCTCCACACCACTTTTATTCCCTTTCCCCGCTTTTTCCTTTTCAGCGATCCTTTAAGGGTTGTCTTCCTTCATTAGAATGTAAGTTCCTAGAGGGCAGGGATTGTCTTCCCTACTTGTATCTGTATCCATCTGGCATAGTATAGTATATAGCACTTAATAAACATTCTATCATCCATCCATCTATCTATCATCTATCTTTCTGTCTATCTTCAAACTCTTGAGACAGGCATCTTTATTTGGTACATCCATTTCCTCTCCTCTTCCAAACTTTCTAAAATCTAATTTCCAATATCTATCATGTAACTAAAACTGCCCTCTCTGAAGTTACTAATGATCTCTTAAATGCCCAAAAGACTAATAGTCTTTTCTCCATCCCGAGTCTTCTTTACCTTTCTGCAGTGTTTGCCACTGTTGACTCTCTTCCTGGAAAGTCTCTCCTCTTTAGTTTTTCAGGACACTACTCTCTCCTGGTTCTCCTCCTAGTGCTCTAACTGCTTCTTCTCAGCCTCTGCTGAATCTTCCTACACCTCACACCCACCAACCATGTGTATCCCTCCAGGCTCTGTCCTAAACTCTCTTTTCTCGCTATCTCACTTGGAGATCTCATAGCTCCCATAAATTGAATTATAATCTCTATCATCAAGACACTTTTACACCTCTCAAGCTAGATCTTCCGTAGGCTTCTTAAACACAACATGTCCACAGTATTCTGAAATTTCTCTATTATAATCAAGGGTACCATCCACTTCCAATTTTCCCAGGTTTGCAATCTCCATATCCTTCTTGACTGCTAATTCGCACTCACCCTGTCCAATCGTTGATAGCTTTTGTTGTTTCACAACATATCTTGTATATGTCCCCTTCTCTTCACTTACGCAATTACCACTCTCATTACATCTTGTTGTTGTTTAGTCATTTTTCAGTTGTATCTGATTCTTTGTGGGCTTTCTTGGCAAAGACACTGAAGTAGTTTGCCATTTCCTTCTCCAGATCATTTTATAGATGGGGAAACTGAGGCAAGCAGGGTTAAGTGACTTGCCTTGGGTCACATAGCTAGTAAGTGTCTGAAGCTAAATTTCAACATGGGAAGATGAGCCTTCCTGACTCTAGGCCCTGTGCTTTCTCCACTATTATATTAGATTAGTATAATAGCCTTCTAACTAGTCTCTCTGCTTTCAGTTTCTTCCCTTCAAATTGATTCTCTACTCTACTGCCAAAGGTGATTTTTTTTCTGAAGTGTAGGTCTGATTGTGTCACTTCATCCCCATGGTTGATGAAGCCCAGTGGCTCCCTATTGCCTCCAAGTTCAGATATAAATCTTACGTTTGGCATTTAGAGGCCTTCACAATCTGGTCACCTCTTACCTTTTCAGTCTTCCTACACTTTTCTCCTCTCTACCTTTACTCCTTTACTTTACTCCTCTGCCGTTGGGCTACACTGACTTACTTTCTATACCCTACATAGGGCATTCCATCCTTTGAACTGTCTCCTGTACCTGAAATGCTATGTCCCTTACCTCTTAATTTATTTCCCTATCTTTTTTTAAGACTCAATTTAAGTCCTACCTTCTGCTAGAGTCTCTCCTGATCCCCCTGGCTGCTAGTGCCTTCCCTTCTCAGATTACTTTACATCTACTCTGTATATATCATGTGTGAATTTTGCAATTACACATTACCTCTCTCATTAGAAGGAACATTCCTTCAGGGCATACCTTTTTTATATCCCCAGTACTTATAATCACTGGCCCATAGTCAACACCTTAATAAATGTTTGTTAATTGACTAATTTTCTGAGGATTTAAATTAGACAATGGCCAACAAATCTTGCAGCCACATGCAGTTCTTACACTGCAAAGAAGATCTTAGGCTACCTATGATTGATTGGCTCCACCCTTATTTAGTGGTAGCCTCCAATTGTGAAATATTGCTTCCATTTCATTGCATGAAGTCAGAATAAATGTGTTCTAACAGAAGACTACATGTCAGCGCCTATAGTTTTACCAAACAGGAAAATCACAGATCCTTCCTATTCACCTTAATGCATATCAAAATGTAATATTCCTCCTAAAGAAATGTACTCAAAATATGACAAAGTAAAAAGAGCTTTGCATACTTCAAAAAAAAGGTTCTAATCTCTTGGAGAGCTGAGTAAACTGTAAGGTATAACTCACTTTTAGTCCTTGAAATCATCTGTTTCCACAAAAAGGTAACTTACTTCAATAGGAGCAGTGTAGCCTAGCAGATGGAGTTCTGGCTTTGGACTGGAAAATGTGGATTCAAATCCTATCTCAGACATTTACTAACTGTGTAGTCTTGGGCAAGTCACCTAAACTTTACTTAGCTTTAGTTTCCTCATCAAAGATGGATAATGATATTTATAATAATTGCCTCATAGAGTTATCTAGGAATCACAGAGGATAGACCTGGACTCAGGAAGACTTCAGTTAAAATCCTACCTTAGACACTAACTAGCTGTGTGACCCTGGGCAAGTCATTTAATTTCTATCTGCCTCAGTTCCCTCAAGTGTAAAACAGGGATAATAATAGCATCTGACAGAATCATGAGAATCAAATGTTTGTAAAGAGCTTTTGAATTGCTATATAATAGTATGTAAGCACCAGTTATTATTATTATTGATGATGCTGATGTGAAGATAAAATAGGAAAATATGCATAAGGTAAACCTCAAACCTTAAGGTGAATGCCAGTTATTATTTAATATCTTCTGATTATAGGATTGCATTAGTATGGGTATTCTTTCTCCAGATATATATCATGACCTTTTCACAATATTTTAGTCATTTTGTTCATCTGCTATAGGCGTAACTATTTGTTACTTAGAATACTATTATGCTATAAGAAATGACAAGCAGGCAGATTTCAGAAAAACCTGGAAAGACTTACATGAACTGATACAAAGTGAAGTCAGCAGAACCAGCAGAACATTGTACACAGTAGCAGCAACATTGGGCAATGACCAACTATGAATAACTTAGCTATTCTCAACAATGCAATGATATAAGACAATTCCAAAGGACTTTATGATGGAAAATGGATGGAGTCTGAATGCAAATCAAAACTTATAATTTGTACTTTGTTTTTTATGTTCTTTTTCTTATGGCCTATTTTTTTCTTTGACAGCATAATTAATATGGAAATATGTTTTACATAATTTTACATTTATAACTTATATTGCTTACCATTTTAGGGAGATGGGGAGTGGGAGAAAAATTTTTAAAAATGAATATTAAAAATGATATGTAATTAGAAAGAATAAATACTATTTAAAAATAAAATGTCAGGTGACTGTCACAGACCAAGATGATTGCCTAGAAAGGTGGCAACATATATGTTTTACCACTGTGGTATATAGGTCACACAACTAATATGTTTCGGAGCCTGAACTTGAACCCAGGTACTCCCGGCTCCAAGGGGGCCCTCTACCTACCATGCTACATGGCCTTTCAACTTATACTTTACCACTAATTTTTCTTTTAATTTATATAGGTTTCAGGGAAAGGGCAGACTTTCATTAGTAGAGGTAGTTCCTAATCTGGGAGCTTCTTAATTCATTGAAATCACAGGTCCAGTATACCAAAATAAAGGTGAAATGGGTTCATGATTTAGGTATAAAGACTGATACTACAAGCAGTTTGTGAGAGCAAGGAATAGTTTACCTGTCAGATTTATGGAGAAGGGAAGAATTTAAGTCCAAACAAGAGATAGACTGTATTACGAAATGCAAAATGGATGATTTTGATTATGTTAAATTGAAAGGTTTTTGTGCAAACAAAGCCAATGCAACAAAGATTAGGAGGGAAGCAGAAAACTGGGGAAGAATTTTTACAATCAGTATTTCTGATAAAAGCCTCATCTCTAAAATATACAGGGAACTGAGTCAAATTTATAGGAATACAAGTCATTCCCCAATTGACAAATGGTCAAAGCATACAAAGAGGGAGTTTTCAGAGGAAGATATTAAAGATATCCATAGTCATATGAAAAAAATGCTCTAAATGACTATTGATTAGAGAAATGCAAATCAAAACAACTCTTAAGTACCACATGTCTCCTGTTAGATTGGCCAACAAGACAAAACAGGAAAATCATAAATGCTGGAGAGGATGTGGGAAAATTGGAACACTGTTACATTGTTGGTGGAGTTGTGAACTGATCCAATTATTCTGGAAAGCAATTTGGAACTATGCCCAAAGGGCTATAAAAAAGTACTTACCCTTTGACCCAGCAATATCACTTCTAGGGCTGTATCTCAAAGACATCATACAAGTGGGAAAGGGACCAGTATGTACAAAAATATTTTTTTAAATTTATTTATTTAACATATTTGGTTTTCAGCATTGATTTTCACAACAGTTTGAATTACAAATTTTCTCCCCATTTCTACCCTCCCCCCCACTCCAAGATGGCATATATTCTGATTGCCCTGTTCCCCAGTCATCCCTCCCCTCTATCACCCCCCTCCCCTCTTATCCCCTTTTCCCTTCCTTTCGTGTAGGGCAAGATAAATTTCTACGCCCCATTGCCTGTGTATCTTATTTTTTAGTTGCATGCAAAAACTTTTTTTTTGTTTTTGAACATCTGTTTTTAAAACTTTGAGTTTCAAATTCTCTCCCCTCTTCCCTTCCCACCCACCCTCCCTAAGAAGTTGAGCACTTCAACCTAGGCCATGCATGTATCATTATGTATAACCTTTCCACAATACTCATGTTGTGAAAGGCTAACTACATTTTGCTCCTTCTCAACCCATCCCACTTTATTGAATTTTCTCCCTTGACCCTGTCCCCTTTCCAAAGTGTTTGTTTTGATTACCTCCACCCCCATCTGCCCTCCCCTCCATCATCCCCCCCCCTTTTATTTTTTTTTATCTTCCTCCCTCTTCTTTCCTGTGGGGTAAGATACCCAACTGAGTATGTATGGTATTCCCTCCTCAGGCCGAATCTGATAAGAGCAAAGGTTCACTCATTCCCCCCTCACCTGCCCTCTCCCCTCCTCCCACAGAACTGCTTCCTCTTGCCACCTTTATGCGAGATAATCCACCCCATTCTATCTCTCCCTATCTCCCTCTCTCAGTATGTTGCTCTCTCATCCCTTAATTTCATTTTATTTCTTTTACATATCTTCCCTTCATCTTCAACTCACCCTGTGTCTGTTCTCTCTCTTTTACATATATATATATATATATACATATATATATATATATCTGTATATACATATATAAAAGCACACACACATATATATATATATACCTACATACACATGCATACATATACACATAGATACATACATACATACACATTCACTTATATATCTACATAAACATATATATATATGCATATTCCCTTCAATTACCCTAATACTGAGGTCTCATGAATCATACACATCATCTTTGCATGTAGGAATGTAAACAAAACAGTTCAACTTTAGTAAGTCCCTTGCAATTTCCGTTTCTTGATTACCTTTTCATGCTTCTCTTGATTCTTGTGTTTGAAAGTCAAATTTTCTATTCAGTTCTGGTCTTTTCACTGAGAAAGCTTGAAAGTCCTCTATTTTATTGAAAATCCGTATTTTGCCTTGGAACATGATACTCAGTTTTGCTGGGTAGGTGATTCTAGGTTTTAATCCTAGCTCCATTGACCTCCAGAATATCGCATTCCAAGCCCTTCGATCTCTTAATGTAGAAGCTGCCAGATCTTGGGTTATTCTGATTGGGTTTCCACAATACTCAAATTGTTTCTTTCTGGCTGCTTGCAGTATTTTCTCCTTGATCTGGGAGCTCTGGAATTTGGCCACAATATTCTTAGGAGATTTCTTTTTGGGATCTATTTGAGGAGGTGATCGATGGATTCTTTCAATTTCTATTTTGCCCTGTGGCTCTAGAATATCAGGGCAGTTCTCCTTGATAATTTCTTGAAAGATGGTATCTAGGCTCTTTTTTTGATCATGGCTTTCAGGTAGTCCAATAATTTTTAAATTATCTCTCCTGGATCTATTTTCCAGGTCAGTGGTTTTTCCAAGGAGATATTTCACATTGTCTTCCATTTTTTCATTCCTTTGGTTCTGTTTTATAATATCCTGATTTCTCATCAAGTCACTAGCTTCCACTTGCTCCAATCTAATTTTTAAAGTAGTATTTTCTTCAGTGGTCTTTTGGACCTCCTTTTCCATTTGGCTAATTCTGCCTTTCAAGGCATTCTTCTTCTCATTGGCTTTTTGGAGCTCTTTTGCCATTTGAGTTAGTCTATTTTGTAAGGTGTTGTTTTCTTCAGTGTATTTTTCAGTATTTTTTTGGGCCTCCTTTAGCAAGTCATTGACTTGTTTTTCATGGTTTTCTCGCATCCTTCTCATTTCTCTTCCCAATTTTTCCTCTACTTCTCTAACTTGCTTTTCCAAATCCTTTTTGAGCTCTTCCATGGCCTAGGACCAGTTCCTGTTTTTCTTGGAGGTTTCTGTTGTAGGCTCTTTGACTTTATTAATTTCTTCTGTCTGTATGTTTTGGTCTTCTTTGTCAGCAAAGAAAGAATGCAAAGTCTGAGACTGAATCTGGGTGCGTTTTCGCTGCCTGGCCATATTCCCAGCCAACTAACTTGACCCTTGAGTTTTTCAGTCGGGTACGACTGCTTGTAGATTACAGAGTTCTATGTTCCACGTTTGGGGGGGAGGTGCCAGCTCTGCCACACCAGCACTGCTCCTTCCCCAACCCCCAACCCAAACTGGGCTTAGATCTTTGGCAGGCTGTGTACCCCTGCTCTGATCTGCCACTTAATTCCTCCCACCAGGTGGGCCTGGAGCCGGAAGTAACAACAGCTGTAGCTGCCCCACCTCCGCTGCCCCCAGGGCTGGAAGCTGAACTGCAAACTCCTTCCACTCCCGCAGCTTTTCCCACTAACCTTCTCCGCAGTCTTTGGTGTTTGTGGGTTGAGAAGTCTCGTAACTGCTGCAGCTCACTGAATCAGGGCGCTAGGGCCCCCTCTGCCCGGCTTCTGGTCTGGATGGTCCACGCCGCTCAGGCTGGGCTCTGCTCCACTCCGTTCCCAGCTCCCAGCTCCGAGCTCCGTGTGGGATAGACCTCACCCAGAGACCATCCAGGCTGTCCTGGGCTGGAGCTCTACTTCTCTCTGCTGTTTTGTGGGTTCAGCCATTTTAGAATTGGTTCAGAGCCATTTTTTATAAGTTTTTGGAGGGTCTCCATACAGAGCTCACATTATTCCCTGCTTACCAGCTGTGTACAAAAATATTTATTGCAGCTCTTTTTGTGGTGGCAAACAATTGGAAATCCAGGGGATAGCCATCAATTGGGGAATGGCTAAACAAGTTGTGGTATATGAATGTAATGGAATACTATTGTGTTATAACAAATGAGGAACAGATGGACTTCATAATAACCTGGAAATACTTAGGTGATCTGATGCTAAGTGAGGGGAGCAGAACTAGGAGAACATTATACATGATTACAGACACATGGTATCTCTGATGACTTTGATAGACTTGGCTCTTCTCAGAAATACAAGGTTCAAAGACAACTCCAAAAGACTGATGATGGAAAAAGCTATGCACATCCAGAGAAAGAATTATGGAGTCTGAATGCAGATTGAGGCAAACTACTTGCTCTCTTTTTTTCCTTCTTTTTTGGTTTTGTTTCTTCTTTGTCATGAATCATTCCATTGGTTATAATTATTTACAACTTGACTATTGGGTAAATGAGTTTAATTTGAAGGTATATGTAGAACCTATATCAGATTACGTGCTGTCTTGGGCAGGGGAAGGGAAGAGAAAAGGGAGGAGGAGAAAATTTGGAACTCAGAAACTTGTGGAACTGAGTGTTGTAAACGAAAAATAAAAAAGAAATATAAAAAAAAGGAAACACAGGTCCAGACCCCATCGCATATTGTTTATAGTTATAGGACATTTCTAGAACCAACCATGTCAGATAAGAATAGTGGGAGTGGGCAGCCTTGCTAAGTCCCTGTTTTGATGTGGGCAAGGTTCTCTGGTTTCCAATTACATTAACTACCAAATTAGTGTATTCAAATTCATGCTTTCTGTTGTGTTAAAGGAAGAATATTCCATTCTTTCAAAAAGTATTTTATTACAGATTTTCCCCTGCAACTATTATTGAAAACATGTGGTTCCTTAAAAAAAACACACCAAAAATTAAAAAAAAACCCAACTATTCATTACTTACATGGTGGCCAGGTCCACTGATAGATAACATCAACTCTCTGACCTTAGCTTCCCTTGTCCTCCCCTATTAAATGTCTTTTTAGCTAGGTAAGCAGTCAGTAAGTCAAAAAACATTTAAGTACCTGCTGTCTGCCAGGCCTGGTCTAAATCCTATGGATACAAAGAAAGATAAAACATAATTCCTGCCCTCAAGGAGCTCACACTCTAATGGGGCAGACTAAGGAAAACAATTATGTACAAACAAAATACATATAACATTGTAAATAAGAAATAGAAGAAAGACATTAGAATTAAGGCAAATCAGGAAGTTTGTGCTACATTGACAGAGCTTCTAAGAACCAGGCTAATTTCCATGCTATGTGGAGGTAACTGAGCAGGACTTCATAGAGGGGAAAGCTGAGGACATCTGAAAACACAAGCTTTTTTCATTAGATGAAAAGTATTTTGACCTGGAAGGGATATTCCATCATGTCAATTAATTAATTAATTAGTGAATGAACAAATATTTACTGAACACATTGCATTAGGAATTGTGGGGAAGGTAAAATAAGTTTAGAACAAAGTATCTATCCTCAAGATATATAATGACTAGCATAGATGAAATGACTGAAGAACTACTAAGTTCTAAAGGTAGAAAAAATTGGGTTTGGTATGAAGAGAAAGCTGCACTGTGAGGTGATGAGAATTGAGAGGGCCCTTGAAGCATGAGTAAGATTTAGCTGGGGTGGGGAACCTGTGACCTAGAGGTCACATGTGGCCCTTTAGGTCCTCAAGTGCAGCCCTTTGAAAGTCAAAGACCTAGAAGGCCACAGGTGGCCTCGAGGCAGCAGGTTTTCCTTTCTTACAATGTATATTTAATTGCCCTAGGACAATGAAATATTTGGCAAACTTCTAAGGACCTAGGTGTGCCTCATATGTCTCCTGGTAGTAGGACAGATATAAAAGTTATTCTGACTCTAACTTCCAATCACATGAATTCCTTTGGTGTTTCTCAACTCTCACCTGATTGATAGAGATCTCAAAATATCTGCTATCTTGATCATGCTGCCATGATCCCCATGGATCAACCTGACCTAAAATTACCACAGGAGCCTCCCTTGAAACTCTTTTATGATCATATGCAGAGACACAATAATTGTGTAATGTGCCTCATTGTCCACATTGATAAATATGCTGAGTCTGATATTATTTGAAGACTACATTGGAAGGGATTCCTTTGGAAAGAAATGCTTTGTAAATCATTACTATTATTATGAATTGAAGCTGCGACACAGGAGACGGGGTTAACTCCAATTATGTACTATAGGAGCATAATAGGATAAGATCTATAATTAGCATAAGGTCCCCATGAAAAAATAAATGCTGTTTTTAGATCCATATTTTGTAAACTTCGGAACTAGTGGAATATTTCCTTTATCCTGTCTTTTTAGTTGTTTCTATTATTATTTAATTGACAGTGTTGCAGAAAAGCAGAACTTAAAACTAATTTTCTTCATGTTATTTCGAACAAAGACTTCATGATATTATCAATTACTGCATTACTAGTTTCTTCATCATTTTTCTCATATTAGCAAATCTGAAAACCACTCATTATTCATCAGGTGTGTGAGTGTGCCTCTAGTCTGTATGGCAATGCCAGATTAAGAGAAGGACTAGAATTCACGAGTAGAATTCTTACCATTTTAAATAGTCCCCTCTTCCTTCTTGAATAAGCTTAGACCTGATTTCTAAAACATTGCCCAGGACATAATTCAACTATAAAACAATCTAGGAGAATAGGTCTAGGATTCATCATTACATTAATTTTTTTTTGTTAGTTTGTTTCCTACGCTACAAAGCAATACAAAGTAAAGCATGTTTATCTGACATAAATCATTTAACTGTAGCTAATTCTAGAAATGGATGTTATTTTAGAAATCTAGATGGTATATGGTTGAATTATATATATACTAGCATGGGCTAGAAGGTCTTTTAATTGCATTCCTACATATCCCCACATACATTCATCAAAAATATACTATAAAGAAAGAAATTCTGAAAATTACGTGAAGCTAAATAGGGAATTTCTTATATTATCACCAGTAATCAAATAACTTCTGTTCTCCTTTTATCACATTAAAAGACAAATTGAGCCCATTTGGGTTTTGTGTTTGTGTGTGTGTGTGAGAGGGAGAGAGAGAGACAGAGAGAGAGAGAGAGAGAGAGGGAGAGGGAGAGCAAGCTACTTTTGTCAACCCACCTTCTTTTGGTGAGCTTTATTTTTTTTTATTTTTATTAATACATAATGAAGAAACATAGACACCTCTTCATTATTTTACAAAGAAAAGACAATTCTTTTGCAGTTGTCTGTCATGTCGACTATAATAAATTACTCAATTCATTGCTGAATTAAAACAAAAATTTTCAAATCGAAAATTTTCAGGTTTTTTTTTCCGCTCTCACATTATCTAAGGAAAGTAGAATATTTAAAAATTTTTACAGTGTCTTGGCCCTCACGTAGGCACCACCACACATTCAGAGATATGCAGAATGAATCCATTTTCTCAGCAAGACAAGAGACTTTGTATCCCTGGTAAAGACTCAAAGCATGAGTCTGTTATAGGAAAGATGCAAATTAATTACTCTCAACATCTTTTTGTTTTACAGTTTACAACCAGACAGACAGGCATCTCCCTAAATCAGAGCCCTTCCCTCCTAGCTCAGGATTCTGGACACTTCATAAAGAAAAAGCTTGCTGCCACCCGCAAGGAACTCGAACTATCTGATTTTTTTTTATTTGCTGCTGCCATTAGATTGAAATGATTTTTCTTCAGTTTGCTCAAAGCCAGATTTAAAGTCAGGTCCCAGAGGTAACAGGAAAGTCGATCCCCTAAGCTACTCAGTCGTTGTTTGCTTTTTTTACATGTAATATCCTATTTCTAAGCCAGAGTGTAATTTAAAATACAAAACACACTCTACATAAATATGTCCTTTGGAAATTTTGTTAATATTTAATAGATGTTAACTAAGTGCTCCTATATCATGTTTGTTGGGTAGAACAAGAGAAATACTAAATATGCTTTGAAATTGAGAAATATTTCCTAATAGCCTTTTCCTTTTTGAATGTTACATATTCCTCCTCTACTTAAAATCAATACTATTGAAGTCTTATTTTAATGACAGGATTACCAAATTTCTCATTTGTAATACAACTAAATATGCCGAAATTAATTGCGAACATTTTGCACATGATACTACCTGGTTATCCATTCAAAGAGCCCACCTTTACAGACAGAGCCTGGTTGCTGTAGAGCCAGGCACAGCAAAGGGTTACTTTCGCCCAGCCATCGTGAGTGCGAGCAACAGGAATCCATTGGCTTTAATTTGTCCATGTCTTTCATTTGATACTACCAGTATTAATAGCTTTGCAAGGAAATTCTGCAGTCATTAATCATAATAATTAATCAGATCCAATTATATTGCATATAAATGCGAACAAATTGCTGAAAAAATAATGATCTATCACCAACGTGTCACAAGGAAAAAGAGACTAAAATAGTAATTAGAAGCAGGGATTTAGTTGTGTACAAGTGCCCTGCAACTGATTTTTAACAGTATGATGATCTGATGATGTAATTAGGAGAAAGTCTAGCAGGCTTTTTCAGCAGACTGTCTAATGACTGTGCAACTGGAGGAAAGAAGGAGTACTTTCATCAGCAATCATTTTTACACTGGCTTCCGAACTTCATGTCAGTGGATGAAATAGATTGAGTGGACGTGTTGTATTGGTGTTTTAACAGTGGGACTTAAAGCGTGTCTGCTTGTCCTTTCAGGGCCTTCAGTCTTTATTTTTAAGGCATTGCTGTTTGATAGCTAGACTGTTTAAGTCAGAGACCAAGAGCCATTTGTTTATACCTTCATAATTATAAAAATGTCTGCTTGCAATTAAAAATGAAATGTTTCAGACATAGGATGTTAAAGTAGATGACGCCCCGCAGGTAACATCAATGCTAGTTATTTGCATCAAATTTCTCCTTTTCCTTGAATTGAAAAGATTTCATAGAATGGAATTACTCTGTTTTCCCTTTCGTTCATCCCTCTCTAGAGGGGCAGCAGATTTTTATCTGAAATCACCTTTTAATATGACACGAGTTTTCCTTAAGGAAACCCCTAAACCTAACCAAAGTAAAATGTTGAGTGCAAAGTTAATCTCTGAAATAGTTTCAATGTACATTTTCTTCCCCTCCCCCTAATTTGCTATCTTTTTTCTGTCCCTCACATTCAAATTCTCAGAATACCTTTTCCAGTTAAAGCTTGTGTTATGTACACTGAGAATTAGCACCCATTTTCATGTGCTGGACAGATATGTATTTTAAACCTTTCCAAATGTTTCACTGCTGGTCCAATGGATTACACAGGAAATAGTTAACTGAAGACTGATGAGCAGGTTTATGATAGGTTTACTACTTGAAAATAAATGTTAGATTCATCATAGTTTTCAATACTAAGCACTGCACTTTACTGTCTTTGATCTCAGTGTTGTGACTACTACAAAGAAATAAAACCTTATCTTACCTTTTCCAGCATCTACTGCAGAAGACCTCAATAATGCATAAGAACATCTGGAAGTACGGTAATTTCAGCTATCAGAGATAAGAATTGACACAGAACAGGTAAACCCTACAAAGTCATCATGTTGAAATGAACTGATTAAGGTTTGGTAACATAAAACATCATGTATAGTGTTTTCATGCTTGCTACTTCTTGCTAGTTTATATTATTTTTTTAAAAAGGAATGCCAATTATATATATTTAATAGGTTGATTAGCTGGTAGCATTATTATATTTTACATAAAGAGACAGAAATGACTGCAGATCTATCGCCACGCACACCTATTTAGAGTTAACTATGAGTTCATAGAAAATACATGGGCATAGTAAACAGGGTTTTGAAATGACAATTTTTTACTGGTTGCAAGTGCTAATTGCTAGTTTCTCAAGGGTATAGAATTAATCACCTGCTAGATTTACAGTCTCTAGGTTGAGACCTGAGGATGGAGGCAATAAGAAAAGCTCTTGAGGGACATATCATATGGTGAGTCTAAATATCAGTCTCTATGCATATGTAAATTGGCAACAAAATTTTTTCAAAGCTCAAGTATGCTAATTTCAAACAGGCAAGACTAAAGCTAGCTTTTAGCAGCTGTTTAACGTCTGCCTGTGGGTGGTAGAGAGAGCTTAAAATACAAGCAAACAGTGGTGCATAAGTAATTAAGCAACATTTTGCTGGGCATAAATAATTCTGTTTATATTGCTCTTTTGAAGAGTATAGAATACAAAATAACAGATCAAGTGAACCTTTGGTCACCAGAGGTTAACTATTCTTCCTCCTTACCTTTTCTGTAGTTTCTAGTTTTAAGAAAAAAAAAATGAAGTCTGGCTTACTATCTTTTATAACTTGGGTGAGGGGAAGAAATGCAATTCCTTATTGGGGAAAAAAGTACTACAGGAATAACTGTATTTCTACTTCAATGACTTTGTGAGGGGCTATGCTCCTCTAATAATCTACTGTGAGGTAGTAGAAGTCATACCTAATTCCAGATTAGTTGTAGAAGGACATCCCTTTTTTTAAAGTGTTTCAGCTTTCAAAATTAGACAATCTTGTCTTCCTTTTCATTTTGTTTTGTTTTTTTCATTAAAATGGAAAATCTGCCATTCAACTAAAGTGGATTCAAGGTTATTAGGATATCTGCAGTTCATAAAACAAAATGGCCTGAATGTTGTGATTCTTACCTAAATTATTACATGCATTAAATAATAATTAACAAAGTAGTTATTAGTGCTACCTCATAAAATGAGAATTGCTTATATGAGTGAACTATGGACAAGGTAGTCACCTCTTTTTGACAGTTTTTGCTAAACAAGTAGAAGTGTTGAAAAGCTTAAGAAAAACTGATGTTAAAAAAGGATCTTATTTGATTCTGTAAAAACCTTGAAATTGACCAGAAGAAGGATGAAAGATTTAACATGATTTGGAAATACCTAGTCTGGAAAAAAGGATTATAGATCCTAACTGTGAAAAGAGTCAGGGGTTTAAACTTTGTTTGCATTAAATATTCATGGTTTAAGGAGTTAATAGTAGAACAAAATACTCAGTTGGGTATCCAATTTTATAAAGGGCTTTTTAGCAAATGAGGAAGCAGGAGAGGCAGGAGTAGTGCTTTGTGCATAGGCCTGCTATTTCTCCCCAAGCCTTGAAATGGGATTTACCAAATTCTCTTTGATCTGTCTTAAAAATTCCTGGGAAATTAGCAAATGTTAAATTAAGAAAAAAAATCTCTTTCCTTTTCACCCAAACCTACATTTCTCTAATCTTGCAGTTAGGATTCTGGCCTGTTTCAAGGGATTGGTATCCAGATAAACATGGTCTGAGCAGAGGATTGACATAGGGAGCCTCAGTTCTAATCAAGAAAGATTCATGGTCTGTTTAGGAGAAAGGCATTTAATCTTTTTGAGCTCTGATTTCTTCTTCTTTTATATAATGGCAGCATTAATATTGGCTCCTATCTATCTCTCTGGGAATTGGTGAGGTTTAGTCAAATGGTGGGGGAGTGAGATGTTGTCCTCCTGGGATGTGTGCTTATTTTCTGCAGGCCACAGGGGCATCATACCAAATAGGAAGAAAAGAGGTTCCCTGAGGTGAGGAATTAAGCCTTTTGCACCTATTTTCCCAATCATAATGAACATAATGTCCACTTAGTGGCAAAACAATAGGCATGGATAGTCTTTACATTTGAAATAATATCCTTCTGTTAACCAGTTCTACTGTCTTGGTCTCATCCTCAACTCCTCACTATTACTCATCCTACATATCCAGTCCATTGCCAAATCTTCTTGGTGTTACCTTCATAAAATCTCTCATATGCGTCCCCTTCTTTCTCTTCATATAACCACAACCCTACTTCTGGCTCTGGTTATCTTTCTCCTAGACCTTGGCAATAGCCTTATAACTGATTTCCCTGCCTCAAATCTCTCTCCATGTCAGTTCATTCTGCCAAGGTGACTGTTTTAAATTAGAGATCTGACCATGTCACCTCTGTGCTCAGTATTACCTCTAGGATCAGGCATTTAAAGTCCTTCGTACACTGGCACCTTCCTATCTTTCTGGTCTTCTTACACATGACTTGCCTCTGCTCATTTTATAATCCAGGTATTTTGGACAATTTGATGTTTCTCATATGTAAAAATCCACCCCTTGATGGTGCCTTTTATTGCCTGTCCCCCAGCTTGAACTGCTGGTCCTTGGTTTCCTTGGCTTCAAATCTCAGTTTAAATCCCATCTTGGAAAGGAGACTTTTCCTGGTCCCCTAGAAGATCCTAGTGCTTTCCCTTCTCTGATTCCCTTACCAAACCCACCCCCCCACTCACTCTCTCTCTCTCTCTATATATATGTATATATATATGCATGTATATACATATGCACACACATATATACATGTATATACACATGTAGATGTAGATAAAAAGTTGTTGTTTTATACACCCATACCTATATATATATATATACACACATACACACACACACACACACATATGTATGCATGTGTGTGTATAAAAAATATAGATATATAGGTATTTGTTTTTCTCTTGTTTTCAGTCATGTCTGACTCTGTGACCCCATTTGGGATTTTCTTGGCAAAGATATTGGAGTGGTTTGCCCTTTCCTTCTCCAGCTCATTTTATAGATGAGGAAACTGAGGCAAACGGTGAAATGACTTGCCCAGAGTCACACAACTAGTGTTTGAGGCCAGATTTGAACTCAAGATGATGAGTTTTCCTGACTCCAAGCCCAGCACTCTATCAACCGTGCCATCTAGCTGCCAGTACATATTTTATATGTACTTCATTATTTACATGTTGTTGCTGCCATTAGAAAGTATCATCCTTCAGGACAGGAATGGCTTTTTACTTTTGTATCCCCAATGCTTAGTATATAGTGCCTGGCATATAATATGCAATTAATGCTTGCTGACTTACCAATGGGTAATATCATAAAGAAGAACTACCAATGGGTAGTATACAGATAGGAGTTCTCTTAGAGAATACTCTGAATCCAGTGAACTCAAAAAGTAATACAATCCATCTAAACTCACCTCCTTACTGTTTCTTATACTCCATCTGTCATCTCTATGCCTTTGCATCGACTGTTCCCCACCTCCCCATGTCCCCCACCATGTTTAGAATGGACTCTGTCCTGCCTTTTTCCTTTTGACACCTTAGCTGTGACAGGTAGGTGCCATTGGACTAGGAGGACAAGGTTCAGAGCCTGGGAAGTCAGAGAACTTTTGAGAGCAACACTGGTGACCATGATGACCAAAAGGTGGACTATTTGTTATTTGCAGAATGCAGGCAAGCAAGATTTCACAAGGATGTATTTCCATCTAAAGGGGAAAATAGACACGTTCAAGGTTCAATTTGTTCCTAATAAATGAAATTCAGAGAACTAGGCCTTTTCAGAGGCTCTTTCATAGAGTAAGGAATGATCAGTTTTTCTAGGTATGGCTTCTCTCTCATCTGAGTTTATTGATACCTCAGGCCAGCTCTAGCTTGAGCTTTCATCCCCAAGAAATAAAAAGTTATACCTAAGAATGTTATACCTAAGTACCAAATCAAAGCCTGTTCACATTTCATGTTGGGGTATATTTTACCCAAATGCTGGCTTTTTAGGGCTGCCTTACTTCCAACATTTGGTTGACCTAGATGTTGAAAGATGCGATTGCCTTTAATGATGGACAATGCATGTGTTAATTTTATTGTGCACAAATAAAACCCCCAGGCACACCCCTATCCTTTAATCACCTTTTGGAGTCTACTAGATGAAATTACATGTCTAGATTGGGAAAAAACCTTCGAGGTCACCTAATCTCCCCTCCAAATTTTACAGAAAAAGAAATCAGAGACTAAAGAACTAAGGTGACTTGCCCAGTCTTAAGTAATAGAACTAAGGTTCCAAATCTAGTCCTTCTTCAAATTCAATTGTTTTTTACAATGCCATAATGTATGTATTCAGATTATTGAAGTAGATTATATATTGGACAATTTTGTATCTTTTAGATTACAAGGTTTTTGAAGGCCAGTTTGTTTATTCTTGAGTAAGTAATATACACATTTATTATAGAGCAAGGTGCTCTCTAAACACTCAAAAAGACTTCTTGACTTATTGGAGATGGTCTTATCTCTGGTCTTAAAGAACAATGGAACTCCCATTATAGAAAATCCTTCTACTGAAAGATGTCAGGATATTCTTTCTAATTTAAAGCTTTTGAAAGTTAACTAAACATTGAGAGGTTATATGAATTTTACTTGGTCACACACAGCTAGTGCATATCAGAGACAGAATTCAAACCTATGTCTCCATGACTCCAAGGCTGATCTTCTATCCAATGGGCCAAGTTAAATTTTTGAAGTCATCAAGTCCAACACCCCCTCACATTATAGATGAAGTGGTTCCTTACTTTCCCTGTGGTGTTATTTGTTTCTCCCAAAAGGATTCATCCCCTCTATTGATGACACTTCATGTTAATGGAATATTGAAACAGAAGCTTTGCTCTGTTTGGATTTTGCACTCTTATTTATTTTCCTTCTTCATTGCTTTTTCTTGAGATGGTTGTGTGTGTAATTTTGAGATCAACAACTTCTTTGATCTAATTTATGATCATTTACATGGCAACTAACAGGTAGATAGGAAATATAACAGCAAATATTTGGCAACTACATGAATTTTAAACTTATAGGTAGGTAGTTTTTGTGTGTATGTGGGGGGAGTTTTTTTTTTACTTTGTATTATTACTGTGCTTTAGAACAATACTGACAAACCTAAAAATCTATTTCAGATTTCCTTATTTTGACAATTCCTTTATATTTCCTTGAATAAATATTTTACTATGAAAGGAGTCTCATTAAAAAGAAGAGAACCACCACACTGTTAACTTCTCAAGAATAGTGCAAAAGTGCACATTTAATAAACTGATGGATTGGTTACAACCAATTCAGGTGAAGTTTTTTTTTTCCGCAAAGTCCACATATGAGTTAAAAAAATTTTCTCCAGCTGTCATGATAGTGTGGCAGAATTTAGTCCTTTCCTGAAGAACTCCCTCATCCCAGGAGTATAAAGACAATAGTACACTATATAGAGAGCCAATAAATCAATTAACTTTAACAGCCAGAGTTCAGGAAATGCATTTATTCTCTTCGATGAAAACACAGTTTTTACATGTAGCCATACTTCATACTGTTAAGGTCAATTTTTCATGTCGAAATTATATCTAGTAGCTGAAAAATCACTTATAAATTTCATAAAGCAGGAGGAAAATGGAGTTACTAATGCAGGCACCCAAGTTTGTTTTATTTGTAATTATCCATCTTTAGAGTAATTGAGATTCTAAACAGCAGCTAATAGCTTGGCTGTCTCAAATTACTACTGCCTGCATCTTTACCTTGCCAAATATCAGTGAGCTTTTCAATTGCAACACTACCACTAAAGCCTGGGTCATTTTAGAGCAATTAATTGGAAGAGGTGATTAATAGCTTAATAATGGGTTGCTCTGCGTTTAAAAAGTGCAAGGGACAGGCATAGGAAAGGAATATGCAATTTTGTATCCCTGAAACATAACCTAATTGAAAAATCAGCAGTTGGTCTTATTTACTTTAGGCTTGTATTTCCAAACCCTCTTTTGATCTACTCTGAGAGAATGTGTAAATCTGGAGAGCATTTTTTAATTAACTCCTTGAACATTGAACACGGTATGAATTTAAGGAGCACAAGCATTTCGGTGGTACCTGCTGGGCCACAGGCTACTTCATGAGAACCTGAGGGTAGAGAGTAGCGAGTGTCTCTCAGGACATGCAGATGGCCCTGCTCTGGGAAGAAACGTAGCAAGCTAGTGTATGCATTCATAAAGC
Organism: Trichosurus vulpecula; assembly: GCF_011100635.1. Lineage (NCBI taxonomy): Eukaryota > Metazoa > Chordata > Mammalia > Diprotodontia > Phalangeridae > Trichosurus > Trichosurus vulpecula. Next base: position 206,596,971 of record NC_050574.1, on the reverse strand, counting down.
AAATTTCATATGCAACAACCTTTTGACTGTAATACCCTCGAAGCCTCTGTACCAATTGACCCCTTCCCACTGTTCCTAGCTTAAAGAAGACTTTCAAGGTAGTACAAGCTTAGCTATAAAACATATGATAAGTCTATTGTAAAATGTCCGATGAATAGATTAATATAATTTAGCATAGGCATTGAGCTAAAAAATCATTCTGGGTCTCAAGGAAATGGGGCAGCAGGGCAGATCATATAGTAGGATGTAGGAAAACAGATTTGAAGTTCAAGGTTACCTCATCCAATCCCTGCATTTTGGAGATGAAGAAATAAGTACAAAAAGGTAAATATTTGGCCAGAATGCTTGTGCTCGTTTAGTCAAGCGACTACCAAGTGAAACAAAAGAGACTGTGGACCTTATGATAAAAAGGCAAGGACAGGATTGGTAAAGTGAATTGGGTCAATACAGATTTTCTAATTTGTGGGTATTTCAGATTTATCTGTGGAGACATATTCTCCCTATTTATGGAACTCACATTGATACACCATCTGCTGTTCACCTCCATTACACTATTTGTTGGTTTATTTTCTTCCTAAATATCTCTTCTCCCCCTACCCCAATGCCCAGGTACATTCTGAAAAAAAATACAGACTTACCAGCACAAATATTTTTTCTGCTTATAACAGCAACTGCATTGTCAGCAAATACAACTTTGTATGGAGCTCTCTTTGGGTTTCCCCGATCCCTTAGCAGACAAATAGCTAAATGAAAGAAGCAGTCATTGGTTGGTGGGAGATGAGATTATAAAAAGATAATCATTACTAATGGCTCTCCGTTATCCAATATATTCTTGCTCTACTGCTTCTTGTCTTAGTCTGTCTCAAATATTCTCTTTGAGGACAAGTCTGTTGGGTACACCCTGTAGTCTCAAACCCAGGAAGAGATATTAGCAAGGAGCTAGTACTTTATTTTAGCTGCCTGGTCCTCTTTCCCATGAAGCAAAGATTCTCCCATCCTAAACCTGAATCTTGAAAGGAAAGGAAATTCTAAAGAGAAACCCCAACTTGTAAATTATTTCCCTCTTCCTGCCTATCAGATAGACTTAGACATTCCTTCTTAAAGGATATTCTTATTCTCATGTTGCCATCATGTCATCATATCAGGATCTAGATGTTCATATAATGACCCTTATTTCTCCCTCTACTTCATTTTAGAATTAAAATACTGTAGAAAATGGGAAATTATGTAAATGAGTACAGTGTGCACTTATTCTTGCTTCCTACCATTAACATATACTGCCATCAGTCAAGATCAACCAGCTGTGATTAAGACTGAGTGGCACACCAATGGTGAGAATGGCCAATCAGTTGAAAACAAATATTAGAGAGGCTTTCATCAGATTACCATCTGCTAACCAACAAAGACCTCACTATAATCATTGAAAGTCGATGACTAGGAAAGTCATGAGTGAAATTCAAATGATTCCAATGAAAGACAAGAAAAAACTGGAAAAGTAGACTGTACTTTATCCTAAACCCTCCTGAAGAGGCCTCTCTTCCTAAGTGAACAGAGGGAGTTTGTGATGACAGGAGGTGTCACTTCACTTAGTGATCTCATCAGCTCCCATAGATTTAATTATAATCTCTACATTGATCATTCTCAAATCTACCTATCTTGCCCTAACCTCTCTGATGACCTCCAATCTCAAATCTCTGTCTTTCAGGAATCCTAAACTGGGTGTCAAACACCTTAAACTCAATATAACCAAAACTGATCTCATTAAATCCCCCCCACCTCCTACCTTCCCTATTACTATAAAGGATAATACCATCCCTGCACCCCAGTTCCTCAGGCTTTTTACCATGTCTCTTTACCATGTCTCACCCTCATATCCAATCTGTTGCCAATGCTCGTCAATTTTACCTTCGTTGGATTATACCCCTTTCTTTCTTCTGACACTGTCACCACTTTAATGCCAGACCTCATCAAGTTCTTCCTGGACAATTGCAATAGCTGCTGGTAGGTCTGCCTGCCTTAAGTTTCTCCTTGCTCTAATTTGGCCTCCATTCACCCACCACAATGATTTTCCTAAAGCGTGGCTCCAATCAGCTCATCCACCACTTAAAAAAAACAAAAACAAAAAAAAACTTGAGTGGCTCCCTATCACTTCCAGTATCAATAAAAAAAATCCTCTGGAATTCAAAGTTCTTCATAACTTAGCCTCTTCTTACCTTATTCTTCAATATGTACTCTTCAATCCAGTGACATTGATCTCCTGCTGTTGCACAAATAGGACACTCCATCTCATGACTCTGGATATTTTCACTAGCTGCTTTCTATGCATGGAATTCTCTTCCTCCTCATCTCCACTTACTGGCCTCTCTGGCTTCCTTCAAGTTCCAACTAAAATCTCATCTTGGAGACCTTTCCCAAACCCTCTTAATTCTAGTACTTTCCCTCTTTTAATTATTTATCCTATATATAGCTTATTTGTATATTTCTTTGCTTGTTGTCTCAAAAGATTGTGAGATCCCTGAAGACAGGGACTGTTTTTTTTAATCTCTTTCTGTATCTCCAATGCTTAATATAGTACCTACCACATAGTAGGAATTTAATAAATGTTTACTGACTTCCCACTAACAGAAGGACTGTTTTGGGTCTTTTTGTACAAGAAAATCCTTTCACTTTATCAACAAAAATATTTATCAAGGCTTCAGCTTCATTTACATGATCTAATGTTTATGTTGATTTGTTTAATTAAAGGTGATACTATATACTCTAGTCAGGGTTTCACAAGGTAAGGGGGCTTATTATTGTTCAATTAAATTTTCTAAAAATCTATTTAGTACTCTAAACATACATGAAAGGGAATGTTTCTGTTGCCTTGCTGAGATGAAGAGTGCTGGCCATCGAGTTTGGAAGTTTTGAGTTTAAATTTGGCTTCAGATACTCACTCTGGGTAAGTTAATTAACCCTGCCTGTCTTAGTTTCCTCATCGTTATAAGGGGGATAATAATGGCACCTACTTCCAACAATTTTGGTGAAGATAAAAATGAAATAACAGTTCTAAAGCACTTTGCAAAACAACGCTCTATATTAGTTAATTATTATTAGCTAATTATTGTTGTTGGTAAAGCTCAACTTTCCTGGTTTTAACATTCCCAGAAATTGGTATGAAACTAAAAAGAGAAGTTGCTACAGTGACGGGGACCTTGGGAGCTACTTGCAGGAGAACAGGCCTAGCTCTGGGCCACCACAGCTCTGGGGCCCAGAATTTTGATGCTCTTCAAATGTCTGCCTCTACAGTTAACATAGCCAAGTAACTTTTACATTCATTTGGAAACTGGAAATTTTGAGAAAATGAGACTGAAGATATCACTTCTAAGAGAATAAAAACATCAAGAATTAGTAAGTTGTGTAGGCTGGACCACTGCTGAAGAGCTGTATTCCTGTAGTGATGATCACCAAATAGAGGAACTTGTTAACAAGTGAGACCAGCCAAATCATCAAGCTCCCGGATGAAATTTACCCCATTGATCTCCACTGGCTCCCAAAAAAGCATGGGTGTGAAGCTTTGTCCTCCCCAATTCTGACAGATTTGTGTATTATTTCTTTTATATCTCAAGTGATGATTGTTGGCATGAACAAGTAGAATGCTTTGCTCATACTCAAATGGAGAGTGATCTTTGCTGTGGCATATAATATCAGTTGGAGCTAAGCTGTAGAATGTATTTATGTGTGCAGTGTTACTGTCTATGTGCTGAAGGTTCAAATGGAAGGCTGGTGACTTTAGGTGTGTACATCTACATGTACATGTGGCCAGTCCTAATAATTTAGGAAACAGTATCATTTCTTTTGCCTTGAATTATTATTTGGTTGTCTCCCAGCAATTTAACTGACTTTACCAGCAATAATTGCCCAGCCATCTGGGTCCCTTGAGCCTTTGAGGCAGCTTGATGTTGTGGGAGGTGCATAAGCTAAGTAGAGTCTGACCTTTGTCATTTAGAGGGTTTGTTGTTTGTGTTTGTCCTTCATTTTCAAAGAGGACCATGGCATCAGGGAAATGATGACATGACTTGCGGTTGATTTTAATTTGAGTGAGGGAGGGCTGTGCAAGGTCACCAGCCTCACTTTCTCCTCCAGAGCCATCTGGATCCAGTGAACCAATATTCATCAGGATGACTGGAGATGACCCAGCTTGCAATGGGAGACCCTGCCCCTTTTAGGCTAAGGCATTTTCATGTACTCACTTAGAGTGAGGTAATGCTCATTCAGTGAATAGGCCTCTCTAAGAAGTGAATCAAGGGACGGCCCTTTTAAATTAGAAAAAAAGAAGAAAAATAAAGCTGGGAGGGGAAGACCCTCAGGGTTGCTGTTCCAAAGAGAAGCGGTTACCATAGACATTCACTCTAATCCAGGAGGGCCCAAAATACAGCCATTAAGTGGAGCCTGGGAAGAGACCTATTGTGGTCCAATCTATGAGCTTCAGAGTGAACTGGGTTTAAGGTTTTGGGAAGGAAGGAAATGTAACAACAATGCTACTTGCTGCTACTTTGGCTGTATAAGACCAACAACACCAGCACACAGGAGGGCTACTAGCACAGGTTCTTTGGTCTGCTTTTCTAAGGAAAGCAACTTTGAGGGGTTTACAATCTCACTTTAATTAAACATACATATATCATTCACTTAGTTCAGGGGAAAAAGTCAGCATCCTGAACTTCAGAGCAAATACAAGTAGAAATTATAAACATACATTATATAAACAGAGCAAATAAGCACAAATCAGCAGACAGGCTTCTAACCATTTGACCAAAGCTATACATACATAATTACCAGAGAGAGAAGCACCAACTTCTGGGTTTTCAAAGCTGGGGGCTCCTTAACAGCTACCCAGTCTCCATACCAAAACTCTTCCAATGAGTGAGCCCCCAAAGCAAAACCTCTCCTCCCACAGTTCTGAGAGTTCTTGATTCTCAATTATCAATTCTGAGTTCAATGGCTATCCTCTGTGTGTGTGTGTGTGTGTATGTGTATGTGTGTGTATACATATATACATATATACACACACATATACATATATACATATATACACACATATATACACATACATATGCATACACACACACATATATACACATACACATACACACATACACACATACATACACATACACACACACACCCTTTTTTAGGTTCCGAGAGCTCCACCCTTCTCATGACCTAATTAGCAAAAGCGAATGGGACTTACAGGAAGGAAGGACTCTATCTACTAAACCCCAAGTTAAGTGGGCAGCTTCTGGCCATCAAAATTTGCCTTCCTTTGAAGAGGAGAGGGAAAGGGAGAGGATGATCATGCTCACTTTGTTCCTCTGCCTCTCCTGCTAGAGTACAAACTCCTTGAGGACAAGAGTTATGTCAAAGGCTTTACCCTTGGATTCCTATTACTGGCTCAGTACCTGACAATAGCAGTCACTTAAGAAATGCTTGTCTATTGGTAGAGTTGTTGTAAGTGTCAAATGAAATAACAGACCTAAAAACAGCACTGAGTAATTGGAAAGGATTGTATAAAGAAAGAGAAGCTGCTAGAGGGGACAATTACAGATAGGAAACAAGATTCAAGGTTGCAAATATAATTTTGAACATTTTTAATATTTAACTACATTAATGATCTTGAATTTATACAATAAATACTTAACATTCTTGTTCGGGTTCTTGTATGGCTACAAGAAAATTCCCAGACTATCTAGCTTCATGTTATATTTCAAAAGCCCTCTTGTAATAATTTCTCTTTTTTTTAAATTAGAAAAACATTTTACACAAAACATTACAAAAATTAATAGTTTTATTCAACTCATAATTATTTGGATTTCAGAATACACACATACACACACACCACACACACACACAAACCACACATATATATACATATTAAATGTATACACACACATACATATCTCTATATCCTAAAGTAGTTCCAAGGAAAGGTTACAGATAGTTTAGAAGTAAATGGCTGACTAAGTGCAAAACAGTCAATCTGTGACTAGCTAAGGAGGCTTAGAGCCAACCCCTAGTCTAGAGAGCTTCCCTGGGAGAACACAGAGAAAAGGGCTCCAGATCAGCAAAATTAAGGAGCGTTGATGAATAAAAAACAAGAATATTAAAAAAACTCCTCCAAATTATGAAATTAATGGTCCTCAACATGTTTATAGCACTACATAATTGATGAAATATGTTGGCCAGTATCATCACATTGGGTGAACCAACTTCAAAGTAAGTAGACTAGTTATGAAGTAGGATAGGACAGCTGCAAAGGTCCCTTTTTCAGACAAGGAAATATAGAGGGGTCAGGGTAGTTAAGTGACTTGCCTAAAATTATCCAACTAGAGAGCAGTAGATTCCAGGCTCTTTTGACCAAATTTAATGCCCTTTCTATTACATCCTGCTGCCTTCTATATCTTTATCTGGAGAGAGGAGAATCAATTGCAGAGTACCAGAGTTGGTTTCCCTTGGAGGCCTAGTTGATCTAACCCCATGAAGTAAGGGGCAGATAATGAAAGGCAACATAGCCTTGTTTTGGCTAAATCTGTCAGACACATTAATGTACAAGCTACTTGGTGAGAAAGCTTTCTAACTAATAGAATTTCTCCTTTTAAATTGGAGAAACAGTCCTTCCCAAGCAGTTCCCAACTCACATTTTATAGTAATAGAGAAACAAAAAATTGAAGAGATTCCATAGCAATGATAAAATAACAAGGATGTAGTTTCAGTTGGGGTTTTTAGAAATACTATATAAAGATCAATGTTAATATCTGGATTAACATTAGGAATAGTTCTATCTCCCCCAAAATCTAATTCCATTAGGTGATGGTAAAGAAAAAAGAACCAAAGAACCAGTCCTTTCTTGATCTGTTCTCTTATAAACTAAGGGACTGTTTCAACAATCCGGCTAGCAGCTGTTGTGGGGGTGAAAGACCAACATAAGCCCAACAACAAGAATGCTACCAGCATGCTGCAAAAGCACAGGTTCTTTTGATCTGCTTTTCTAAGGAAAGCAACGTTAAGGGGTTGACAAGCTTACTTTAATTCAGCATATAAATACAATTCACTTAGCTCAGGGGAAAAACCAGCACCCTGAACTTTGGAACAAATACAAACAAAGTACAAACATCAACAGACAGACCAAATACAGATTCATAGTTACCAACATCTAGGTTCAGCCCGTGAGCTCATAATGTGGGCTGGCCCAGAGTCACTCACGCCACCACTGCTGTGGGTAAGAGCTCCAAAGAAGAGAAAGCCAACCCTTGGTTTTATATCTTTTTCAGGGTCAGGGGTGGGTCACACATGCCACTCACCCATGTGACCTAAAAGCATCACAAAGAGGCGACTTAAACCCATGTGGTCTAAGAGCCTCTGATGTCCCAAACCTATCACTCAAACTCATGTGTAAACTAGGCCCTCCCTTAGTTAGCCCCACCTTGGTAACCAAGTCACACCCACATAGGTTTAGCACCTAATTGGGGTTTGGGCCTGGGGCTTAGCATCTAGTAAGACTCAAAGACACTTAATCATTTTAAAACAGTAAGAAAGTCCCAACTCAATTGATATTACAGGGATACAACCTTTCTTTCAAGGTACTGGTTCTGATTTTTTTGGGTAACTTTTTTTAAGTACATATTTAATTAAAACCCAGTAGTACTGATGTCCGTATCATCCCCGTTTCTTATGGTACAGTAGTATTCCATTACCTTCATATACCACAGCTTGTTCCCCAATTGATGGGCATCCCTTTGATTTCCAATTCTTAGCTACCACAAAAAGAGCTGTTATAAATATTTTTGTACATATGGGTCCTTTTTCCACTTGTGTGATTTCTTTGGGATACAACCCTAGAAGTGGTATTGCTGGGTCAAAGGGTATGAACATTTTTATGGCCCTTTGGGCGTAGTTCCAAATTACTCTCTAAAATGGCTGGATCATCTCACAACTCCACCAGCAATGTAACAATGTTCCAATTTTCCACATCCTCTCCAGCATTTATCATTTCCTGTTTTGTTATTTTAGCCAATCTGACAGGAGAGATGTGGTATCTAAGAGTTGTTTTGATTTGCATTTCTCTACTCAGTAGTGATTTAGAGCATTTTTTCATATGCCTATAGATAGCTTTAATTTCTTCCTCTGAAAACTGCCTGTTCATATCCTTTGACCATTTCTCAATTGGGGAATGGCTTGTATTCCTATATATTTGGCTCAGTTCCCTGTATATTTTAGAAATGAGGCCTTTATCAGAGATACTAGTTGTAAAGATTTTCTCCCAATTTTCTGCTTCCCTCCCAATTTTTGTTGCATTGGCTTTTTTGTACAATAGCCTCCTCATCTTTGTGCCCTTCTAAACTTCCTTTTGCTCATTCATGTACATTCTAAAATGTTTCATTGATATTCTTTTCCTTTTTTTTGCATTGCTATCACCACCCCCTAGTTAAGCCCCACATCCCCTTTAAAAAATAACCTTCTCTTGTAACAAATAAGTAGGGTCATTTTAATAAAGCAAATTCACACACACACATGCACACACACATACACACACACACATATACATACACACAGAGGCGGAGTCAAAAAATGTAAATGTTGATGGATTGAACCTATGGGAAATAGGGGATTAGCTTCCCACAGCTACCAAAACCCATAATATTTTACTAGAGATTATTGAAAATACACTTTTCTGTATACAATTCTTTATTACAAAATCTTAATTCTGATAATACGCACTTTTCCTAAAACAATAACCGTGATAATAACCCAAAAACATAGTACACAAAATAAAATTGGTAACATGCAAAACATTTTTTTCTTTCTATAAATCTCAAGAATTGTGTGACTTTTTAATGCTAACACCTCAACTTTAAAAGAATATTGATTTCAGATAATATACTTTTCATAACTCATGAAATCTAGATACCATAAATATTTTTTTTTCCTTTTTGCAGATATAACAAATCTTCAGACTGACAGTGGCTCCAAATATTCTGGCCTGAAGTTTGTCTAACACCTTAATTTTCACATTAAGCTGTATCACTGACTTTGCACGCCTGGGATTAGAGCCCAAAGGATTTGCTCTATCCTTTGAGAACATAATTGCAACACAAAACTTCTGTTTAAAGGGAAACAATGAAAATATGCAACAAATGTACAGGGAGCTCTTTACAAGGGTCCGGTGAAGTGCCTAGTAGGATACCAACTGCTATGCACCTCTCATTTTTTCTGTGCTGCATAAAGCTACTAATATGCACAGTTGCCAGTCAGAAAATAAAAGTGAGGTTAATAATAAAATCATGCAAATGCTTGAAGCTGTCGAAGTTGAGGGTTGATTATTGGATGTTTTATAATACAGGTTTATAGGAGGTAAAGGTTACCTACCATAAAGGCTAGGGTATATTAAGCAAAAGCTCAGTCAGTGGATTCTTACCTCTAAAAATGTCTGATTTTGCTTTGGTATATTAAAAGTGTATCTAAAACCGAAAGGGAGTATGAGCTAGTACTGAATGGGAAAAACAATGGATTTAAATCTTTTCTCAGACAACAACTAAACTAGTGGCCATCTCTTACCACTAAAATCAAATATAAATCATCTTTCCTAGTCCCCTCCTTCCTTTTCAGTCTTCACATACGTTACTCCTTCCTCCCACTCCCCATGTACTTTGGAATCCAGGGATACTGGCCTTGATGCTCCTTGCACAAGATACTGCATCTTCCAACTGGGCCTTTTCACAGGCCTTTGCCTGGAGTTCTCTCCTTCCTCATCTCTTATCTCCTGGATTTCCTGAATTCCTTCACATCTCAGTTAAAATCCTACTTTGTACAAGAAGCCATTTCCAATCCCCCTTAAAGCTAGTGCATTCCTTCTGTTGATCATCTCCAATTTCTCCTGTTCTTTTTATATCTTGTTTGTACACAGTTCTTATCTCCAGGATCAAATAGACACTCCTCCATTTAGTACTCCAAGTCTTTCAAAACCTGGCCCTTTTCAACCTTTCCGGTCTTCTTATATCTTACTCTCTTTTGTGAAATCTATGACCTATTTCCATTAGGCAACAAGTTGTTCTTCACACAAGACACTCCAACTTATGGTTCTTTGCCTTTGAACTGGCTGTTCCCCATGATAAGAATATTCTCCTACCTCATCTTCACTTCCTGGCTTCCTTCAGCAATCAACTTGAATCCCAACTTCTACAAGAGGTCTTTCCTGATCCTTTTTTGACCCCATCCCCTTTTACCTTTTCTCTGAGAAAACCTTCCATTGCTCTGCATGTATTTTGCTTGTACTTCCTTAATCTTAGTGCCTTTTATTTCCAGTTTATCCTGTCTACATCTTGTTCATACACCAGATGTTTACATATTATCAATCATATTAGACTGTGTGCTCCTTGAGGACAGGTATTGTGTTTTTGTCTGTCTTTATATTCCTATGGCTTAGCACGTTAAGCACTTAATTAATGTTTCTTGTCTTCGTGATTGATTGGAAAATATTCTTATCTCCCTACAATGAGGCTCACCTCTCTCTTTAACTCCTCATAACAAAGAAAAATAAAGTTTAACTGAAAAACAAATACAAAACAAATTTTGGAACGAAATGAAGTATGTTATGTTAATGTTAATGACTTCTTTCCACTTAAAATGTTTTTCCTTTTCTACAAATTTATATACAGTGATGTTCTTTCCCTTTGTATGAAAACAAAGCTATTTTCTTCTAGGCTATGATAGGGCAGCAGAATTTTTGCAGTGACAGTCTTGCTTGTGGCGCTGGGAAAGCCCTAAGCAAAATTGTTAAATTCTCAAGTCCGTCCTTTCCTGCTCTTTCCCTCCTTGGGGGGCATCCTGGCTTTTCCAGTGGGTATCACAATTCCCTTATGCTTTAGTGCTTAGCAAAATGCCTGGTACATAGTAGGCACTATGTAAATGCTTATTTCCTCTCTTTCTCCTCCCTCTACTTAATATTCATACTAATATGATAGTGATTGATAAGATATAAATTATCTCTTGGGGGATGGGAACAATATTTACAATTTCACAGTTTCAAAGCCTTAAGATAAGGCACTGAAACTTTGCAGTTAAAATACTAGATACTGGCTGGTAGATGACTAAGGATTATTTTGGTCACCCTTGTCCCTAGAATCATGCTATAGAGATGCTCACTTAGTCTGCTCCTAAAGCTGGGTCTCCCTGAGGTATGTATGGAGGAGTAAATAGCATAGTCCAAATAGCCTTGGGAAATATCACCTTATCTTAACCCACTTGCTTTAGTGCTCTATGAATGTGGCCATTGGGTCAATTTTGGGGAAGAATGCTCTGTTAAATGCTAAGCATTCTTTGGTTACAAGGTGAGGCCAGCTAGGAGAAGCCAGGGCTAGGGGCATAGTTGATCTTGACCTTTGAGGCATAGGACATTCTCTGAGGTCAGCTGCTCTAATGAAGAAGGATGTGGATATTGCAGTTGATAATGACAGCATTTATACTGTACTTTAAAGTTTGCTAAACCCTTTACATGCGTTATCTCATTTGATCCTCATAACAAGTCTGAGAGGTAGGTTCTTTTTTTATTCCCATTTTACATGGGGGAGGAAACTGAAACATACAAAGATTAAGTGGCTTGCCACAGGTCACACAACTACTAGGTTTCTGAGGCTAGATTTGAACTCAGGAATTCCTGACTCTAGTCCTTTATTCATTATCCACTATCCCCAGAGGAAACTGAGGCAGGCAGAGGTCAAAAATTATTTGCTCAGGGTCATAAAGCTAATAGATGTCTGTTGTCTTCATGATTGATTGGAAAATATTCTTTTCTTTTCTTTTCTTTTTTTGGAGCAGGGAAGGCAGGGCAATTGGGGTTAAGTGACTTGCCCAAGATCACACAGCTAGCACATGTGGATTGGAAAATATTCTCATCTCCCTACAATGAGGCTCACCTCTCTCTCTAACTCCTCATAGCAAAGAAAAATAAGGTTTAATTGAAAAACAAACACAAAACAAATTTTGGAACAAAGTATGTTGACAACTACTTTCCATTTAAAATGTTTTTCCTTTTCTAGAAATTTATATTCAGTGATATTCTTTCCCTTTATATGAAAACAAATTTGTTTTCTCCTAGGCTAGGATAGAGTAACAGAATTATTGCAGTGATACTCTTGCTTTTGGGCTGTGACAGCCCCAGGCAAAATTGTTAAATTTGCAAGTTTGTCCTTCCCTCTCTTTGAATTGGGTTTGAATTCGTATCTTCCTCACTCCAGATCCAATGCTCTATCTACTACCTACTATCTACTATCTACTATCCCTTCATCTCTGAAGGCATCAATTCAGTTCAAGATATCTTATTAAGCATATCATATGCTTAAGAGACCTGGGAGCTACAAAGTTTTTTATAACACATAGTCCTTGCTTTCATGGAACTAAGAGTGCCATAAAAGAGTAAAAAAAGTGCATATCGCTATAGATTGTACAGCAAAACATGTGAGGTCTGAGTACAGGTCAATACAGATCTAGGATCAGGGAAGACTTCTAGAAGGAGGTGGTATTTGAGTTGCATTTTGAATAATGGGTAGGAATTCAACAAATCAAGGAGAGAATGGTTGTTCTAGATAGACAGAACAGATTGAACAGAAGGAGGAAGTATAGGGTTTGTCTGGGTGAACCAAGAGTCATGTGGCTCAGCTATAGAACAGAGAATCACTTGGAGGGGAGGAATATGAAATAATGCTGAAAATAAAGAATGATATCTGTTGGGAGGAGGGGTCTTGGGTATCAGGCAAAGAGTTTAATTTTTTTAAGAAAGAATCTTAAGACACATTAGAAAGCAAGTAGATAGGCCATAATCAATATCCATAGAATCAGGAAGAACACAGGCTGGTTCCAGTCAGAAGAGATTGAGGTCAGGGTCTTGGCTGAACTCAGCAAGTTCACACCAGTAGTCCAACAGCGTTGGAGTAAGTCACACTGTCTTTTTTGTTTTCATGTTTTGCTGAACATGGATAGGTAGGGGTTGGCAGGTGTTTGATGGCAGCCAATAGGGTATTTTCCTTTCTTCTTAGGAGGATGGAATAGTGTGAAGCAGTACTATCAAACTCAAGTAGAAAGAGTTCCCTGCTCCTCACATATTGGCTTAGAAAACCACAAATTAACATTATCTACATTGTATTGAATTTTTTATTGATTTTGTGAAACATTTTTCAATTATATTTTAGTATAGTTCAAGCAGCATTCAGAAGTTTTGGAGGAGGCATGCTGCTCCAACAGTGAGTTTGATATCTCTGTTGTTAAAGGTGGAGGGCAAGGATTATATAGCCTTGGGCTCATAATACTTGTTGCTCTATAACCAAAAAGTCCCTTAGAATACAAGAAACATGATGCTCTCTCACCTTATTTTGCTTTCTTTAACTAGGCTAACTCATCACATATAAGGATGTTAAAACCCTCTTGAAGTTGGTCCATCAGGTTGATCAGAGTTTTTAAGTCTTTCAAACTTGGTCATTTTTGCAATGTTACTATTATATAGGACAACTTATTCTTCTAGTTCCCTTTACTTCACTCTACTTCAGTTCATATGATTCTTCCCTTTCTCTGAAACCATCCCTTCCATTATTTCCAATGACACAACACTATTCCTATATATTACATGTACTGTAATTTGTTTAGCCATTCCTAGTTCCATTTTAGTATGTCTTCTAAAGTCACCCATTCTGTCTACCTCAGGGTCTACAAGTTATCATGTCTTCTCTTAAGGTATGGTAATTTTTTTATCTCTTTTTGTTTTGGAGAAATTCAAGGCCATTCCTCCTACAATTTTTGGTTAACTAAAAGACTATTTTAATATTAACCTCACCTGAACAAAAGCTGTTCCATGGGATGTAAAAATTTACTTAAGATCCTTAAGAATTCCTTAAATGAGAAGTCAAGGGAAGAATCTCAACTGTCCTTGACTCCTTGGTGACATGTAAATTTTCCTCCTCAATCAGACTATTTGTCCTCTAAGTGTAATTTAATCTGTGCCCTGACTTAGTTTACCTATAGTGTTTGTTTGATGAGGTTTGTCTCATTAGGGGATATATAAGATTATGCTTCTGTATAACTAAATTTGTTCAGCTTTTATGACATTGAAAGGAATATGGGATTATGGATCTAACTTCTCTTTAACTTGTATGGCCTCAGAGGAACACATTGTATTAGGAGGGCAGAGTTTATAATCTCAAAGAGGATCATAAACATGTCTGAAAGGTTCGGAACCGCCGGATATAAGAAACTCTCAAAGTAGAAGGCAGAAGAATCAAAACATATATTTAGGCTCCACAGTAACCAACCCATGAACCAGCAACCCCATTTTGATATATTGATCAAAAGCTTCCAGGCCCAATAAGTACGCCTTGAAAGAGTAACCAGGAGGCTACAGAGAAGCATGATTGCGTAAAGCAAAATCATGCTTCCCCCTCTATGGTAATAAGATTACCCACTGGCCTGAAGTCTTTGTTCAGCTTCTTCCCATAGGTCAGCTCTGCTACTGGCAGCTCCTGCTTCAGCTGTGGCTGTGGCCGTGGCTGTGGCTGTGGCTGTGGCTGTGGCTGTGGCTGTGGCTGTGGCTGTGGCTGTAGCTGTAGCTGTAGCAGCCTCTGGCTCCAACGGGAGCTGCTTTTAACCATCCAGCTTCTGCGGGGGTGTAAGGTACGCTGAGGAAAGCACAGGTTCTTTCAATCTGCTTAAGCAAGGTGAAGGGGTTGACTGGGAAAGCACAGGTTCTTTCCATCAGCTTAAGCAAGGGAAGCAAGGTGAAGGGGCCGACAAGCTTACTCCAGTCCAACATACAAACAGCATTCAGTTCAGGGGAAAAAGCCAAACTAGTCAAGGCCACTTGTTGACTAAGTGCTAAGGAGCCCATTTTTGGTTGCCAACACACACATGAGATTGCAATATATGAAAAAAATTATTTTTCTGTCACTCCAATGCAATTTTGCCTATAAGAAGTCTTGTCAGAATTCTTATGATGGTTCAGGTTTTTTCTGAGGCCTGAACCTATGCTTGAGTATAAAAATAATAAAGCCTAGGTTTTACCTCCATATTTTCTGCGTTGTGGTAAATATGTATTTGGCAGCAGTTAGTCAACATGTGAACTCAA
Source organism: Trichosurus vulpecula (assembly GCF_011100635.1). Lineage (NCBI taxonomy): Eukaryota > Metazoa > Chordata > Mammalia > Diprotodontia > Phalangeridae > Trichosurus > Trichosurus vulpecula. The sequence continues at coordinate 206,581,829 of NC_050574.1, read as the reverse complement.
AGGGAAGATATTTATCTCATAACACATAGATTTTCATACATCTGAAGGGCTGTTGTATGGAACAACCACATTTTTGGGGTATGGAACAACATTGTTTTGCTTGCCTCTTGAAGGCAGATCTGCCGGTGATGAGTGGAAATGGAACATGGTTATTTTTAGGCTTATAATAAGGAAAAACTTGCTAACAGTTGAAGAATTAAATAGAATGGTCTGCTTTAGGAGTTGATGGATCCTCCCTCACCAGAGGTCTTCAAGCAAAGGACTCTGTCACTTAGTAGCCATGTGAACTTGGGGAAGTCATAATACTCAGTGTGAGCTTTAATTATCTCCTCTGTAAAATGAGTATATAGAATAAACTGGAATATGTGGTCTCTAAGTTCCCTTCCCCTCTTTATATGCCATCCTATAAGTGGACTGGATAACCACTTGTTGGCTGGAAGGGGTTCTTGCCAAGGTATGGATTGGATTATCTGGGCTTTGAATTCCCTTCCAACTCTGAGATTCTGTTATTTTCCAAGCAGTTAAGACCTGATGGCAGAATAGAATTTACTTATTACAAAAAGCTGGTAAACCCACTAAGTGGTATTTATTCCAAGCTTTTATAGGCTAGACATAAGCTAGAAGCTGTGTGACAAAGAAGAGAAATGAGGAGTAGAGACATCAGGGAGCAGATCTAGAAGTTAGCAGAAGGATTCTGCCATTCAGTGAGAAGAATGTGTATAAAGGAATTTAAAGGAAGGCTTGGAAGAACAGGCTGTTTTATTATAGAAGTAGTGGAAGGAAATGAGTAAGCACAGGAGCTTAACAAAGTAAAAAGGGAAGTGTGAGGAATGACAGTATTGGAAAGAGGTTCAGGAAGTTACAGAATGGAATAGAAGAAAACAAGATGATTCAGAGGATAAGGATGGAACAGGGAAACATCCTATCTCTAACACAGCTCTGTGGATCCTCTTGTGGTCACTTTGCCTCTGGTTCCCCATCAGAGGGAAGGAGTGCCCCCTTTTCCTTTACGGATATTTTGACACCACAGGAGCTAAGTAATGTGGAGAGGAATAAGGAACACCCAGTGGGGTTACCGTATCAAGGGTCATAAGAGAAGAAAGGAGGCTAAAGGAGAGGGCAAAAACAACTACAAGCTAGATATGGTATAATTCAAGAAGGTAGACACTGGGCTATAAACATACACACATAAATACATACATGTATACATACATGTATACATATATATGACATAGACTCTGCTCGCAAGAGGCTTCCAACCTAACATAGGGAAACACACATTTGAAAATAATTATGAGACACAGGAGAATGTGCTTAGTGCAAAGAACAAGGCTTCGAGTTGCTAGAAGTCACATCACAATACTCCACCATGTTACCTAGGATGGTAGTACAAAACTCTTAAAATGTATTAAGAATAGACAAAAACATATATTAAGTATTCACAGATATCTAACTCTACTTCTGGCAGAAAATTATTTTCTGCATAGAGCTGCAATGCAGAGACCCATAAGTCCAGTGAGTTAGAATGGTGTGGTGGACCTATAGACAAGATATCGAGGCTGGAATCCTGACTCTGGTTCTTAAAAACCTGTGTGATCTTTGACAAATCCCTTAATGTCTCTGAGCCTCGTTATGTACATTGTAGGCAATAGTAGCAACAAATGTTGGTCAAATTGGAGACCATTCTAATACTGTGCTAGTCCTGCTGCAGCCTTATAACCCTTCGGTTAAATTACTGTGTGAGGTGTCCAGAGAGCATTTTGGCTGCAAGGCTAAGCTGTAACACATAACAACTCACTTTTTCCATCTGGTTTTATTCAGCTATTATACAGGCACATCAACTCTCCTGATCTATGCAATGGGAATAGAATAATATCTTTATATAAACAGAAAACAGTCCTTATTATAATTCTGTGGCTAAATTTGATTCCTAAAGAAATCCAATGATGTCATTGGCCAATTCCACTCTCAAGTGTCTTTCCTCAGTCACTGCCATGATTCTGGTGCAGGTCCTTATCACCTCATGCCTGCATTATTGCAATAATCTGCTGGTGGGTCTCCTTGCCTCAGGTGACTCTCCACTTAAATCCAGACTTCAGCCACCAAAGTGATTTTCCTAAGGCATGATCACTACCCGATTCAACAAACTCTAGTGGCTCTACCTAGCACCAGATTCAAACACGAAATCCTCTCATGTTCAAAGCCCTTCATAACCTGTCTCCCTCCCATCTTTCCAGTCTTCTTATACCTTATTCTCCAGAACATACTCTTCAATCCAGTGTCACTGGCCTCCTGGGTATCTCTTAGCTTTAGGTATTTTCTCAGACTGTCCTCCATGCCTGGAATGCTCTTTTTCATCTTTGCCTACTGGTTTTCCTGACTTCCTTTTAGTACCAAATAAAGTTCTATCTTCTATAAGAAGCCTTTCCCAACCTTATTTACTTCCTATTTATCTTGTGTGTAGCTTTTTTTTGGCATGTATTTGTTTGCTTGTTGTCTCCCTCATTAGATCAAAAACTTCTTTAGGGCAGAGATTATCTTTTGCCTCATTTTATATTCCCAGAGTTTAGCACAGTACTTGGCATGCAGTAGGCATTTAATAAATATTTATTGACTGACTGCTATGCACCAACCAAGGGACTTCATTTCCTTTCTTAAGTATCTGCATGGATTTTTCATGATTTTGTAGATTAGTGGTATCAGATTCAAATGGAAACAGACTTTAGGTCACTTATTGATTTAGAAAATCTCAAATTAATATTATCTATATTATATTGTATTTTTATTTATCATGTCAAACTTGTCACAATTACATTTGAATTGGGTTTGGACTGTACCTATGTTGTAGATGATCAATCAATAAATCTTTATTGAGCATCTACTAAGTGTAAGGCACTAAGCACAAACTGTGCCACAGTTAGCTTAACTACAGGTTCAGTTAGTCACAGGACTATTTATTTGTCTAACCAAATGACATCCTAGAGTCAGGAAAACCTGAGTTTAAATTAGGCTACAGCCACTTAGCTATGTGACCCTGGGAAAGTCACTTAACCCTGTTCGCCTCATTTTCCTCATCTGTAAAATGAAACGAAGAAGGAAATGGCAAATTACTCCAGTATCTTTGACAAGAAAACGCCAAATGGGGTCATGAACAGTCGAACACAACTGAAATGAATGAGCGACAAAAACAGCAACAACCAAATAAATAAAAAGAAATTCCCATTTAATCTCTTTGGCAGGACAGATCTACTAGAGAATAATCTAACTCTGTCTGCAGATAGCCTTCATAAAAAACTGTAGCAGCCTTTTTGTCTAACAAAGAATCGCAATATTTTGAGATCTTTGGAAGATAACTACATATTGTAAATCTATGGTATCATTATTACTTTTTAATATCCTTTCTTTCTTTTCCCTTCACTAAACTTCATTGCAAGTAATGCTTTACCCTGAATTTGTTTCTGCTCTGTATTTTAGGAAAATATACTACAAAATGTCTACCCATCTCTCAAAGAAAAATTTATTTCTGAAAATCCCTTTGTGCGCTATATATGATAGCCAGCATTCTTGAAGCATTGTGGAAACCATAATTCTTCCGTGTACCTTGATAATTCTTGCCTTGAGTTTCTGTAGGATTTAAACAAATCAAGCATCTGGCACCTCAAAGACCTCATTGGCCTTGTTCTGCTTGTAAAGTTGCGCAAAGAAGCACACCAGGTTTGGTTTTGCAGAGCTGTTCTACTATGTGAACTCAGGTCTGAGTTTGACGCTTTTTCCCCCTCCAGTCCACTTTACCCCACATAATTTCATCTAGCCATGCTAGTGTAGGGTTGCCAAATTTCCTTTTCATATGGAAAGAACTATTTTTTTCCTCCACAGTCCTGAGACCACTGGAGGGGGAGAAGCAGAGGAAAGGAGGGCATTGATTGTAGAAACTTTGGAGGGAGGGGCTGAGCCAAGGAATATCTGGGAAAGCCTCACTGGAAGTTTATGCAGGCTACAGGGAGGGAAGTGTGTGGGCAGTTGCCATTCTTTTCTTTATATGGTCTTCCCATTTCTCCTTCAAAGGTTGTGCCCTATGACAACACCCAAGTGAGATGGACCATCCTCTGCTCCTTTGCTGTGGGGTATGGAAAGACAAATCAATTGCTCTCTCTTCTCCAGTTTAGTCTCCCAGAAGCTCATGCTTTTTGATATATTGCCTTATCTTGATCTCAGAGTTACTTAATGTGAGTTTCTTTTCAGCTCCCCCACTAGATGGTAAAATCCTCATGGGCAGGAACTGGGGCCCTCTTCTACTTTTCTTGCTTTTAAAAAACTGCAGTGATGTTTAGCACAGTTGAATTTCCAGGAGATAACATAAGTATTGGTTGAAAGGTAAAACACCAGTATCCATAGTGGCACACAGAGCCTTTGGTCCCACTGTCTGAAAGTCTTTGTTAACAGTCAGCCATCTTTCTGAAAATGGGGGATACTGGTATTCAAGGAAACTCCCCTTTAAGTTGAGGACAAGACTTATTTTTAAGCTGGGACAGAATAATTACAAATGAATGGATGCAATTGAATTGTTGGAAGCATATTTATTATTTGAAATAGTTATAAAAATTTCCCTGAAATTAAAAATCATACCTTGAACAGGTCGATTAGTCAGATTTAATTTTTCTTCCACTCACTGATATTGGTGTAAATATTTTCATCAGCTATGCATAACCAAAAAGTACATTAATCTGTCAAGATATAAATGATTTTCTTTTGGCCACCATGGCTTGAGGGATTTATTTCAAGTCTGTTATGCTACTGTTTGCCCCCAGGATGTGTAATCTATATTTTAGGGGAATGTGGCTTACTGTAAGACACCTGTATTATTTATGTGTGATTAATATTTGTGTTATGGTGAATGAGGTCTTTTGGTCTTACTTTTCTCTCATAGTGACTTAATCATTTCTCACAAGAGTGTAGTCATTGTAATAAAACATTCCACATGCTAGTTTGTTTTTCAGCAATGACAAATGCAATTGTTGTAAAATGTGAATTTTCTGTTATTAAATATGGCCTCATGAATGTAATTTGCTGGGCTACATGTGCAAGATGCCGTATGCTGGCCCAGCTGACTCTGAAACCAAACCAATTGATCCTTGTACGTACGGATTTTTGTAGAAACAGCCATGAACAATGCCTTTTAATCACAACCCTTAGATCAACAGATATAATTTTGTGTTTCTGGGCATAATAGTATACACTACAAAATTGGTTGGTTGTGCAGATGCTTATTAAAGAAGTCCCATTGCAATTTGAAAATTTACCACAAATTATGAAGCTCTTTGATCATCTTTGACAGATAATATCATTTACTAAATTAGGATATATTTCAGAGTTCTTTTTTTCCAGGTCATGCAACATGAAATTTTTCACAACTTTCTTCTAGAAAAAAGCACTTATGTCAAGAGACTGAGGAATTGAAAGAGTTCCAAAATCTACAAGAATGAAATTCAATTAGACATTAATGTTACATGCCAGAACCCCATTACTTCACAATGATGACAGCAAAATGTATCACTTTTAGCAGTTATTTCAGAGTTGGGGTCATATAGATTATTGAATACAAAAGGAATTCATTTTAAAATATATACAATAGGTCTTTTAAGAGTTTCTTTTGTGAGCTATGTCAAAAGGTGAGGAGAGGAATGCAATCACAAAAACAATTCATAATTATAGTTTTAAAGAATGGCTCATTATGAACACCTGTAAGGAATTTTTTCTTTTTGTTGTTGTTGTTTAACACTAACTTCAGATTTTTAATGATGGAAATAACTTTAGAACTCAGATAACCAGATACCCGCCCTGTTGTATATAGGCTGCTATATCATTGGCATTATGGTCTGATTTTCATGTTACAATATGACAAATGGTGGGTGTTGAAGAAAGCAGATCCCGTAGGTAGAGTGTGGTGAAGGCATTTAGGTTGTGTACTTGCTCAGTATGTCCAAAGAGTCCTTCCCATCCTCCCCTGACCAAGTGAAATATGGGCATTTTCATATATTAGCTGCATCTCATATACATATTAAAATTTATAAAATGCTCAAACTTATTGAGCTTCCAGCGGAAGTCATTGAGAGTGCTAAAGAATGATGCTCGTAATTACACTCAATTCAACCGGGATACGGTGGACAAGAGCTTTAAAAACTTCAGAAACATCAATTAAAGCCCAAGTTGTGTGCAATAAGCATCAAAAATTGATAAAAACTCAAATTTAGGTTTTTAGATTTAGTGTTTAAATCAATCAACTGCAAACAAGATTTAATTAAAGAATATTATTTCAAAGTGTAATTACCTACTGGGATTAGAATGAACCTCTATTGCCCATAATGTTCTCCTACTGTGATCCCACACTGAAAAATGTTGAGTTTTAGATTAATATGCATCTTGTAAGTACAAGTCCTAATCTCAATCTTAAAGGACATTTAAAACACACTTGGAACCTTCTATGCAATCAAGCACAGTGTGACTACTAGGTCCACCATGCTAAATTTGTGATTACATTTTTTATGTGCATGATTTAAATCGCTTTAGCAGCAGTCCAGGGAGCATTTTACCCTGCATATTAATTACACAAAGGCTTTGTCATGTGAGGGTCTCAGTGGTCATGGTCTGTAATCCAGCTCATTTGAACTGTGAGTACAGTTTTTGAGCATGCTGTGCACATCAAGCCCAGCTTTAAAGCTAGAATAGGCTGAGATGGTTAACAGGTATGGTTCCTGCTTAAGGAATGAATGCCATTTATTTAGTGACATCTGCAAACTAATTGCTTAAAACTCTGAAAGTGACTATGTATGCTCACAAGGCTATTATTAATAGGGAGGAAATATACTACATGGCAGGGCATTCCAGCACCGATTGCTATCATCTCAAACTAGCATTATCTAAATAATAATAATAATGTTTAGAATATAAAACCGAACATTATAGGAGACTTGTAAGGAATAATAGTAGATCTTACAGGTTTTTATAATCTAAAGCCGATAGTAATGAATTACATCCTTATAGTTTTGTATCTTTTTTTACATGGAAAGTCACCTTAAAATACCAATAAAATCATACATGTAAAAGTGATTAAAATGTCATGTCTGAAGTTATGGAATTTCTCATTGTCCTGAACTTGCTAACGGATTAGTTTATTCTAACTGTTCTATCCCCAATGATGAGATTACATAATCCAGTAAATGGTAGAATGTGATAGAAAAAAAAATAGAATGGAATAGTATATGTAAAACGCTTTGCAACCTGTGAAGTTTTATATAAATTCAAGCTTTCTCAGGCCCTGTCCTGGGGAGTTTTGTTACAAAAGTATAGGAAGGATCTTGTTATATAACAAGGTAGCATGGTCCCAGAGGATTTTGTTACACGGAGGGAGGCTCCAGGGTGTTTGTTACTTCTCATAATCAAGCTAATAGTCTTTTGATTTACTCATTAAGTACCAACATCACGACGACTTGGTGGAAGAGGAAGGGCTAGACAGTATCATGTCATTAAAACCAAACAAAATATCCAAAATCATACCATTAGAAACCAATCATTTGATGTGAAATGCAGAGCAGCTTTATTTAAAAAAGTGGCATGGGCTAAAACAGAACTGTTGAAACTACTTGAGCTCATGATAAAATCAAAGTGGGTATAAAAAACAAGTCAATTTCCTTTCTTCCTTTTCTCCTTTTTTTCTTTGTACATTTGAAAAGAGTATGGGGCATCTGTTTATGACCTTAAGAAGAGGAATTAAAATAATCCTAAGAGCTTGACAGTTATTGTTACTGGGTTTTTTTCTCCTTTTAGTGCTGCTGTTGCTGCTGCTGCTCCCTCCCTCCCTCCCTCCCCCCTCCTTCCCTCCCTCCTTTCCTCCTTCCCCCCTCCTTCCCTTCCTCCCTCCCTCTGTATGTGTGTGTGTGTGTATTCTTAGAGTCAAAATTTCTAGACCCTAGTTCATTGACTTAACTTTGTCCAGGGAATCCCAGAAAAGTTCCACTAGCACTTCTTGTTATGAGATGTTCCCTTTTTTATAAAAATCATTTGCCAGGCCTGATCCACAGAGTACTAGATGTCATCACAAATAAAGCATTCCATATATTCTCTGAAATAAAAATGATATGGAGCTATACAAAATCCTTCTTTCCCTCTAAGGGGAAGGAAAAGGGAAAATGTATTGTTACCATTTAACAGTATACACAGCCTACAGATTTATTTTATTTTTGTGTAAACTAAAACCAGTGATTTGGATAATATAAAGCTACCTTACATACCAGGGTATTAGAAATAAAAGGTAAAAACATTTCCTTTTTATGATTTTAACTGCAGCAGTAATTGTGTTGCTGTTTGAAATGTGATTATGATATGCAAAGGGGATGAAAAGTTACAGGCATTTCTGTGGCACTGGTCCAAATTTGTCCTATAGACTGTTATTTGAGTTCTGTATTTAGAGGGCTTTTTTAGGGTGGTATTTGAGGAGTCAAATGCTGTAATGTTGTAGATTTATGTATCATTGTATTATAAGAAAAGATTCAAGAGAAAGTTGGCTATGCCATTTAGCAGGTCTGACAGCCTTTGTAGGAGTGTGAATACTGAAGAGGCCATGTAAAAATGCAGTGTCGATGTTTGAAAATTTGTGTTATCTTGCAGTTGGTTTGGTTTAGAAAAGATTCCCCCCCCCAAAGGACAGCACCATGTCCATCAATTCTAAATATGCTCAAATCCATTGCGGATCCTGCGAAGTGAAATGGAATATTAAGACAATTATACAGATTATTCTATCCAAATAATGCTTCAATTACTTCGGCATTCCAAGGCAAAATTGTTTTTACAAACATAATATATGGATATGTATCTCAATTATTCGTTGGACTTTGTGGTACTACATGAGAGGTCCAATATCTGAATATTTGAAAGGATCCTGATCAGTGACTACATTTTTTTTATCCCCCTGCCCTTTTTTCCCTGAACATTTGGCATTATGCAGCCCCAGCCTTTGTATGTATTCAAAACCTTGAGAACTTTTGTCAAACACAGGCAATTTATTCATAAAAACACATTTTAAAATATGGTTACAGAAGTCCATTTAGAATACAAATTCCTGATTCTATTCTTTTTAAAAAATAAAAATACATTTTATCTGAGCAAATCTACCCAAATACTTTAGAATAATTTCTATCTTAATATTTACCCAGTTCTACAAATGACGAAAATGAAAGTGCTTGACCATATGAATTCATAGGGAAAGATTTTTGGAGAAAACTTACTTCTTTCACAAACAGCCTTTTTGTCCTTAGAATTGGTTAAAAATTCTAGCATTTGAAGTTAAAATGCCATTGCAGAGTTGATGACTTTTCTTTAATGTACTTCCTACTGCTCTCTAATAGAGTTGAACATTAATAAAATCTATAGATTAGAGCCAAGCCATGTAGCTATTTTTCTAATAAAAAGCACCCCCAAATCTCTGGCATTTTGTATCAAATTTTAATGTTTCCAATTTTGAAATCTCAGCATAAAACTGTTGATATGGGTCTCCTTTGATAAATTATAAAGGTAAACTTTAATGAACAGTGAATGGGATCACCTTTGCTACTTGGGGTAATAGAATAAAAAAAGCAAACAAACACATTTTTCTTACTGTCACATGCCTCTCCTTAATAATAACTTTTGTCTCTTCTGCAGAAATGAATGCTGTACAAAGTCTCATTAAATTAGCTGACTGATGGAATAAATACACAGCCCATAGCCCTGCAGTCCATAGTAAACTAAGCAAGGGTCTTGATATCTCAGAGTTCTGCTTATTTACACATGCCTTGGACTCTTCTCACAGATATGTAAATTATTCTGGTTAAAACTAAATGCTAAAGTCTACACCATTAGTCTTCCACTTCATGATCTCCACATGGGGCTGTTAGAGGGATAATGTACCATACAATACACGGTTTACTTTTAATTAATAGAAAAAAATGTGAAATGAATATTAAATGTAGCTTAATGTGAAAGAAAGCTCAGAGCAGTATGGTTGTTATTATCATTATTTTTTTTTTAATATTCAGCCCTGCTTCATCATCAGAAACTAAGTAATGCAGCAATAGACTGGAAGCCTTGCTGGGATATTAGGATGAGAAGAGAGCAGGTAAGAGAGAGGTTATGCCATAGCCTATGAGAAGAGACAGTTTTGACACAAAGGGGGAATGTTTTCCAGAGGTTCCGCTTTAGAATTCTAACAGAGATTATCCACACATGTCCCTGGACGGGTCCTTGCTGAAACTGTCCTCTGCTCTATATCACATGAAACATGATATTTGATATTAAATCCTGGTGTTAAAAAAATACAACAACACATCAAATAGAAGCATTTAATTAAAACACAAGATCTGTTTGTCTGGGTTATAATTCAATGTGTCAAAATTAATGCCTCTGTTTTTAATAAATAGAATTACCAATTCGCAAACAGTTTATCACACTGTTCTCAACTGCGGAATGGAATTTTAATTATATAACATTATTTATGGCAATGAAATGATCGTGTTTCATAATATTTGCCAACAGCACAAGTTAGGATTTAAAAAGGAAAGCTCTATTAAATAATCACTTCCTCTAGTGGATTCCCCTTTGTCTCATTTGGCTCACCTAGGATATGGTAAGAACCTTGGGATAAGACAAAAAAGATGAACAATTCTGGCTAGGCTTTAGGAGATAACAAAGTCCTCACTGAAGGCACTTATTTGTAAGATTAAAGGGTTTGAACTAAAGCCTGAAATTAGTAACTTTTCATCTCCTCTTTACCCAGACAGCCAGTGTTTTGTAATAAAATAAAGACCTTGCACTTTCAAACCTCCATGGCAGGCAGACTGTGAAACTGAATGCTACTCAATTTTAAATTATTCATACATTCTTAATTGTGATGTTATCCTTATAAATGATAGTAATGGTACCGTTTAAAACCTAAAAACCAGCAGGCACCTGCCAGTGAAGCCGTTTCATTGAAAGCACAGCCACTGAATCTTTAATATGAGGGGCTATTTGCGAAGCCTCAGCAAGTAGAAAGACAGTAAGACATTTGATTTTACAGTTAGAAATTAGGGAGCTTGATGTGATTAGCAAAAGGGATAGGAAATGCCAGTGCTTAATTCACCCAGCTTTCTCAGACTGTTTGGAAAATCATCCTGTGATTGGAGATCATTCAGAGAATTCTACCAACTTTCTTTAAAAGTTGCATAGGCTAGAAATAATAATTTTGATGCCTCTTTGGTGAAGGAGTCAAAGGAAAGATGAGACAAACTAATATTGGAATTTGGAGAAAAGATTTCTTATTCCATTTATTTTTTTTTCTTTTTTAAATCAAGAGAATGGGTTGCTTTTCTAAGAGAAGATTATCATCATTAATATTATTCTCATCATCATTATTATTAGAAGGCATTGCAACAATTTAATCTGGCCTCACACACTTACTAGCTGTGTGACCCTGGGCAAGTCACTTAACCTGTCTGTTTGCCTTAATCCACTCCAGAAGGAAATGGTATACCACTCCAGTATCTTACAGTGGGATACAACAAAAAAAAAAAAATTGAAACAATAAAATTGCAACAATTCAGAGAAATTCACTTTAGGTTTTAGAGGAACTGAAAGATTTAAAAGACTTTTGTGACTTTATCCATCATCTAACTTTCCTCAACATTTAAAAAATTGATGTTACTTTGAATTCATTTTCAGTATCATTTTAGTGATATCAACACTTGTCATGGTGTTGGGAAGAGGAAATGTGTGCTTTGGAATGAGGCCATCATTTATCTCTTAACACTCTTGATTTAAAAAAAAATTTTTAGAAGTTATGTTGTTTATAATGGCCATTGAATTCATTTCTTTGGCTTTTGGGACAAACATCCACCCACCCCCAATTTATATAATTAGTTATGGTTTCATATTCATAGTGAGTAATAGAAAAAAGAATAAAAAATGTAGCTGTTAGCAAGTTTTATGAAAGTTTCACTTTGTAGACATATTGACTGGCCAAAGGAATTAATAACAAGTAAATTCTTAGGCCTTCAAATATGGGTCACTAACAGGAGCACAGCCAGGGTTTTTAATACTTCTTGTGTTATAAAACACTTTGTGTTTCAGTAAAAAAAAAAAACTAGCAATACTTATGCCAATGACCTATATTCAAAAGCTCATAAATGTGTTATTTATTGCCTTACCCCCTTCTTATATCCATCAATAAAAGGGAGCAATCTGTTTTAACACTACAAAGTTACCCAGACTATAGCTCTTGTTCATTTAAGCTCTGCACAAAGACCCTATCAAAAGATTTTTGTTAAGGCTAATGGTATTCGTGTGGCTCCACAGAAGGAGACTTTTTGTATCCTTCTATTTGGTCTTCAAGAGTTTATGACTAATAGATAGCATAGTCAGCTGAAGAGTCCAAGGTTAAAAGAAATGCAAACTAACATGTACCACTTCTCTCCTCAGTCTTGAAGAGCTTCCTTCTTTCACCTTTAGAAATCCCAGAGGTCAGAGTTTATGGACAAGTTATCTTATTCAGTATGGTGCTCCTTAAGGGATAGCATCCAAATAGATGCTGGAAAGGGTAGTTTTTCAGCTGAAAAGATGGAATTACTAGCACTGGTGCGAGGCAGAATTCTGTCAGTGTTGTTTGCTTCTGCAATTATTATTCCTCCTTAATTGCCGTTACCCTCAGATAAGGATGGTGATGACAGTAATATTAATACTCCTTGGGCCCAATGTCAGACAACATGTCTGTGATCTAAACTCAAGTCTGTGGTCCTGATTCAGAAAGGATAATCACCATATTTTTCCTCAAGGTGGGTGATGAATTATTGGGGCCGCACAACCCATGGAATACCTCTGCTGAGATATGGATAGGTTGTGGAAGGAGTATTTAAGCAGATGAAACCACAAATCTTTGAAATATTAAATAATGCTATTAATGGTTATAATAGTATACTATATGGAGCCAAGATGTTGTCTTTAACTCTACTGAAGATAAAGGAAACAAATTCAATGTAGGTAGAGTTGAAAAATTGCATTTTCTTTGGTCACTAAATTTTAAGTTACTTTAGAAAGATAATGGCATTTGAAGATCCGAAGTGAAATTCTAGATTGTAGATCTTTAGTTGGAAGGAAACTTAGAGGTCATCTAGTCCAATGTCTTCATTTTATGGGTAAAGAAATTGAGGCCCAGAGAAGTTAAACAATTTGTCCAATAATAGTCAGGTAATAAGTGGTCAGAATTCAAACTGAGGTTCTGTGACTCTAAATTCAGTGTTCTTTTCACTACACCAAAACACCCTCTAAACCCTAGTGAAGTAGCCAAATGGAGGAGAGAATGGAAAATGAAACTCACCCCTGAAAAGAGAATCATTCTTTACTCCCACAAAACAGAAAATCTATACTTGGAGGCATCTTGCCTTGAGGCATCCTGAAAGCACCTTCTTCAATCAAGAAGCATTTATTAAGTCCTTACTATATGAAAAGGCATTGCACTAGGTACTTGTGATACAACACAAAGAAATAATCCTTACTTTTAAGAAGCTTACATTCAACTGGGGAGACAACAAGTACATATAAGTATGTACAAAATAAATCTGTTGAAACTAAATGCAAACAAATACAAAGTAGTTAGGGAGAAAGGGAACTAGAAGGTAGAGGACCAGGAAAAGCTTCATGAACAAGGTGGTACTGGAGCTTCCATCCTGAATTAAGAGAGGGATTCTGTGAGATGGAGGTAAAGAGAGAAGAGGGCATTCCTGGAATATGAGATGTATGGGGCAAAGGCATGAACACAGTAGATGGAGTCCATGTGTGAGAAATAGCAAGAGGCCAGTTTGGTTTGATAGCATGGTGACAAGGGAAATGGCACATGATAAGACTGAAAAGATAGAGTCAGATTTGCAAGGAGCCCAAAAAGGCTAAACAGAATGATTTCTATTTTATCCTGTGGATGACAGGGAGCCACTGGAACTTATTGAATAGGACACTTTTTTAAGGTTAGCTAGGTGGCACATTGGATAAAATGCTGGGCCTGGAGTCAGAAAGACATCCTTCTGAGTTCATATTTGGCCTCAAAGACTGCATGACCCTGAACAAATCATTTAACCCTGTATGCCTCAGTTTCCTCATCTGTAAAAAGAGCTAGAGAAGAAAATGGCAAACTATTCCAGTATCTTGTCCAAGAAAACTCTAAACAAGGTCAGAGAGAGTTGGACACAACCGAAAACAATTAAACAACAACAAAAAAGTGATACATTTAACATCTTTGTGGAAGATGGACCTAGAGTAGGGAGAGGCTGTTGAAATGATCTAGGTAAGAAGTCTAAGGAATCTAAGGAAAGGGGTCTTAGGAGTCTATGGAAAAAAAAACAGAATGGCCCTCAATTTTAATACACTAACTTTATTTTTTAAATTTATTCAGAACCTAAACAACCCTCAAGAAAAGGATTTATGAGTTTACATATAGAAAGTAGAACACTAAACGAAGTTTCTATATGAAATCTGGAGTATCTGTGCCATGTTGGAATAGAAACTTTTAAAATAATATAATAAATAATATATAATAAATTCAATTTATTATTTTAAAATCTATCCTACTTGTCTGTACTTCATTCTGTATATATACTTCATTCTGTACCTTTTGGTGTACTTTTTATAATATTTCAAGGGCCCTCCTCTTTTTTCTCCTTTTCTTCTATTTTTGGTGAGGTATCATTTTAGCTAACCTCCCCACTCACTGCCATTAAAAATAGAAGAAAATCACCTTGTAACAAATAAGCATCACCAAACAAAACAAGTCCTTACAATGTCTATGTCCAAAAACATTTGTCTCTTTCAGCATTTTTCTCTGAGGTAGGTAGTATGTTTACCCATAGGTCCTCTGGAGATATCATTAGTTTCAGACTTATTCAGACTTCTGGTAGATATCCATTTTTTTTTACAACGGCGCTGTCATTGTATAAACTGTTCTCCTGGATCTGCTCACTTCACTCTAAATCAGTTCCTACTTCCCTCAATTCTTTAAAATAATCTTTCTCTATTCATTAAGATGCAATAATATTCCATTAAATTCATATACTATAATTTGTTCAGTCATCCCCCAACTGATGGGCACTCATTCCTTTCTTTTCCCTTCCATTCCCTTCCCTTGTTCCCTTCCCTCACCTCCTTCCCCTTCCCTTTCTCTTATTTTCTATTTGTTTTCTTTTCTGTCTTCTTTTTTTCTCTTTTCTTCATCCCCACTTCAGCATTAGGAAGTTTGTTTTGCTTATAACTGTTCCCTTCCTGGCATTTCCTTTCATTTTAACAATATCCCCACCCCCCCTTCCCAACTCATGCCTGCTTCCCTATCGAGTTTGGGTCTGATATATTTCTACACCAAATTCTGTCTGTGTTCAAAATCTCCTTTTTATAGGTTAGGTAAGACTGAGGTTTGTCCGATGCTTGCTTCCCTCACAGCTTCTTCCATGTCTGTACACCTGTCTTCTCACTGACGCTAATTTTTTCTACACTAGCTTATTATTTTACTCTCCCATTGTTTCTCCTCAAAGCCCCCAAAACAGATTTTTTGTCTTCCTTATTAAACTTCCCCAATAACCTTCAAAGACATTATAGTTCTGAAACGACACTTGTTTCTTCTCCCCTTCATCATAATACATCTTCTTCCAATTACTCAAATGGATTTACCTTTCTAGATTTCCCTTGAGGCTTGTTTGCATTTTTTTTTAAAAAAATAACTTTTATTCTCAACTCAGACTAAAAAAAATACAATTTCCATGCACACATAGCATGAAAAGATTTCCATATGAAGCCCATAATCCATATCTCATACCACCTGCCCCAATTTTCAAAAAGCATATAACAAATTTCCCTTATCTAAGTGACAACCCAAGCCATTTTCATATTGTAGTTTTCTTTTTCCCTTTTTAATTTACATGTAAAGATTAGGAAAACTTGTATACATTATTTCTTCCCTGTGATTATCTTCATTAACCCAGCTATTATCACTATTTGTTTCCCTATTAAGTTTATTTCTAAGCCAAAGTGTGTGTGTGTGTGTGCCTGCGTCTGCCTGTCTGTTCAACCCTTTCAGGTAAGTGTAAGGTTCATTTGTCCCCTGTTATCCTTACCCTTTCATCTGTGTTTGTATACATTTCTCATTCTCCTCCCCATTTTAAGAAATGGCATGTTCCACACCTTTCCTCCTCATTTCAATATCACTGTATTCTTTTTTACCCTTCTTTTGATTTTTCCCTCTTCAAACTCTTAGAACAAAATCAATCTACCCCCAAGACCCTCTAAAAATCAACTGCCTCAATTCTCTTTGAAGATTTTATTAAGATTATTAAATTTATTAGAACTATTATGATTTTAAAATGAGATTTGTTTATTCTCCCACCATTAGAATGTTAGCACTACATTATCGTACAGCCTCTTCCAATTTGTTAAATAAGTTTACTTCTTTAGGTTTTGCAGGACTATCACGTTTGAATTAAAAAATTGCTATTTAGCTCTGATTTTTTTTTCATTAGAAACACTTGATAGTCATCTATTCCATTAAAGATCCATTTCCCCCTCCACCCCCTGCCCCCATAGCATTATACTCAACTTTGCAAGGTAAGTTATTTTTGGTTGGAAGTCTATATTTCTTGCATTTGGAATATTGTGTTACATGATCTCCTCTTGTTTGTTGTGGAAATCACCAGATCTTTTGTAATCCTGACTAAAGTCCCTTGGTAAGTGCACTCTTACTTTATGACTGCTTGCTCTATTTTTATTTGACACAGAGGCTCTGAATTTTGGCTGACATTACTGGGATTTTTCTTTTGGAATTCCTTTCAAGAGATGAATAGTAGATTCTTTTTTACATCATCTTTTCCTCCAGTTCTAATAAATTTGGGCAGCTTTGATTACTTTTTTGAAATATACTTTCTAGGTTTTTTAAAAACAAGGTTTTCAAAGTTTCTAAGTTTCTCGTGATTCTTAAATTCTATCTCTACCTATTTTCCAGATCAGGTGATTTGAAACAGACCTTCCATTTTCTAGTCTCTTCATTCTCCTTATGATTTTTTTTTTTACAGAATTTGAAAAAAAAAAGGTCTTTCTTCACTTCTAGGTATTTGTGTAGTCCTCATGGAAAACCATTTTTTTCCTTCCCACTTGATTCTCTGCTTACAGCTTATGAAGTTATTCTCTCCTTGTAGGTTGGATTTTTGGTTTTTTCTGAGTCTATTAAATTCCTTATGGTATTAATATCTTCTTGTCTTTATTTATCTCTCTAGCTTTAGTTCCTGAATTGGATTATGGTTGAGTAAGACTTTGCCTCCTGCTGCATACTTGGTTGGAACTAGGTCACCCGGGTTCTTCTGTTCAGCCCTATATTTTTTAGCCTAGGCCATAGTTGTATCTTTGAGGTTCAGGTCACTGGATCTTCTGAGCCCCGTATGGGTTCTCAGAGCACCAGTACTATGGGCCTCAGAGCACTTGAGTCTAGTCCATACTAGTCTCCATTGATTTTGATTGATTCCAGGAACTCTGCTTTAATTTTCCAACTAACTTGATGCTTTATTTGGGGATGCCTCTACTCTAATTGCTTTTTGATATAGAGATTTTCAGACTATAATGTCTTAAGCTAGTCTCTTGACACACTGGGAGTCTTCTGACTTCCTTTGGCTGTGCTGGGACTGCTTTGGAGATGGCTCTCTTTCCTTTTGATCTGGGCTTCTAGATGACTTTTTTGTGCAGTTTTGGGTTGAAAGTAGTTACTTAGTAGATTCTTTATTAAATTTCTTGATTGTTATTTGAATAAGTTTGGTTTTTAGGCTTTTCTTGCAATAGGTGTGCAGAAAATGATTTTCCTGCTTTTGTCCTAGTAAGTCATCTTCTCTTGAAGAGTTCATACATCTCTTCAACAAACCAAACACTTTGGGTGCATCTGAATTATTTCAGATTATTCAACTCATTCTTCATTTGATAATTTTATATATATGTAGATATACACAGAGAGAGAGACATATAATGTGTGTGTATATGTACATGTATTTGTCATTAAGTTGTTTCAGTCATATCTGACTCTCAGTAACCTCATTTGGGTTTTTTTTTTTGGCAGAGATACTGCAATGGTTTGTCATTTCCTTCTCCAGCTCATTTTACAGATGAGGAACTGAGACAAATAGCGTTAAGCAACTTGCTCAGGGTCATGCAGGTAGTAAGTGTCTGAGGCTAAATTTTAACTCGGGTCCTTCTGACTCCAGGGTTGGTGATCTATCCACTGTGCCACCTAGATGCCATATACATGTACATACATACATACATGCACGTATGTGTATATATGTGAGTATATGTAGATGTGGGTGTATATTCGTATAATATATGCATATACAACATACATATATACATATACACATATATCTGTGTTTGACAAAATGAGAAGGTTCTCTAATTTAGGCTATCTGGATAACAATCCTTCAGAATATTTTATAAGAACTGAGGGTAAAACTCTATCCAATAAGAAAACCATATCGTTGCATTTTCTTGTTTTTGTATCAGCGCATATTCTCCTCAAACAGCTATACCTTTGCATGTAAGACCAAAATAAATTTTCTTTCTTTCTTTTTCTTTCTTTCTTTCTTTCTTTCTTTCTTTCTTTCTTTCTTTCTTTCTTTCTTTCTTTCTTTCTTTCTTTCTTTCTTTCTTTCTTTCTTCCTTCCTTCCTTCTTCCTTCCTTCTTCCTTCCTTCCTTCCTTCCTTCCTTTCTTCCTTTCTTCCTTTCTTCCTTTCTTTTTTCCTTCCTTCCTTCCTTCCTTTGTTTCTTTTTTTCAAAAGCTGATAATAAGATGGCACCTTTAAAAAGGGCACACTTTATAAATATATTGAAAAGGATACAAATGAATGTTTGCTCTCCCAAACAATTGTTTGACTAAAACTGTTATTTTGAATTTCTTCAAACTTCTGACTACTTCACTAGAGAATTGAATTTAAAATATAAAAAGGCTTAGGGATTTCCTTTTTTTCTTTGTGAATATGGGGGCAATTGGGAATAAATCCATAAAAATACTAGTCTTTATATAACCAGAGTATGAAAATAAGTTGAGAGCTTTCTTTCTAGATTCCCATAAAAACCTTGTTTTCCAATTTGAGCCAGCTTTCTAACAAAATCAAAACTAGGGTCAAAGAAAGTGTCTGCTCAAATATCGGAGTAGGGAATGTGGCTTCTCCTTAGTATCTCCCAGAGTGTCTAGCACTGTGTCTCGTATAGAGAAGTAGTCAATATATATATATACATACTATAATTGAAAAGCATCACTTGAATAGTTCCTGCTAAGGAAATGTTTAAATTGTTGTCCACACTAATACCAGTTGAAACCAACAATTTGGTGAACCCTAAATGCAGGGAAGGAATGATATAAATCTCTTAAGTCTTGCAAAAGAAAAAAAGACCAGAAGAATGTGAACTTCAAAGTTTTATTTCACTTTCAACTATGTGATAAGACAGATTTAAATATAAGTGCAAACATTCAAATGGATAAGATGGAAGTATACTTTGGAAACCTAAAATAAATAGTATGCCATGAAATTGACAATATCCATTACAATTTGGGGTGGGGGAAATCTTGCAACTCCCACTCTTAAAGGTAAAAGTCACCGAGGATTTTTTTATCTGCATTTAATTCAAAGCCTGATTCACAGATAATTTTCTGTGTGGGTTATGCCTAAGGGCATTGGCATAAAAATGGAATAGTAGATTAATTTATCCCACTATTCTGTTTCCCCCAATATTTATATCTTTGGTAGGTTTCCAGGTTTTAAAAGGGGATTTTGATTTTATAGCAATAGTATCTGAAACCTTACCACTAGATAGGTATAATAGGTTTATGTCAGAAGATTTTAATTTTTAAAATAAAGAACCAACATAAAATGCTATATTCTAATTTTGAGAATTAAGAGAGACAATATAAATTTTACTTTAAAGAGTGTGCATTTTTAAAACCTCCAGAAGTCCTGATAATCCAGATTACTCTTAAGGTAAATTGGAGGCTCTATTGTTCTGGGTATTATGGGAATTTACCTAGTGAGGAGAAAGTAGTTCTCTGCTTTTGAAGAAACCAACATTAATGAAAACTTCAGTAGTATACTTTCAACCTAAATATATAAATAGTATGGTGTAGACAAATGCACAGATACACTTTGCTGGGGAAGATGAAGTTGTGATTGGGAGGTTCGAGCTCTAGACTTGAGCATGAAGACCTCTACATATTATTTATCTTACTATGCAAATAAATACCCTAGCATGTAGGATAGAGAAATATGGGTTGTTCAATATTTCATAAGGAGTTTAACAATTCTACTAAAATGCATTGACTAATGGATTAATCTTAACCTAAAGCAAGGTCTCTATAGGTCTGTTATAATGCTCTGTTATTGACCCTGTTTTCTTCAACATTTTTTTTCATCAACAACTTAAGCAAAATGTGTAGAATGCATGTACTCTTCCCAGTGTCTCACACTGTTTTAGAGGGGCATTGGCTAACTAGAGCACATCCGGAGGAGCACAACAAGGGTTCACAGAGAAGCTAATAGATCATGTCTCTGGGATGTTGGAGCAGGGATTCCTACCTTTGGGCTGCAGGTTGCTCTCTATGATATCAAATGTTTGTTTTTGCTGCAGGATTCTCTGATGAAGGAATAGCTGCATTGACTAATTTGGTCAATAAGTCAGAAAACAATAAATACCTACTATGTGTTGTTCTAGGGGCTACAGGGCGATCTAGGTGCTATGAGGTGATTTAGGTGTTGTGAGAGATACAAAAGGGCATAAAATGTGCTCTCTACCTTCAAAGGGTTTATAATATGATTGTGGGATCCACATTAAAAAAACTAACAAGAAAAGGCAGTATATTATAAATACCTACTGAATGTTTCAGACAATGGGTATCAGAGGAGTGTATAGAAGGGAGCAATTACTACAGGCAAACATTCAACAGAAAGTGTTTGAGCACAGTGAGAAATCTAGTGGGGAGGAAGAGAGGACATCATTAGAGGGAATATATAGCATGATGGGGTGGGGGACAAACAGCACATTTTAGTTCGTGCTAGATTATTGTTAATATCATCCTAAGTGTCATGGATCATGGGTTACTAATAGAAGAGAAGAGAATCTTCTTTCTAGTATTTTCTTTGCACTTCTCTTCATAAGCAGCATTGTTTTGCCAAGTGAAAAAATATGCGATTTAAAAGATCTTATTGTACATATAACATGTAAATTATTATCAGCATAAGCAGTACTGATGAATTTATTTCCAAATAGCTCACAGCTCTACACAAATATATGTTTGGAATATTTTTTTAAAATATCCTATATGGGTTTTTTCTCCCTTCAAGCAGGAAATGGGCATTTTTTACATAGTTCAGTTGACAAAGAATTGGTAGATTTTCTGTGTAATTTGCTATTATCCTAAAATTCAAAAACAAACCCAAATGCCATCTGTGGCTTTAAGAATGTGATGTGTTTGAAAATGGAAATTTGACCACTTCAAACAGCAAAATCTTCATTTCCATTAGATTTTTATGAACTGTCTGATTGTAGATCAGAGGAAACGTACACTTTTCTGTAGTCAGCTATGAAGTGCTAGGCAAGATGATGAAAACAGAGGCAATTATTTGTACTGGAAATGGCATATTTCATTAAACACTTTATCCATGAAAAGCCATGTTGGTGCACACTGTCTTTTCTAGGATTAATGCCCCCAGAGTTGTACAGAGGCCTTAGGCTTACCTTTGCAACTCTTTCCCTGTGCACAACTGTTTAGGTTTTAGTTATGGTGTATGTTTCAGAAGTATAGCACTTTACAAGGATCATATTTTCAATCCAGTTATATAACCCAGAGTCAGTCTTTGAAGGATATCTTGTGAGAATGCAAAGTTCCAACTCATTCAGTCATTACTAGCATTCTACTATGTGTAAAGCATTATGCTACAGGTTGGTGGAAAATCAAAAGATTATAACTTGGTTCCTGCCCTCAAGGAGCTTACAGTTTTAAAAAAGGGAGGATTCCAAATATTCATAAATATGAATGACTATAGTAGTTGTGATATAGAAGAAAACCATGAGCAGCATAAGGTGCTATATGAACTTTAAGTCAGAAAGAAGCATTCCCAGTGTGGGGAGATTAGGGAAGCATTCTTAGAAATGGAAGCATTGGAGCTAAGTGTTGCAGGGCAGGGTACAATTTCAACCAGTGAAGAATGAGAACAAGGAGCTGGGGGATATTTCAGGAATAGGCAATGATGTGAACAAAGGCAGGGAGATAAGAAAGCATTTGGTATGTGCAGAGATGAGGAATAGCTCAATTTGGCTGAATCACTGTAAACAAAGAGCAGATTAAGATATAAAGCCATGAAGGTAGGGAAGTACCAAGTTATATAGTTTCTTGAATCTTAGGCTAAGTAAAAAGCTTACACTTTATTCAGAAAGTAGGCAATTGGGAGATGCGGAAGAGTTTTTTGGAGAGGACTGGTATGATGAGATCTATGAATGAGAAATATTAATCTAGCAATAGTATGAAGGACGTATTATAGTAAGGAGAGTCTGGTGGTAGGAGAGATCAGTTAGTGTGCTGTTAATAGTAAGAAAGACATGGTGGCAATGTGAATAGAAAGGAGGAAAGATTGGAGAGCTTTGGGAAAGGTAGAATTGACAGAAATGATTAGATATGGTAAATGAGGAGATATAGTAAATGAAAGTACATTTCTAAGTAATATTATGATTTTGAAAATGAATCACTACATAAATGGTGGTACCACTAATAAAGACAGGGATGTCAGAACAAGGAACATTTTTTTTTTGGTGGGGGAAATGACAAATTGTATTTCAGACATGATGACATGAAGACAGAGACATCTAGGTAGAGCTGTCCAATACACAGGTGGAGATCAGCTGTCTTAGCAAAATGAAACTCGTCTGATTCTTCTTCTTTTTTGAAGGGTCAGATCAAAACCATAAAGGGTAGAAAGCAGACAGCTTTGGATGTTTGTTCTTGGAAAGTGACAGCAAATGTGTCTGTGTGGACTAGAGACTGTTTACACCCCTATTTGTGCTGTTTTGTAATCCTTTCGACATACTAAAGGTCTTTCCAAATGAATTTTGTTGGATATTTCCCCTTTGTTTAGAGATTTCAGAAGAGAATATGCTGAATGAAGGCCTACAGGTTTTCTAGTTACAGACTCTCTTGGACTCCCAGCTTGGGTTTCTGGGTTCACTATAGTAGATGTTCATTAGAGCATTGATAGTTTGGCAAGGTATCTTAACTAGGTGTTATTTTGTTTAGATTGTCAGTCTTTGAATTTGATGACCTTTTCATCTTCATTTAAAAATATCAGATTCTCTTACAAAGAGGGTTACACTGTGACTTTTTTTGGTGTACTATGTCATGCTAAAGTGGAGAGAGATCTGGCCATATAATCAGGAAAACCAGGGTTCAAATCCTACCTATAATACAAACTTATTATGTTACTCTGGTAAAGTTATTTAATTTCCCAGTGCCCTGGGCTTCAGCACAGGGGCTGACAAGAATTGGTAGAGGAGTTCCCTCACTAGGGAAATCAGAAGCTTGGGCCAAAAATAGAAAAAAAGTTCTATTGCTTTAGAGAATATATAGGAGCCAAATAAGTTCTTTGGAGGAGTAGGCAGTGAATATCTTTGCCAGGTATCTGAGAGGTAACCAAGGCCAGTTCAAGAACATTCTGTAGAACATACGAAATGTGCTCCTTACCCAGGGAAGTGCTAAAGACTGCTCAAATTAGAGTTGATTGTTAAATATTCAGTGTGAACACTTACACTCCAGGAATTGGCAAATGCTACGAATCATGGCTTGATTAATTGTTTTGTCGACTGTCTAGACTTAAGAAAGTGATAGATAAAATGTTAATAATATGGATCAAACTTTAAAGTGTTTTTACATACTTTTAAAAGAAAGCTGGTGGTTAAACATTTACCAGCATACTCCTGTTGTTATCCCAAAATTTGTACTCTCATTGTCTGCTTTTTATTGTTTAATTTTTCAACTGCGTTATAATCCAAAGAGTACATATATTTATGTATTACTGGTTCACTTTGTTCAATTCTATGTTTTTGTCTGAAACTTACCTTTTTCAGCCAAGCAAACGAGAATGTGCTTTAAAGTCAAATAAATATGACTTTTATATCCACTGAAGTTTTAAGAGTCTTATAATTTTCTGGTTTAAACTTCTTTTAAGAGTGATAGTGGATAATTCACCAGACTTCAGATTTCTAATGTCTACCCTATGTCTAAATGACATGCTGAGGAATTTATTATAGTACCCAGTTATAGAATCGGTAAGGTGAAAGCACATTTTGTGTTAGCACAGACTTTCAAAAATACTTCCAGCACTGAAATGCACATATGTTAACTTTGAACCTCTGCCAAATGACAAGAAATGTAAAGGAACATGAAGACTGGCCCATACACTGGGACATTATCATTAATGCTATTTTGCCTTCTTATATGATACCATGTTTATGGCACATAAGTAAGGTTTTCTGATTGCCAATTATTACTAAAAGATTCCAAACATACCTATGATCATCACCAAACTGAGCCCAGTTCTGCCTCTGGCACTGTCCCCTTGCCTCAGCAGCTACAACGACACATCCCTGTTCTACCCCAGGAGATCTGCCGGTTAGAATGGATTTCATTGTATTCTGGTAACCCTGACTTACTAACTAAATCAATGCTTTGTTGTTTGATGATCTTACACTAGTAACAATGAACAGTAATAGAATAGCACTTTTGTGTAATCTCTTATCTTTGCACTTTCACCACTGTGACCCTCCAATATATATAGAAACCAGGGAAAGGAAAAAGAAGTTGAAATATAGGGGGAAATCAATACCATCTTATTTTTATATATTGCTAATATTAATATTCTTGTCCTTAATGAAAAGAATAGGTTAGTATTCTATTACTAGTGCTAATATGTCAGTACAAATATAAACCTGAGCCATTCTCTGATGAGTTTAACCAAAGCGTGAACTTGGGCAAGAGTTCCCACAATAAATTTACATCAGTGAGGGCACTGACTTTAAGACTTTGGTTTGAATCTCATTTACAGTACTTACTGGCTCTAGTAGCAGCCTGAACGAATCATTTACTCTCTCAGCTCCACTTTCCTAATCTATAGGGTAGGGCTACCAAATTCCTGCCTGACATATGTATTTGACAGGGTGGTCACTGTGAAGAAAGAGTTTTTTTTTTCTTTTCTCCATCCTTGTATACCTAGCATAAAGCACAGCACAGTATTTTGTACATCCTAGTAGGTGCTTAGTTGAATTTAATGAGCATTGGGTATTGATTCTTTGAATAGGAATCTTAGATAGCTCCATTGTTCAGAT
The DNA here is from genome assembly GCF_011100635.1 of Trichosurus vulpecula. Classification (NCBI taxonomy): domain Eukaryota; kingdom Metazoa; phylum Chordata; class Mammalia; order Diprotodontia; family Phalangeridae; genus Trichosurus; species Trichosurus vulpecula. The sequence goes on along the minus strand of NC_050574.1, from coordinate 206,556,391 downwards.
GGGTCTTTTTGAAGGATCTGTTTCAGGTGGATGTAGTGGGGAGGTACTTGAGACTGTGGCTCATTGTAGTTGTGATGTTAAAGGGCCCTTGAAATCAGACTCTTGCGAAGACCTCCTTGAAGAGTGGAGTCCCATGTATTTATCTTCAAATTACATCTTTCTGGTTGTTCATTCATTATGTTTATTCAGCCTATTGGTGTGGAGATATAGAATGTTATATAGGAGCATTGATTTAGAGCTGAAAAAGAATCTTGGAGGCTACCTAGTCCAATCCCCTCATTTAAAAGATGAGGAAATCGAGCTCGAGATATATCAGTGACTTGCCCAAGGAAACATAGGCAGTAAGTGGCAGAATAAGGAATTGAATTCAAGTCCTCTGACTTTAAATCAGCCTGCTCTTCACTATACCATACTGCCTGTCAAATGGAGGAGAGAACCTTCTCTGGAACCGGAAGACTTTTCTACCAGTGTGACATTGGATGAGTCACTTTGGGCCTCAGGTTTTTTCATCTGTAAAATGTGGAGGACTGAGCAGGTGATGTCAAATAGTTCCTTCCAGCTCTAAATCTTATTAACCACATCAAAATGCAAGTATCATGTTGGCTAAACTTGTGTTTCATGCATGTTTCAGACTTACCTGTGCTCTCTAAGAATGATAATGTGGCTTTAAGTCATAGCTGATGGCCATGTTTTCCTGATGTTCTTTGTGATGAAAGAGGAGGAATCAGCACAAGAATATATTTGCAGGCTTCACCAAAGACTTCGTCAGCAGATATAAATTGCATCACCTAAGATCTTAGAGCTGTAGGTTTAGAGTTGGACAGGGTATTCGAGGCCATCTAGTCTCATTTTATCACCTCCCTGATGATACGGTCCTCTTTGAGAACAAAGAACAAACAACAACAACAGATGAGGGAACCAAGTCCCTGAAATATTGACTTGCCAAAGACCACGCAAGTAATGAGTGACAGAGCCAGGATTTGATCTCAGGTCCTCTGATGCTAAATCCAATATTCTTTCCACTATTGCACATTCTCTCTCATTTGTTAAGCAGATTTTTTTTTTGCCAAGTTTTCAAGACCATTCCAGGATACTATGATTATGGTCTTAACTGGCAAGCCTTATAGAATCCATGTAATAATAGCTTGCATTTATGTAGCCTTTTAAAGTTTGCAAAGGGCTCTCTGGATGTTTTCTCATTTGGTCCTCATAACAACCCTGTGAAGAGGGTGCTATTATGTATGTGACAGTAGGAACACATGCTTGTCTAGGCAAGCCTGAGTCCTTGGCTGCCTTCTTTAGCTTCTTTTTCTTCCCTGAGTGGAGAGTCATAGGTTTTATGTCAAGATAGGGAAAAGAAGCAGAGAGATATAAATATACATATATTTGTATTTTAAAACCTGAGCACAGGCCAATAATCAGAGATTCTGAGATATGGACATTTCCAGTCCTGGTGGTAACATCATGAGTTTGAGTTTCTGAGTCAGATGCTGGATGCCCCGGGGTAGGTGATTTCTGTGAAAGCACTATTTTTCAGTGGAGTTCAATACCACCACCAGGAGAATTCCACAGTATAGGGACAAATCAAGAAACTGAGGCAGGCAGTAAATTAAGTGACTTGCCCAAGGTCAAACAGCTAATAAGCATCTGAGGTCATTATTTAAACTCAACACTTTTTGACTCCAGATGTGGTACTCTATCCACCTAGCTGCCTCTAATGTCTCTTCTTTCTCTAAATCTATCTTGTCATGTGATCCTAAATTTTTCCAGAGGGCTATTGTACCAGCATTAGTTTCATCTGGGGCATAGAGGAAAACCCTGTGCCCAAGAACTGCATGTTCAATTTGTTGTTGGTTCTTGTCGTTTTTCCTGTGGCCCTAATAAATCAGAACCTATATTTGTCTTTGTGGCAAGATAATCGTTGTTGTGACAATTCATGGTTTTGCAGAAGAATGAACAGTATTCTGGGTTAGGACATTTACAAAAAAATGTTTATTATTGACGATGATACTGATAATGATGTTGATAGTGGTGCGAGCAGCAATGTGACCCATCAGATGGGGGGTGGGGAGGTAGGCAACCTCCATTCTAGGTAGAATAAGCAGCTGTCAATGTGGTGAGTGATTTCAGGAGTCCTATAACCTACTTACCTCATCAGCCCATTTAGGTATGGAATACCTTTAATAGAGAAGAAAGCCTTATTTATTAATTAATAAGAGATGAAGTTGAATTGTAGATACTCCTAAAAAAGGTAATTTATTGACTACATTTCTCACTAAGGTAGGAATGACTAATATCTGAAAAGGTTTTGATAGTGGTTCATAAATCATAGGATCATAATGCCATAGCTAAAAAGGGACTTAGAGGCCTTCAAGTCTAACTCCCAACCCCCTTATTTTACACATGAGGAAACTGAGGTACACCCAGGCAGATACAGTCACTTGTCTGAGATCATATAGGTAGTAAATGTCAGAGGCAAGATTTGAACCCAGGGAGGGAAAATTGTATTTGATTCAACAAACAAATTCATTAAACACCTAGAGTATGTATGCATGGTAAAATACTGGCAATATAATTTAGAAATAAATAGTTGTTTCCTTTGAAGAAATGAGATAATTTAATATGGAAGTAAATATTTAGTAATATTAATAAGTTATATTTAGATAAAGTTTTAGTCATAAAAATCTTTATAAGTATATATATATATGCACACATATATACACATATTAATACATTTGTACTTTAACAGCCCCACCAGATAGGAAATCTGTATACTTCAATTTTATAGATGAGAAAACTAGGCCTCAGAGTAGTTCAATCACTTGCCATGGCCACAGAGTGAGTGATAGCGTGAGGATTCAAAGCCAGACGATCTGATTACATCTCCAGAGCTCTTTCCACTGGACCACTCGATTAACAAAATTGATCATGTGGGAAGAGGACTAATAAGGGGACCTAAAGATGGGAAAATGTTAAGGAGGTCAGGAGCACTGCAAGCAGACTAATGATAGGTAGGATCTATATAATGCTTTAAAGTTAGTGAAATACTTTAAAAATATTTCATTTAATCCCTCATAATAACTCTAGGAACAATGTGCTATTAATATCCCCATTTTGCAGGTGAGGAACCTGAGGCTATCAGAAGTTAAGTGACATGTCCAAGGTCACATGGCTAGCGTGAGGCTGGATTTGAATTTAGGCTTTCCTGACACGTGGTGTAACATTATATTCACAGTACCAACTGACTACTTAATTTATAGTTTTTGTTTAAGGTTGGTCCTATCCTTTGGTAGAAGAAAAGAGAGTATAAGGTTATAGTGTGGAATAATGAAGGTTTTGTTTTGTTTTTAAAGTAGCCTAATTTATTAACAAGTGGAGGTTGCTAGTGGCTCGGTAGATAGAGCACTGAGCCTGTAGTCAGGAAGATGTGAATTCAACTCCAGCTTCAGACACTTACTAGCTGTGCGACCCTGGGCAAGTCATTTAACCTCTGTTTGCCTTAATCCATGCAAGAGCTGAGCTAGAGGATAAAATGGCAAACCACTCCAGTATCTTTGCCAAGAAAAACCCAAATGTGATTACAAAAAGTCAGATAATACTGAAAAATGACTGAACAGAAATAAAAATTAAGACTGAGCAAAAATATGTTTTATAAGAAATCTTCATGAGCAACTTTGAATTTCACTACTGTTATTACAAACCAATTCATAAAGACTCCAAGCTCCTTGAGGTAAGGACTGTCTTCATGTTTATTTCTTTTCCCCAGACCCTAGAACTGTACTTTACCTATGTTGTTGTTCAGTCATTTTGGTCACGTCTGACTCTTTGTGACCCCATTTGGGGTTTTCTTGGCAAAGATACTGGAGTAGTTTGTCATTTCCTTCTTCAGATCATTTTATAGATGAGGAACTGAGGCAAACAGGGTTAAGTGACTTGCCTAAGGTCACACAGCTAGCCAGATCTGAATTCAAGTCTGCCTAACTTGAAGCTCAGTGCTCTATCCAGTACACCAGCCAGCTGCCCTTACACCCTGCGCATATTAAGTGTCTAATTATTTCTTGTTCAATTGAACTGACTTGACTGTTTTCCTTGAATGAGACAAAGATCATCTTAATAGGTTTTCTAGTTGATTATTAAAATGATTCAACAGTTAGCACTGTGTTTAAGCTTCCTTGATTTTATGTCTATTGTACCAACACCAAATGGGGTCTTGACAATTATCTAGTGAAAATAAGCAATGCAGAGAAAACTTATATGAACTGATGCACAGGAAAATAAGCAGAACCTATAAGAATATATGTATATTACATATGTATATACATATCTACATACACATACACACATATATATAAATGTATATGTGTGTATATCTATCTATCTATCTAGCTAGCTGTATACCACTACCACATTGTAAATGGAAAGATTAATAGTAATCAGTTAAAACTAAATACTGTGAAAATATAATTATTAAGTTAAACCCCAGAGAAGGGGTTTAGCATCTCTCCCTTTTCTTTGCTGAGGTAGGAAACTATGGTTATGGAACACTGTATATGATATTAGATTTAGTTGATGTGTTAGTTAATTTGACTGAACTTTTTTTTAATCTCTTTGTTATTCTTTGTTCTGAGTCTTAGTATAATTAGCACAATTATCATCTGCAAACAGTAGCATCTGGAGGACCTGACCATCCACAGGAAATTCCTCTTTGATCTGAATTCTGTACTGTATCTCCTCCATTACAGAGGTGAATACCTTTGGTGGGCACATTTCACTCTGTGCACTATGCATCATCTAATGTCTCTTTTTTAATGATTAATTTGTTTTATTTTGGATAACAATCAAGTTATTGCAGTCAATAATTTAAACAGTGTCAAATGATGACTTCAGGAATTTTTTCTAAGCAACTTGGCAACTACTCCAGACTTTCTTTCCAGCATTGTATTAAAACCATTAGAAAAAATGTAATTAAATTTGACTTCAAATATACGTTATGAAATCACTTAAAGGAGGAAATAATGTATTGAGAATATACTCTGCAGGGGTTGACTCCAATTTTTCTTTTTAATTGGAACATTCTTTTCTTTTTAAATTAAATTCCAAATTCTCTCGCTTTCTCCCACCTCTCTCTTACCTACTGAGAAAGCAAGCAAAATGATATCAGCTACACATGTGAAGTCATGTAAAAACATATTTAAATATTAGCCATATCACCAGATGTTTCTTATCAAAGGGTTGTTGAATGAGTTTATTCCTTTTGCTTTATCTTCCTGGGAATCTTGAATTATCTGTGTTTGGATAGATGGGAGACATCTTAGAAAGCATCCTGAAAAATGGCCTTTTGTCCCACATAATTTTTTAAATTGACAACAAATACAATGTGTTCTTCCATAAACTATATCTTTCAGTTAATTGTGAACTGGTAAATGTGGTCCACTGTTGAATATCACTTGCAAAAGCTTACTGATACTCTCATGAAAAATACCCCCATTTCAAGTATCGATGACTCATAAAAAGATGAAACAGTGGGAGAGGGTAAGATCTTCCAGATGCTATTGTTTATAGATGAAATCATGACGATTGCATTAAGCTCTAGAATAGTATAGGCTCTCCTGGATGAAATCTATTATCACTTATAGGAGTTTGGCCTGTCCGTCCACACAGATAAGACCGAGTAGATGAAGAATTATCTATTAACCAGATGGATGTCAACCCGTATTTGTATAGACAGACTACAGAACTTATCTATTGATAGTTATATCTCAGACAGAAAACATATATGGAAAATAAGTTCAGCCCAAAGTTGAACCGGAAGAAGAGAGGGCTGAATTTCCTTTGGAAAATCACAAAACTCCTTTACCCCCAAGCTTTTCATGAAAGAAAGTGCTCACCTTAATTCTACCAGTGTGGCTATATGTCAGCGAGGCATGGAATACAATTAACTCTGTATAGTTAAAAATGAGTTAGCACATAGCAGACAATGAAGCAATGGGGGAAAGAAAGAAGTGCAATACATATTTATTAAGAGCCTACTATGTGCCAGGCACTATACTAAGCACTTTGCAAATATTTCACTTGCTCCTCATAACAACCCTATGAGGTAGGTGCTATTATATTTCCCATCATACAGTTGAAAAACTGAGACAGAGTTTAAGTGACTTGCCCAGGGTCACAAAGCTAATAAGTGTCTGAGGCTGAATCTGAACTCAATTCTTCCTGATTGCAGGCCCAGCGCTCTATCTACTGCAACACCTAGCTATTCTTCCAGTGCATAGGAGTGTAAGCAGATTGCTACATATAACCAATAATGAACTCAAAAGTAGAGGACTAGATGATATCATCAAGGAATTATATAATAGAAAGAGAAGACGGGCTTGTCGTGTGGTAAGGACAAGGCAGCTGGGCATTCAGAATGCTCTACCAGTACACTTACAATGTCAAGAGAAAATGGGATGTGCTGGGGTAGGACGTGAATAGAATGGGATGGCATGGGTGGGCTACCATCTGTATCATTGGAGGTAATTCCCAAATATATGAGATCATGGATGCTTCTGAGTATCCCTCTTGGAGAGAGGGATGGAGAATTGATAGAAGGGGAAATGGAGGTAACATAAAAAACAAATGGTAACGCTTTTTAATTGATTAATTCAGAATCAACCTGAAATAATTCAGACTACATTGATGCTAGAATTATCAGCACTGGCCCTCTATAATGAACACATTGGACCACATAAGTAATAAATCTTCATGTCATTCATGATCTATAGACTAAATTTTAAAGTGTTTGACACACATCAGCAAATTAATTCTGATGGGTTAGGTAGATATTATCCCCTTGTGGAAAACTAAAGAGATAAAATGACTTGGTCAGATTTGTAAAAATTGTCTGTGTACAAAGTGAGTAACCAAGACCCAAGATACCCTGGCTTGCAGGATTATATGATAAAAATCTTTCCCCCAAATCATTTAAAGACCACTTCCAAAAACAACTTATGGTGAAGGATAGCAATAGCATGTATTGATATATCTTCTGGTATGGAATTTATGTCTTCTGAATGTCTTTCTGTTTGTGTTATGTATGTTTGGTTTTAAGTACTCTGGTGGTGATAAATGTGCAATTTAATGCTTCGTATAATACCTAACTCCTTAGTCCTCAGTCAACTTTAAATATAAACAATTCCTATACTTCCCCTCCTCTCCCTCTTCTAATATTTGAAGTATAAAAGCCTACTTATTTTTAAAACCTTAGCTTTCCTTGATGGATCCAAGTTACATTGATGTAGGAAAGAAAATATATGGTATTAAGGCATTGGCACGCAATTAACAGTAATTTCAAAGAGATAATTCTGACCCTGACCTTCAGTGGACTACAAATTGAGATACTGCTTTGTGGCCAAAAAGTGACTTTTCTCTCTCTCTCTCTCTCTCTGCCTCTCTTTCTCTTTGTGTGTTTCTCTCTTTCTCTTTCCCTACAATTTCCCAAACTTTAAAAATTAGTACATTACTTCGGCATCCTTATTCGTCTTTATCCACCTCATTTCCACAAACAGCTTTCCAAAAATAAATCAAAATAGATCTATTAGTATAATTGTTGGGTAGGTCATTTACCATTTTGTAATTGTTGCAGGTCGTGAATGATGTATGAAATGAGAACGTCTGCAGGGGCCAATGATGTGCTGCTGTGTGCTAATGAGAGAGATATCTAATGGTGAGGCCCCAGGGAGATCCAGGACAACAAAAGCCCACCACTCCAAAACCACAAGACAACAAATTATTCTGAAAGAGCCCGCAAAAATATATCTATTATTAAGCATAATCCTCTCTTCTGCTCTTCCCCAGTTCCCTGGGAAGGCTGTTTGCTCACTCCCTTCTCCTTCATCTCCCAATAGCCAAAGAAATATGACTGTAGTGAAAAATATCTTCATTCATTTTCTAGATCTAGGATTCAGTGCTTGACAACTGTTTGTGGAGTACTTGATAGGTATGAGTTGTAGCGATTTTGCATCCCTGGCTGTTTGTATTGATCTCCCTGTTTCAATATTGGGCAGTGTTCATAAGGGATAATGTCATTGCTCTCTCATTATAGACGGCAGCCTCAAGGTCTTTACAGAGCGGTACAGATTGAATCCATATTAAGAAGACTATTCCTCCTTTTGCTTTTAATATGGAACCATCGCACAGCCTTTATATCAGCAGCAAGAGAACAGTCTTTTCACAGGTCTAGTTCTTAACAAATCCCTAAATGATCAGCTAAGTGTTTTAGGTTCACACATTATACAGTGTGGATAAAAAGCCAAGTGCTGGGTCCTTTGCGATTAGTCCGCATAACAGAACCCTGTGAATTCATGCTAAAGTGTACTCCTGTTTGTAAGCAGAGAATTGAAGCCTTTCTTTAACACCCTGAACAGAATTTACTTATCTTGTAGGACTTCTCTCCCCAAAACAAAGTATTTTAAATTTTTATAGTACTTTAGAGCTTCAATGGACCCCTTCCCTCATTGATGTGGGCATTCTGTTTTCCTGTACCAACTACTCCAAAACCACAAGACAACAAATTATTCTTAAGGAGCCCCAGAATATATGTATTATTAAGCATAATCTTCCCCTCTTCCCCAGTTCCCTGGCAAGGCTATTTCCTCACTTCTTTTCCTTTCATCTCCTGACAGCCAGTTAGAATATGATTGTTGTGAAAAAATCACTGAAATCATCCATAAGCTCCTTGAGTGCTGGGAATGTTATGTTTTTGTTGTATCCTCAGAATCTAGTAGAATACCTTGTTTTGTTTTGTTTTCATTAGGTGGGAATACCCTCTCCCAATGCAGATATGAAACTATTCTTCAACTCAGAGAATTGCCTAGGGAACAGAAAAGGTAAGTGAATTGCAGAGAGTAATACATTAAGCTTGTATCTGAAACAGACCTTGAACCAGGTTTTCTTGACTCAGAAGATGGTTCTCTATTTACTCCACCAGGCTGCCTCAGGTATGGCATTGCTATTTCAATAGTTGTAAAAGCTGGTTTCAAAGGGTTACAGAGAACTGAAGAAGTTATGAATCAAGATCAGAGAACTCATCTTTCCCCTCAAACACTCCCCTCTTCCTGACTTCCCTATCATATTGGGGCTACCACTGTCCTAGCGGTCACTCAAGCTTCCAACATAATTGTCATCATCAACTCCTTACTCTCATTCTCTGTCTCCAATTAGTGGTCAAGTCCTATCATTTCTACCTTCATAATGCCCCCCCTGTGCTTGCTTCTCTCCTCTGATATTACCACCACCCTGGTGCAGGTCCTCATCACCTCACCCCTGGCTTATTGCAGTAGCCTGTTGGTTGGCCTGCCTTCCACATGTCTCTCCCCACTCCAGTCCTCTACTTAGCTGTCAAAGTAAATTTTTTTCTACTTACTTTAAAAAATTTATACATACGTAGATATACATATATTTATTTGTTTATTGTTTTTAACATTCATTTTTTTTAAATTTTGAGTTCCAAATTCTCTCCTTTCTTCCCACTCCTATCTTGCACATTGAGAAGGCAAGTAATATGATGTCAATTAAACCAGTGAAATCATTCAAAACATATTTCCATATTAACCACATTGCAGAAAAAAAAAACCAAGGAAAAAATCAATAAAGTGAAAACAATTGTTTCAATTTACACGCAGAATTCATCAGTTCTCTCTCTGGAGATGGCACACTGGATAGAGTATCAGGGCTGAAGTCAGGAAAACTCCTTTTCTTGAGTTCAAATCTGACTGCAGACACTTACTGGCTGTGTGACCCTGGGCAAGTCACTTAACCCTGTTTGCCTCAGTTTCCTTATCTGTAAAATGAGCTGGAGAAGGAAATGGTAAGCTACTTTAGTATCTTTGTCAAGAAAACCTCAGGGTCATGAAGAGTCAAACACGACTGAAAAATGATGGAACGATGCCATGATAAATAATGCTATCCACCTCCAGAAAGAGAACTGGTAAATTCGGAGTGTAAATTGAAGCAAAAATGTTATGATCATGAGATGTAAGGATCTTTTCCCTAAAATCTACCTTTCCTCCTGACTTCCTTGTTTTTTGGCAAGGATCACTACAATTCTTCTAGTCACCAGTTTCATAATCTTAGAATCATCATCAACACTTCACTCTACTCAATCACCATGTACAGTCCTTTGCCAACTCTTACATTCCTGCCTTCTCAGAATCTCTAACATCCGTCCAGTTTTCTTTATTGAAACCACAGCCACCCTAATCCAGGCCTTCATCACCTCTCCCTGGACTATTCCAATAACTTCCTAATTTGTCTTCCCATATCCAGGCTCTCTCCCTCTCTAATTCATCCTCCACACACCTGCCAAATTAATATTCCTAAAGCACTAGTCTGACTGTGTCATTCTGTCTGCTTCAGAAGTTTCAATGACGCCCTGGTACTTTTAGAATATAATACGAACTGCTCTGTCTGGCATTTAAAGTCCTTCACAATTCGGCTCCAAGCTGATTACACAAATTATTTTCCTTTAAGTTTTCTTTCTTTGTGGCAGGAAAGTTGGTCTATTTTGTTGTTCTGCATATACAACACTCTGTCTCGCTCCCCACTCTGTATTTGTCTCAGTGCCTAAAATGAACTTCCTTTTTACATTCACCTACCGGAACCCCTAGCTGCCTTCAAGGCTAAGCGCAACACCTCATGAAGAACCAGGTTCTGATTACCTCCCGCCCCCCACTATTTTATACACATCCTATAGGTATGTGTTTGTGAACATGCTGTATCTTGCCTTGAGAACCAGGATTTTCTGACTTTTGTATTTGTATGTCCATTGCACAGAGTCACAGCTAGGCCAGAGACTTCTTCATGGTAAGCATTGTACAAATGCTTGTGGATTAATTGTGTTTTTGCTGTTTTTCAGTTGTATCTGACTCTTCGTGACCCCGTGGATCATAGTACAATAACACTGTCCATGGGGTTTTCTTGGCAAAGATATTAGAGAGGTTTGCCATTTCCTTCTCCAGCTCATTTTACAGATGAGGAAAAAAAGGTTAAGTGACTTGCCCAGGGTCACACAGGTGGTTACTATAATATCAACTCTATAGTCATATCTATCTATATTTATGATTTAAGTAGGGCTGCCTCATTTTAATGTGCAGAACAAATAATTACAAACACTTCTTGGTGTTTTCCATTTTTAAAAGTACTTTAAATACATTATGTTATTTGATCCTCACAACAATCCATGAAGTAGGTAATGAAAGTCTGAACAACCCCCTTTTATAGGTGAGGAAACCTCAGAAAGGTTAAATCGTTTTCCTAAGGCCAGATAGCAAGTAAGTACCAATGACAGGACTTGAACCAAGGTTGGATTTTTCTCTACACTAGAGCAAAGCTTGGTTGTGGTGGGTGTGGGGTAGGCAATTATGACTAGTTGATATTATAGCAGGATAGGAAAAAAATGGCTTAACCATATTCTTTTATTTTAATTAGGTATGGGGTGGGGGGACGTCCTAGCCAGGTGATTCTGCATGTTCCTCTTTTCTCTTCTTCAGCTAGGCAAACAGGCCAAGACATTATTACTACGCTTATTATATGCAATGGTGGAGAAATAGCATTCCACCAATGAGGTCAAGTTTGTTTTTTGGCTGCCTGGCAATGGTATATGTGAGGGTCTATCTCTCCTTCCTCCTCACCAACAACACTGCTTCCAGACTTCTCTTTTTTTCCATCCCTATTCTTTCTTCTTTGGTCCTTCAGCCTCCTTGGTGACCCTCACTCCTACAGAATATATTTAAACTTTGCTTTCTTTGTAATCTCTGTTTCCTTGGATTCTGTTATGGTAACATCATGAGAGTTACTTAATGATTTTTTTTTTCTTGAACTAGCCACCCATGTGAGATCAAGAATTTCATCATTTCATTCTCTCCTCAGCATCACTTATTGTTCTTCTCTTTGAGCTAACACATCATTCTTCTTTCCTGCCCTAGGCTGGATGTGCTGAACTCTGAGTAATACTTCAAATAGGATGAAATGAGGTAGTGGGAGCACTGTGCCAGAGTGAAATTCTTGCCCCTTCTAATAAGTGCAGTTAAATAAGACGGACTTTGTTGAATATCTTATTAGGAAGCATTCTTAAAATACACATTTTAAATGTAGCAGTGTGATTGAACAATTGGATTCTTGTAACTGGCTTCACAGTACACATCTCCATAACACACTGAAACACATCCAAGGGCCACAATTCACTTTTCAAGAACCAGCACATTCTCCTTCATTATAAAAACCTCTCCCTGCTGTATTTTGGGGAGTTGAGAGTCTTAATTTGAGTATTATTTTTTAATTTGATATTCCTCTACATTTTCTTTTGTTTGACAATCATTGTGGAGTTAATCAGCTACAGTAACTCAAACAGAATTCCATTAGCTTTGCTAATCATGCAAAATACCCTTTTACAAAGCCATCCTGTGTTTTCAGTGTTTTTTTTTTGTTTTGTTTTGTTTTTTTGGGCAGTAAGATTTTTTTTTAAAGTGATGGCAATGTGAAGCAAAAAGAAGTTGAAATCAGCTTTGGCCATCCAATTATCTGGTGATCTAATTCGGGTACTTTCAAACTCTGGACAGAGGGGAAAACTATACACTTTGGATGCCTTCAAGTTCACATAACAAGGGTAATGGAGAGGATCAGTATACCATAGCAAGGTTTGGTTGCTTTGGGGAGAGCATTAGCAAAGGGCCATTCAACAATCACTTTCTTTTTCTAGGACAGATACAGACACACACACACACATACATACATACATTATAATGATATTTAATTAAATAATTGAATTGAATAATACATATATATTAAAATATTACACATTTTTCAAAATATATATTGACCCTCATTTTTGCAAACACAAAATATGTATTATCTCCCTGCAAATTTCTGCCCAAAGATAATGCCTTATTTATTTACTTTCTCTTCTATTTTAGGGGCAAAATGTACCAAAATGGTTTTTGTCCCTTTTGAAATATGAAGTATAGAATGGAACAACATATTATTTTTTGTGGTTCAAATGGCATCCTGATAAGACAGTAAGTCAACTGACTAAAAGGAATTCCTTTGCAAGACATATCCCAAAAAATTAGACTGCGTGTACAAGTTGTATTTTATTTTCTACATAGGAGCTGTGTTACATTTTATTGTAAAGGAAAAGTACTTGGCAGCTATTAAAAGAAGTGACTGCTGGAGAAAAGAAAAGCTGTGGGAAGGAAATAATGTGATTAAGCACCAAACTTGGAATATGATCTCTATTGCCTAGGGAAAAGAAAGGAAAAAAAAAAAAAAACCTTTCTTACCTACATTCTCCAGGTCAAACATCCATTTATTTTGGGTGAGTAGAAAGGAATTCTGCTTTAATATTCGTTACACTCTAACTTTATAATGGAGGGAAGCATGGTAGAAATTTGTTCTAAGTTCATACTTTTATATGCGTATTTACAAGGTTGCATTGTAGAACTTATTTTTACACATGATAATATTTATTTGTTTGTAAATTAAGCTTTTGAAGCTAACACAGCCTATCTTCAATCTCAGAGGGACTGTAAGCTTGGAGCCATCCATGTTCAGAATATACCATTGCCAAATCTGTCTAGTTGTAATGGCAAAGTAGGACTTCCTGTTGTCTTTTGTTTTGTAGTACTTCTCAACACTAAGGCAATCAAGTGCCTTTGATTGAGGCATGCCTTTGTTTGTAGCAAGGGCAATACCCTTTTGCTAGTTAGGTCACAAGAAGTGTGAAACCCTCTAGAGATGTGAAGCACTCTGAACCTGAAAAAGTGTATAAATACTCTGAGGTTAGGATTTTGTTTGGGGGGCTCATTCATTGGAAGAATGTTGGTGTGGAGACTCCAGGTAGCCATGAAGGAGCCCCCTGGCTTTGAAAAAACCAGATGTTGGTGCTTCTCTTCGTGGTAACTATGTATGTAATGTTTTGGACAGACAGCTAGAAGCCTGTCTGTTGATTTGTGTTATTTTGCTCTGTTTACATAATTTCCGCTTGTAATTTCTGTTTGTGTTTTCTCTGAAGTTCAGGGTGCTGACTTCTCCCCCCAAACTAAGTGAATGATATATGTATGTTTAATTAAAGTGAGATTGTTAACCCCTTAAAGTTGCTTTCCTTAGAAAAGCAGATCAAAGATCCTGTGCTAGCAGCCCTCCTGTGTGCTGGTGTTATTGGTCTTACACAGCCACAGCAGCTGCTAGTCCCATTGTTGTTACACTAGTCCAGTGGAGAACAACTAATTTCTTTTAATATAGAAACCACTCTTAGAAAATATCCAAACACTAATGTCGACGTCAAGTTTCCTACAGCTTTTCTTTCTAGTTTGGTGTAGGGCACTAATATGGATTAAGCTAAAATGGACTTCTAGGATTTGTCCAGGTGCTGGCTAATTTCTATCGTCCTTTTAATGCGTTTCTTTTAGAGCTTCATTTCTTGTTTCCAAGAAAGACTTGTGAGTGGTGAAATCTTTCAACAGGTTACCTTGTTTTCTTCATGGGGTCTCTTAAAGAACAAAAGTACATGGTGGAGATCTAAGATTCTCTGTCCTTCCTCAATTGTAAGATGCAACATTGCTATCCCAAGTTTTTGGTGAAAAAAAAGCAAAATTACAGAATATTTACTGGATGTGCTAACATTCTTTTACAAATTTTATAAATTAATAGATGTTCAAATGACAAAATTCCTTCCTCAGAAAAATGACAATTAGAAAAACTATCTTTTTCAAAAACCTGTCTTAGACTTACTTGGATCACCCTACAACTGAACCCGAGTGTACCTTGTATTTTACTTTCTTCATTTCTCTCAGCCATCATTGGTTTCCAGAGCTATTTAGTGATGCTATTTAAATAAAGTAATCTACTCCTCTCTAAAAAAAAAGTCTTTGCCACTGATGCCACATACAAATACCGTATGGACTAGCTCTGAGAGCCAAAGCAGGAAAAATCGCCAAAGGGTAAAAATAGTTCTTGATACGATGATATGCTGCTAAAAGCCACATGGTGTTTGGGTGCAGCATTTCACAGTCAAACAATCATAATTTCATGCCTAAAATGTGCATGTTATTTCAGGAAAATACAAAATCTGAGCATTGCACATTTGGTACAGAATGACCAGTGTGTGTTGCTGCTATAATGATTCTTTTTTTTCACTTTTTGAATGTTTCTTGCTGAGCTTTTTCATATGAGACTACCCAGGAGCTGGGTACTGGGGAGAAAAAGGAGGTAGAGTTCTATTTCTGCTTCATTGCATTCTACCAGTGACCATTCTAAAGGCAGGTAAAAGCCTTCTCTTCTTTTTTCTGTGAAATGGTGGGAAGCCTAAACCAACTTGAATTTTCTTTGCTTTCTGTTATGGCCTCTTAATGGAGAACAGTTTCAAAGGGAATAGTAGTGTTAGGGTACCTGAGGGCCATACAGTTTCCCACATTACCCTCATTAAACCTCTCTTCAAGGTACCATTTCCCAAAGCCATGGTGGATTTAAGGGTTTTCCATTTCCTTCTCCAGTGGATTAAGGCAAACAGAGCTTAAGTGACTTGCCCAGTGTAACACAGCTAGTGAGCATCTGAGGCTAGATTTGAACTCAGATTATCTTGACTCCAGGCCAAGCACTCTATCCACTAGGCCACATAGCTGCCCCAAAGTTAGGAACATCTGTGTTCAAATCTAATCTTGTACCATTATTGGAATTGTGACTCTGGGGAAATGACTTAATCTCTTCGGTCTCTGTCTCTTCATCTCTAAAGTGTGGCTATTAATAATGCCTTCCTCATAAGATTGTGAGATAATGGATGTAAAGCACCAGGTGAGTTGTTGTCATTCACATCACATGACTGGCACATCTCCTTTTGTGGTAATATGTATGTTTTATGGTGCCTTTTGTATCTCTTCTGGAACACCAGTCACTGATGGTAATATGTCAACACTAGTATTTTTATTACCCTTTGGGCAAATTATAACTTTGATGTTTCTGAGAACAAACAGTTACATGGTTATCAGACATACAATATCCATCATGTGGTGAATACTGGTGTTAAGGAGAAAGATGCTACAGCAAGGAAAGTGCTCCGCAATCCTAATTATACTTGTCAGCTGAAATAGGATTTAATTGGTGGAATTTCAGATGGTGAAGAAAAATAATTTTTTTTTAAAAAAGGAAGTAGACATTTTGGGGACATGGGAACACCAGTAAGAAAGTTGTGTCTTTCTGGGAGTCTGTCACCCCGTGGGTCATCTCTTCCAAAATGTTCCTATTTTTCAAGGCTCTGACCTTTTCTTTGTTCCTAAACCCAAAACTTCTCAAAATGTACCAAGTTGTTGTGTTTTCCCCTCCAAAACTGTGCATTACAACTTCCAACACACATAGGTAGGGCTAAAGAAGGAGAGAGTCAGACCTGGGAAAAGGAGAATTGAAGGGTAAATATGGTAAACATTTGCAAGTATGTTATGGTATGTAAGTTGAGCACTGTTTGTGCTCACATGTTCATTTAACCCTCTTGATGCTTTAGGCAGCAAACCTAAAAGATAACATGTCTGTCACAGTAGGTACTTAATAAAGTCTTGTTCATTAAATGTATACCGTTGTTAATAGTCACTACAAAATTGACGGAAGAAACTCTTCCAATAAGAATCATACTTTTTCCTCACCTTCCAATCCAAATTATAACATGTTATAGACTTTAGGCTGTTATAGACTTTCAGAATTGACAGAATTTTTAGTTAAAATTCCTCATATTACAAATGAAGAAACAAAGATACAAAAAGTTTAAATGCCTTGTTTAAAGTCACATAGGTAGTAGCAGAGTGTTGTGTCTTTTTGGGGGGTATAAAATGTATCTTGGATGTGACAAAAGACCTTTAAAACTTGTAAAATATAATGGCCTCTCTTTTACTCATGCAGGAATGAATAGATGATATTGCCAGACAGAACCTGGAAAAAGTTTGTGGGAATCATGAAATATTGGAGAAAACACTGAAAATCAGGGACATTGGTGGTATGTCCATCATTGCTTCTGATAGAAGTCAGAAACAAATTTAATAAAAAGGGGCAGTATACTACATTGCTTATTAAGAAAACATATATATGCTTCCATTCAGGTGAAACTCAATGGTAGGAAAACAGATTTGTGGTGGAATCATTACTATAGAATACCTGGATAGATAGTAGATAGCCATGATGAATTCATGATAGTGATAACACCACTGGGATGGAGGTAGGAGGAAGTGAGAATGCAACATTAAGAGTTTAAGATAAGGAACTATTGGGGCAGAGCCAAGATGGTGGCTGGAAAGAAGGGACTTGCCTAGGGCTCTCCTGCAGGACCCTCCAAACACCAATAAAAATGGCTCTGAACAAATTCCAGAACTGCAGAACCCACGAAATAGCAGAGGGAAGCAGGGCTCCAGCCCAAGACAGCCTGGATGGTTGCTGGGTAAGGTCTATTGAGCATGGAGCCGGGAGAGGAGCAGAGTAGAGCCAAGAGTAGGCTGTGCCCTGACCAATCAGACCGGGAGCCTGGTGGAACAGGCCCTAGCACCCTGAATCAGTGAGCTGTGGCAGTTACCAGACTTCTCAACCCACAAACACCGAAGACAACAGAGAAGGTTAGTGGGAAAAATTGTGGGAACAGAGCCAAAGTTCATGGTTTGGCCACCACCTTGGGGGCAGCAGGGGTGGTGCAGGTACAGAACTATAGCTGCAGTTGCTTCCAGCCCCAGGCCCACCAGGTGGGAGGAATTAAGTGGTGGATCAGAGTGGGAGTGCAGAGCCTGCTTAAGATCTGAGTCAGGTCCAGGTTGGTGGTTCTTGGGGGAGGAGTAGTGCTGGTGTGGCAGAGCTTGCGGTGAGAAATAGCTCAGAAAACAACAGCACATCCCCTCAAGCTTGGAACAAAGTACTCTCTAATGTACAAGCAGTTATACCCCGATGAAAAACTCAAGGGTCAAGTAGTTGGCTGGGAACATGGTCAGGCAGCGAAAATGGACTCAGATTCAGACTCAGACTTTGGAATCTTTCTTTGATGACAAAGAAGACCAAAACATACAGCCAGAAGAAGTCAACAAAGTCAAAGAGCCAACATCAAAAGCCTCCAAGAAAAACATGAACTGGTATCAGGCCATGGAAGAGCTCAAAAAGGATTTGGAAAAGCAAGTTAGAGAAGTAGAGGAAAAATTGGGAAGAGAAATGAGAAGGATGCTAGAAAACCATGAAAAACAAGTCAATGACCTGCTAAAGGAGACCCAAAAAAATACTGAAGAAAACAACACCTTAAAAAATAGACTAACTCAAATGTCAAAAGAGCTCCAAAAAGCCAATGAGGAGAAGAATGCCTTGAAAGGCAGAATTAGCCAAATGGAAAAGGAAGTCCAAAAGACCACTGAAGAAAATACTACCTTAAAAATTATATTGGAGCAAGCAGAAGCTAGTGACTTTATGAGAAATCAAGATATTATAAAACAGAACCAAAGGAATGAAAAATTGGAAGACAATGTCAAATGTCTCATGGGAAAAACACTGACCTGGAAAATAGATCTAGGAGAGATAATTTAAAAAATTATTGGACTACCTGAAAGCCATGATCAAAAAAAGAGCCTAGATATCATCTTTCAAGAAATTATCAAGGAGAACTGCCCTGATATTCTAGGGCCAGAGGGTAAAATAGAAATTGAAAGAATCCACTGACTGCCTCCTGAAAAAGATCCCCAAAAGAAAACTCCTAGGAATATTGTCACCAAATTCCAGAGCTCCCAGATCAAGGAGAAAATCCTGCAAGCAGCCAGAAAGAAACAATTTGAGTATTGTGGAAACACAATCAGAATAACCCAAGATCTGGAAGCTTCTACATTAAGAGATCGAAGGGCTTGGAATGCGATATTCTGGAGGTCAATGGAGCTAGGATTAAAACCAAGAATCACCTACCCAGCAAAACTGAGTATCATGCTCCAAGGCAAAATATGGGTTTTCAATAAAAGAGAAGACTTTCAAGCTTTCTCAGTGAAAAGACCAGAGCTGAATAGAAAATTTGACTTTCAAACACAAGAATCAAGAGAAGCATGAAAAGGTAAACAAGAAAGAGAAATCACAAGGGACTTGCTAAAGTTGAACTGTTTTGTTTACATTCCTACATGGAAAGATGATGTTTGTAATTCATGAGACCTCAGTATTAGGGTAGCTGAAGGGAATATATATGTATATATATATATATATATATACATATATATATATATGTATGTATGTATGTACATATATATGTATGTGTGTGTGTATAGACAGAGGGCACAGGGTAAGTTGAATATGAAGGGACGATATCTAAAAAGAATAAAATCAAATTAAATGATGGGAGAGGGAGAAATGGAGAGATAGAATGGGGTAAATTATCTCACATCAAAGTGGCAAGAAAAAGCAGTTCTGTTGGGAGGGAAGAGGGGGCATGTGAGGGGGAATGACTGAATCTTTTTCTCATTGGATTTTACCTAAGGAGGGAATAACATACACACTCAATTGGGTATCTTACCCTACAGGAAAGAAGGAGGAAGGAGATAAAAAAGGGGGGACGATAGAAGGGAGGGCAGATGGGGGAGGAGGTAATCAAAAGCAAACACTTTTGAAAAGGGACAGGGTCAAGGGAGAAAATTCAATAAAGAAGGATAGGTTAGGAAGGAGCAAAATATAGTTAGTCTTTCACAACATGAGTATTGTGGAAGGGTTTTGCATAATGATGTACATGTGGCCTATGTTGATTTGCTTGCCTTCTTAGGGAGGGTGGGTGGGGAGGGAAAAGGGGAAAGAATTTGGAACTCAAAGTTTTAAAAGAAGATGTTCAAAAAAAAGTTTTTGCATGCAACTAGGAAATAAGATATGCAGGCAATGGGGCATAAAAATCTATCTTGCTCTACAAGAAAGTAAGGGAAAAGGTGATGGGGGGAGTGGGGTGACAGAAGGGAGGGCTGACTGGGGAACAGGTTAATTAGAATATATGCCACATTGGAGTGGGGGGAGGGTAGAAATGGGGAAAAATTTGTAATTCAAACTCTTGTGAAAATTAATGCTGAAAACTAAACAAAATAAATAAATAATGATTTAAACTAAAAAAAAAGAGTTTAAGATAGGTTAGGACTGAAACAGCAGACGCAGTCTAATGTGCAACTTAGATGTAGGAAGGTGTATTTCAGAAAGGTCAAAGAAAAAAAAGAGGATTCTAAGCTCTGAAGAAAAAAAGGAATTTATTTCAAAAAGGATTAAAATGGTGTTAGTGAAATTCTGATGGCACAAACACAAACAAATCCGATGAGGAAGAAAAGGCAGAGAGATTTAAAGACAACGTATGATAAACTCCAATTTCAAAAGGACACATATAAAAGATAGACATCTTCTAGCCCTGATTCTGACCTGCTGTCCAGGTGATGATATGCCATCAGATAGATAGCTCATGGAACTCAACCAGGAGTACCTATATCTTGAACAGGCATTCCAGATGGAAAGTTAAATGGGACAAGAATTAAATAACAGGAAGAGAGCAGGATAGACTGCTTTTGGCAAATTGTATGACACTTTTCATAACTCTAAGCTGCTCAATGAAACAAAATCCCATTCTTAACACCACTATTCCTCCAGTAATACTATGTGGCTGCAAATCACAGAATACTACAATTTCTGAGAAATCAAACTTGAGGGTCACTTAAAGTACAGCGGAGTTCAGAAGCAGAGGGGGCATAAATAGGCTACATCATTTGACACATGATAAATTGATTGCATAAAATATTCTAAAGTATATTACCTAAGAGATGTATGAGCAGAAGAGAAAAGAGGTTGATGATGTAGCAGGAGTGAAGAAAAGAGTATTGACATCCCTGTGAGATCATAAGACAAAGAAGTCCCTCAGGACGTTGGGTGGACCCTCTATCTAGTACTTATGGTAAAACATGACCAAGAATAACATAGGTTGAAAACAACTAGATCATTAGGTTGTGATCAACACAATTGAAGGGAATGCCCACATCAGTGAGAACTGTTGAACCACTAAATCGTTATATGAGACATGGAAGCTAAGGTAGCTATCTCAAGACTAATTTAAAAAAGAATGACATGATATTCTTAAAACTATAAAAATAATGTCATAACTTTAAAGTCTAGAACAAATGAGTTTTGATCTAAATGAAAGATCTTAAAAGATTATAATTTTTAATTATTTTTTAAAGTTATATTGTAGGCAAGAACATGGAACCGGGAGGATTCTTGTTTGGGATGGAGGGTAAGATGATAATGGATGATGGTTACAAGGGAGAACTACTTAAGTGCATTTTTATTTCTATTTTACCTCTTACCAAAAGAATGCTCTTCAGACTGCGGAGAACAGGGCAAAAGCTGTTCATCAAGAATTACCTGTACCCACCCCCCCCCCCAAAAAGAAGAACAATCATTACACAGTACACAACTATCCTCAAGGAGTTTGTTAGGTGGTAGAGATGAATTCCACTCTGTGATACTAAATGAAGTTTTAGGTTTTATTGCTGGAATATTGATGAAGAATGACAGAGAAGAGAGATATGTATCATGACTGGAAAAGGACAAATGACCTCATTTTCAAAAGGGAGAATCCCACAAAGAGTAAGACTAAAATAAATTCTCAGAATATTTCTTGAACATATTAATAAATAAATAACTCTTGAATGCAAGAAAGGAAAGTGGTGGTGGTACAATAAGTCAATACAGCTTTATTAGGAATAAGATATACCAAGCTAACTTTATTTCCTCTTTCGACTCTATTTTGACAATGTCATTAGACCGGTAAGTCAGAGGAACAACATAGGTGTAGATAGCAGGCAAGCAATATGTATGTGGTTTACAATTTGTGATTTTGCTAAAGGTATTATGTGTTGTAATTCTGTACGTGACTTTTGTGTTCATTTTGCTACAAGACACAGCAATGCAGATGTTAGATATGATTTATCTATATGATTATTATGATTTTGGATATTTACCTATGACTACTCTATGAAAAGTGGTGAATATTTATGATTTATATTATAGTTTATAGTTTTGCCCATGTATCTGATATGATGTGCAGGCATTCACCTTTAGATTACATCAGAAGGCTGTTTGTGAGCTCTATAGCATGGTAATAAAATCCAGGAGTTATCTGATGACATAGCAGTACTTCCATCATCTCATACCTTGATTATGGCAATAGCCTGATGAGACATCTGCCTACCTCAAGACTCTTCCCACTACAATCCATTTTCCATCCAACTACTAAAGTGATTTACCTAAAACTCAGGTCTGACCATGTCATCCTCCTACTCAATAAGCTATAGTGGCTTCTTAGTTCCTCCAGGATCAAATACAAAAATGCTCCGTTTGGCATTCAAAGCCCTTCATAACCTAACCACTTCCTACCTTTCCGGTATTTTTATACCTTACTCCCCAATATATACTCTTTGTTCCAGTGATACTGGCCTCCTGGCTGTTCCACAAACAAGATATCTTTCAACTCTGAGCATTCTCTCTGACTGTTCCCCATCCTTGGAACACTCTCTCTTCTCCACTCCAGATACTAACCTCCCTTTCTCAATCCCACCTAAATTCCACCTCCTATAGGAAGCCTTCCAAAACCCCTCCTAATTCTATTGCCTTCCCTCCATTACTTATTTCCTATTTATCCTGTGTATAACTTGCTTTGTGTATATTTGTTTGTATGTTGTTTCTCCCATTAAATTGTTAGCTCCTTAAGGGAACAGATTGTCTTTTGCCTCTTTTTGTATCCCCAGTACTTAGCACAGAGCCTGGCACACAGTAGGTGCTTAGTAAATATTTATTGAATGATGGATTGATTGATTTTTAACAGTGCTCATGAAAATCTTCTAAAGTGGGTGGATATGAAATGTAGTAGCCCAGGATGGGGGGTGGAGAGCTTGGGGGGAAGTGGCAATACATAGGGCACATGCTAATGGCCAGAGAAAATATTAGCAGATTAGGTGACTGAGAAATAGCAGTGGTGTTTTGGGTTCCACTGGAATCTAGGAAGTGGGAATAGAGATAAGGCAGTGGCCCCATGGAGACATCTATAACACACAGGATATTAGCATGGTATTCCTGAACTTTGACATCCAGCTAGACCCTGATGCCATGAATATGGACCTCAATTCATCCAGTCTGAGGTTAACAATACTTCCGTGTGAGGCTGAGAGTAAAGGGGACTGATTAAAGTATAACAACTCATTTCAAGCTAAACATCAGTGTCGTGAAACATGCTGATTAGGTCCTTCTCCCACTGTATTAGGGATTTGAAGGATTGGATAGAGAGCTGCTTACAGTATTCCTTGGAGACATGGAAACTATTGGCATGGAAGGTGGTTATGAAAGTATGGTTATATGATTCAATTCTTTGTTGTTATCTTGTTATTCTCTTCATTAACTGGAATTTGCTTTGAATTTATTCAGTCACCTGGCATGGTCTGGAAAAGAGTCATTAGCGAAGGGCTCAGAATTGTGGATTTAAGAGGTGCTATCCTAGAATAGCAAACAATCTGACAAGTAGCGAAAGGTCTCAGAATCAAGTGGAGACATGACCTGTCATGTACTAGAGTATACAAGAGAGATAAGATTAGGTCCACCTTAAAATAGATGTTGCTTTTAGGTATAGTGTGTGTCCTGAAAATATATGAAAATAAAAGCAGGTCAGACAGTCTGAGTCACAAGAAGAGATTCTGTCGTGAACCTGGGAGTTATTCCAGAGAGACAAGACAGTCTTTTCTAAAACTGATCTGACCGTTCTTTGCAGTCCACTCCTCCAATTAAAGCATGTAATTAATGAGCCACAGAATAAGTCATGGGAAAAGCAGTTACCATGGACTTTGGTATTAGTAAAGCCCAAGCATCTCTCTGCTCTCTGTTCCTTGGTTGGTTAGACAAATGTTACAAATTTATGTTGGTGAAGGAATGAGGTTGTCTTTGATGAGATATGGGGAAATCAATGATGGTGAAGTGGATGACATATAATGGATGGTACATAATGGAAAAACTCAACTAAGGTAAGGAGCTCTTGTGGAGGGGAAGGGAAAGGGAAAGTGAAAAGGAAGGGGAAAGGAATAAGTATTTATATAGCTTTTATAATATTCTAGGTACTGTGCTGAGTGTTTTGCAAATATCTTATTTGATTCAAACAACAACTTTGCAAAGTAGGCACTGTCTTATATACATTTTACGGCTGAAGAAACTAAGGAAAACAGAGGTTAAGTGATTTATACAGGGTCACACAGCTAGTGTGTGAGGCAGGATTTGAACTCAGGTCTTTCTGACTCCAAGTCCAGCTCTCTATGTACTGCACCACTAGCTGCCTCTGGAGCTCATTATCATAGAGAAAATTCACATTTATTCAAAATATCTTCGTGAACAAGAGAGAAAAATATGAGATGAATGATAGTAGAGTGTCAAGGTGGAGAGATTTCTGTAGTGAAGTGCTACAGGGCCATATCCTTGACCCTGTTCTGATCAGCATTTTTGTCACTCGCTTAGATGAAAGCATAGACAACATCCTTATCAAATATACAGATGGGATGAAAATTGGTGGGATATCTAACATCCCAGATGACAAAAGCAGTCTCCAGAAAGAGCTAGACAGGCTGAAATAATGAGCCAAATTTAATATAATGAAATAAAATAGGAATGAATATAAATTCCCATGTTGAGCTTAAAAAAAACCTGCCTGAGGCCAAGAGTAGGGAAAAGTGGCCCAGCAGCTATTCATGTGAAAAAAGACTTGGAAGTGTAAGTGGAATGCAAAATCAACATGACTCAATAATGTAGTATGGCACCCCAAAATGCTAGCAGGCATCTTGGGCTTCATTAATAGAAGAGGAGTATCTGGGACAGGGGAATTATAATTCTACAATAGTCTGTCTTATTAAAACATAAATGGATTATTTTGTCCAATTCTGGGTACCACATTTTTAGGAAGAAGGATGACATGTTGTAAAATATCAGCAAGAGATTCAGTTGAAGGAAAAAAGGATGCCTTGCTTGAAGAAGGGAAGGGGCTGAGTATCAAAGCTATCTTCAAATATTTAAAAGGATATAATGTGCAAGAGTGATTATACTTATTCTTCTTTGCCCCAGAGGGCATTAGTAGGGACAATGGATAGAAATGATAGGGAAATAGATTTCAGCTTAATATAATGAAAAAATTACTCACAATTAGAGTGGTCACAAAAAGGAATGGGCTGCCTTGGGAGGTAATGAGTTCCCTATCAGTAGAGCTCTTCAATCAGTTGCCATGTGAAAACTTACCAGGAATACTGTGGAATGGATTTCCCTAGTTTCTAGCAAAGTTTGAACTAGATGATTTCCGAAGTTCTAATTTCAGATTCTATGTCTCTGTACTCATCTCTCTCTCTCTAGCTATGCAAAATAATATGTCTGTAAAAATTCACATTCATAAATCAGACAAATCAAAGTTTTCTTATTTTAGTTACAAAAGTTTCCCCTTCCTTATTTTTTTCCCTCTTAGTATTTGTCAGAAGGTTTCCCTAGTACATTTAAATATAATTTAGCTTTTATCTTATTTTTATAGAAATCTTTACTTTTTCAGAAGCACATCTTTGTATTATTTTTCGTTTTATTCATAGGGTGAGTTTCAGTAATAGTTACTCTGTGGCCTTTCTCATGACTTGCCATTCACTCACAGTTACTACAGCCTCATCTCATTGATCTTTGAAGATGTAAGGCTAACTCATGACAGCTTCTAACTATGCCAGGAATCTAAAGTCACTGCAGCCACCTGTAGAAATGTATATGATCACAGATCAGAGATTCACAGGCTTAAAGCTAGAAGGGACCTTGAAGGGCATCTAATAGAACCAACACCCAGAAGAGGAAACTGGGACACCAAAGAGTAAAATGAATTACCCAATGTTGTAGAGGTAGCTAATAGCAGAGTGGGAATTTGGATTCAAGTCCAGTGCCTGAGACACACTGTGGTGTAGTGAGAGGCAGAGTGGAGAGGCACTGGACTTTGACTTAGTAAGACCTGGGTTCAAATCTCACCTGAGATAATTATTTGGGTAACCCAAGGCAAGTCACTTAGCCTCTTGGTACCTCAGTTTTCCTATTGTTCAGTTGAGTTTTGTTTAGTTTTCAGTCATATTTGACTCTTTGTGACCCCACTTGGGGTTTTCTTGGTAAAGATACTAGAGTGGTTTGCCATTTCCTTATTTAGCTCATTCTGCAGATGAGGAAACTGAGGCAAACTGGGTTAAGTGTCTTGCTGAGGGTCACACAGCTAGGAAGTGTCTGAGGACAGATTTGAACTCAGGTCTTCCTGAATCCAGGCCCAGCTCTCTATCCATTGCGCCACCTAGAAGCCTCAGTTTACTCATCTGTAAAATGAAGAGGTTGTAACATTCCCTACCAAACATAAAAACGACTCCTCAAATAGAATTATGGAGTAGCTGAGCCAATAAAAGGTCAGGGAAAGACATTTTCCCAGCCCAAGACAACTTAGGAAGTCAGAAGGCGAGATTTGTGACACAGGGCTGGAGACTGGCTCAAAGACCATGTGGGTGACACACCAATGGTAGGCAAGATGGTAATGACAGCAGCAAGCAGACCTGGCAACTTGTTAGAGAGAGATTAGAGGGGACCCCTGTGCTAGCAGTGGATGCAGGACTAGATGATGTCTGGCAGTTCCATTGTCTATACCCACTTCTGGATTATAGTTCAAAGGTGGAGAGGAATACTTTTTGTCAAAAGGGAGCAAGGGCCCTGAGGAACAATATCTCTTCCAGTCCCAAGTGATCAAGGGCCCTCCTTCGGTTAAAACCAGAGTACAGACCAAGAGAGCAGTGGATGTATCTCTTCCCAGATCGTACTGCCTTAGAAGCAAAGACATAAAACTAGTTCTGAAAACAGCAGTGAAAAAAGCCTGATGTTTGGGACAGTGCCCCTCCCCCCACATGCTGGAAACAGAACCGAGTTTTAACATAAAGTTCAAAATCAAGAAATAGGGTAGAAAAGTGAGCAAACAAACAAACAAGCAAAAAACCCTTATCATGGAAAGCTGCTATGGTGACAGGGAAGATCAAGACATAAACTTAGAAGAAAACAATGAAGTCAAAACAGCTACAAAGAAAGACACATATATACACACACACAAAATCTAAATTGAGCACAAGCCCTGCAAAAATTCCTGGAAGTGCTAAAGGAAAGATTATCAAAATCAAATAAGGGTTATAGAGGCAAAATTAGGTATAGAAATAAGAGTGAAGGAAGAAAATTATAAAAAGATAATTAACAACTTGGTGAAAAGAGGCACAGAAAATACTGAAGAAAATAATACCTTAAAAAAGAATTAGCCAAATTGGGGGAAGAAAAGAATTCACTGAAGAAAACAACTCCTTAAAAATTAGAATTGGTAAAATGGAAGCTAATGACTCCACAAGACATCAGGAAACAATAAAACAAAGTCAAAAGAATGAAAAAAAAGAGAAGGAAATGTGAAATACCTATTGGAAAATCAAACCTGGAAAACTGACCAAGCAGAGAAAATTTAAGAATTATTGGACTACCCAAAAGCTCTGGTCAAAGAAAGAACCTAAACATCATATGTTAAGAAATTATCAGGGATTTTTTTGTTTTTTTTTGTGTATATTCTTTTGTAATGTGGCTGATATGAAAATATGTTTTGCATGACTTCATGTATAGAATTGATATATTGCTTGTGAGGGAAGGTTGGGAGGGAAGGAGAGAATTTGGAATTAACAATTTTAAGCAACGTCAAAATATTTTTACATGTAATTGGGAAATATTTAATGCAATTATGTGTGTGTGTGTGTGTATATACATATATATATATCTGAAGGGGTTTCACTCAATATTAGTCCATCAGTAAATATTTATTAAGCAGTTTTTGTTTTCCAGGAACTGTACTAAGCACTGGAGATAAAATAAAAAAGGAAAAGATAATCACTCCTCTCAAGATGATGCTATTCAGCTGTGGTTTCAGTCATGTACTACTCCATGACCCCAACTGGGGTTTTCTTGGCAAAGATACTGGAGTGGTTTACTATTTCCTTCTCCAGCTCATTTTACAAGTGAGGAAACTGAGGCAAACAGGATCAAGTGACCTGCCCAGGGTCACACGGTTGGTAAGTGTTTAAAGACCGATTTTGAACTCAGGTCTTCCTGAATCAAGGCCCAGCACTCTATCTACTGTGCCACCTAGCTGCCCTCTCCTCTGAAAGAACTCACAGAAAATCTATGTGCCTTTGACTCCAAATACTGTGTAGTTTCCATCATATGCCAGTGATTCTTCTGAGTAGAAGGCCTTCTCAAATGAAGTATGGCAGAAATGGTGAGAATTATAGGCAGAGAGTAAACTGAGAAAGGAAAAAATACACACTATATTTCAAAGAAGGATAATCAAATGAATGACTACTGAGTTTTAATTTATAAACTCTAATCACAACTAAATAATTTACCATTTTTCATTCTTAGCTTCTGTACAATGATAATTATTATTCATAATGATGACCCCGAGTCACTACAGGATCTCAAGTGTCTTCTGAATTATCAAAGGACTAAATTATTTTCAGTATAGTTTTAGTGCTAAGTGTATTTTAATTTATCTGATTTCTTTCAAAAGTGAGTAATTAGTGATTCTGCCACTAATGGCTGTGAAACTAGACAAATAATTTCATCTTTCTGGGCCTCAACTTCCCAAATAGAGTGTTCTTGGCTTAGAAGATCTCTAAGGTTCAAAGTTTCAGCCTTCTTCCAAGATCTAAAATTATATCATCCTATATATTTTTTTTGGTAAGTTTCAATTAATTAGAAAAATTCATTCTCGAACAATCTGGATAAAGAGAAGTCTGCCGTATAATTTTTCATGAAAACATTTTAACAAAAATTAAAAGAATGAATATCATATCACTTAAAAATTTCATTCATGGTACCATCCACATAGTGTCAAAGCTTTAATACTTTGTAAATATCATATATTTCCAGAATAATTATTATACTCCCTAGAGATTAGTTGAAATTCTCAACAATAGTTACTCTGTAACTTAGAATTTTGAAATGTCACATTAACAGGATAGTGTTACCACAGAGATCCCACAGAATTAAAAAAGCAAAAATGAAATTGTATGCACAACCTGGTGGTGGTTTAAGATCTCAAACAAAGAGACTGGGGATACCTATAAAAGCTTTTCATATTCATCCTGCTTATTCATCTTTGCAATCTGTGTAACTCGGGCTTGTCAGTTTCATTTTGGTTTCTAAGATCTCAGACCTGCCAAATCTGCTGCTTGCTACATGTGAATTCTGAAGAACAACTTAACTTTTTTATTCCCTCTTTTACCATGACAACTATCTCAGCTTTTAATGAAATTTAAGCACAGATTTAACAAATCTTCTTTTGTATTAG